>NW_004567107.1:2149503-2169131 GCF_000260355.1 Condylura cristata | reverse complement strand
GGTCACGCTTGTCTCGTGGTGGAAGAGAGGGCAGAGCAGGGGCCGAGGGGCCGAGTGGTCTGTGACTTGTACGCCTTGCCCAGTGCAGCCTCGCTGCTCCCAGGGGGTCCCGTCACGTCCTCTTAAGAGAACATAAGGAGACGTCGGAGGAGGAGCAAAAGGTTGCTTTGTTTTTAAGATTTATTTTATTTATTTTGCATAGGAGAGCTGGGGTGCAGGCCAGAGGTGGGGGCAAGAGGACTCCCCAGAGACGGTGTGGGGAGCAGGACAGGTGGAGTGAGTGACACACACTGCTGAGGGGCCATGGGGAGACAGGAGAGGTCTGCCGCGCCCTGCGGGTCCCTCCCTGGCCAGGACCGGACTCGTGCTGTGGGCAGGTCATAGTGCTGAGGCGTGACCCCTGCACCACCAGGGAGGCCCAGGAGGAGTAGAAGGTTCAGGATTCACACAAAATATGGGCCAAACCTGGCCTCGGGGAGCTTCCAGGTGTCTTCTCCTTTGTTTATTCTCTGCGAACAGCTTCCTCAGATACCCGCCAGGCAAGCGGCTCGCCCCTTAAAGGTGACAGGCATGCTCAGCGTGGAGCGGCGAGGGGGAGAGCCGGAGGAAGGGCCTGGTGGCGACCTTCCAGCGCCCCCGAAGGCTCCTTCCACATTCCCCTAGTGGTGAAAACAAAGCCAGTGCGTTGGAGCCATGGATGTGGAGAGTCAACCCGAGACCGAGACCGCCATGAGCTTCCTCCCCTGGGAAAGGCCGCGAGCTTCGTGGCGTCCAGCCACAAGGAGCAAGTACGTCTCTGCGAACCGAGCGCGGAGCTTCCAGGGCGGTCAGCAGGCCGGGCCAGGCCCTCAGGCAGGGCGCTGTCGTCATCGTACGAGGTCATGAGTGAGAACCCCGCGACAACTTGAAGGTCACTTCCAGCTCCCCCGTCTTCCCTCGAGCTGCCTGCTGTTCAGGGGGCTTTGACTCAGCTTTCCCCTCCGAGCACAGCCTGCCTGTTTGTGGTGAGTGCAATATGCCGCCCCAGAATATGTCAAACTTCATTTGCAAAATATCAGACTGCTGTTTTTTTTTTCCCCCAGAGCCAATCTGCAGAGTAATACGTTCAATAACTTTTGCTCTTTTTGCTCTCAAAGATAGGTCTCTTTTTGGAGTCGATAGCGCAATAAATGCGGAATCTGCTGCAAATTCCAATGGAAAGAAAAGATATTGTTATTTAAAGGCCAAATAACGGCTTAAAATTAGAGCTGCGAAGGCTCTGAAAAACACCAGACTCCCCAGATGGCTTGGCGATAATTCACTTTGCACTAGGTCCGTTCGCACGCTAAAAAAAATCCTTTTGACTCTGTTTCTCCTCAGATTGAAAGTTGCTGCCTGCTTTAAACATATGTGCTTCTCTCTTTAAATTTAGCTCTGAGTCATGTTGTATTACATTAGGAATTCAGCAAGCAGGCACTTGGAAAATGTACATCAATGCGTTTATTTTTAAATTATATAAAAATAAAAATATATATGTTTAAATATATTAGGCTGTATTTTTGCCCAATTTCAAAATGGTGTTCTCAAGAACAAATTAGATAAAAACAATAATGACGACGATGACACGGTGAGGCTGGAAGCCTGCCCACCCTGAGGCTCCCGGAGCTGTAGGACAATCGGGCGCCTCCCCTTCTGCCCCGCCCCCACCCTGCGCCTGGGGGGACCAGGCAGCTCCCCAAGCGGCAGGGCGGCCTCCTGAAGAGGGCCCTCCCGCCCCAGTGGCAGGTGGCCAGGCAGAAGGCGGCAGGACGCAGGGCCAGTCCCAGGGGCCTCTGCAGCTGGCCCGCTCCTGGGCTGCAGGGTGCAGACAGATAGCGCTGGGCTCGAGTTCAGTCTGACCCTCCTGGTCCAGTCCTCCCTGGGGAAGCGTCTCGGGGTCACGCCTCCGGGGCGGAGGGTGGCTCGCGCTTCACGGGCTGCTGCGGGCTCGGCCGGCGCTAACTCGCCCCGTCCACTTCGTTCCTCCCCCGCAGCCCACTTGGCAACATCAGTGGGGCAACGTGGGGGAAATGAGCAGGCTCGCAAGAGAAGCCCTCGTGACGCCGCCGTCTCTGGGGCCGAAGAGGGGCACGTAAGCCTGTCACGGCCACCGCTGTTTCATCAGAACGCTGGTGAGGACAAGCAGGGCCCGAGCCGGTGGGGGCCGTCCTGACGCGGGCTCGGGAGAGCTTCACAAAGACGTTGGTGAATGCGGACTGCGGGGCGGGGCAGGCTCGGGCCGGGGCCTGGCGGTGTGGGGGGTGTTTCCACAATGTGCCGCTTCAGACACCACCTTGACCCCTGCAGGCCTCGCGGTCACAGACCTGACCCGCTCTCACTGAGTAAAGCCACCGCTCGGGCCTGCCTCGTGGCACAACCGGTGCCATGCAGCACGTGAAGCGGTCTGCAGCCACCGCAGCGCGAGTTCAATTCCCCACCAGGGAGGGACCCACAGGGCGCAGCAGACCTCGCCTGCCTCCCTGCTGCTCCCTCAACAGTGGATTTCAGTCGGTCGGCCTGTTCTGCTCCCAGCTGTCTCTGGGGAAGCCTCTTGCCCCCCCCCCCCCCCCACCGCCGCACCTCTGGCCTGTACCCCAGTTCTTGTATGCATAAGTATTTAAAAAGCCACAGTCCGGGTTCCTTCCAGAGACTCGAAGCAAGAATCCCAGGCTCATCTCTTCCAGCTTCCTGCACTCCTCGTCTGGGGCCCTTCCGCACCCCCAGACCACGTGGCCCCATCTCCTGTTTTCTGATTTTGACTATCCGGCCTCCCTTTTTCAAGGATTCTTGTGATGACACTGGACCCGGTATAAAGCCAGCATGTTGTCCTGGTCTCCAGATCCTTAATCGAAGAACCCCTGCAAAGTTCCCTTTGCCAAGTCAGGGAGCACACTCACAGGTTTCAGGGTTAGGATATGGGTACATTTGGGGGGTGAGGAAAGGCATTGTTCCCCCCATAATCCAGAACTTCAATATTCCAAATAAGAGTTCCAGAGGCCTCCACACCCCACCAGTACAGAAATCAGAGAGAGGATAGAAGGGAAGGCACATAAAAAATACACAGCGGTTTCGTAGACCACAGGATGCTGTTTTCCCCATTTGAAAAGCCCATCACAAAACACCAAAACCCTGCAATGAGAGATTGTCATGGCAAAGATGCAGGCTGTCTGGCACCCTGCTGGAACCAGAAGTATGTGCAGTCTCCTGACCCTCAATAACCCCCAGCTAGAATTCACTGACACTGGATCCATCCAGCGTAGCTGCAGACAACAGCGTCCGCACCAGCCAGCGCTCCCCGAGTCTCCCTCCCACTCCCCTTTCTCGAGAAGCTACTCGTGGATGTGCTCCAGCAAAACAAGAGTAAACCAAGCGCAGAAAAAGAATCAGCCGGAATATAAACGCACCTCCGGAGAGTGGTAAAGCTTGTCGCACAGACTGGGGCCCAGGAGCCCGGCCCAGCCGGCAGCCTTGGGGGCGCAAATGGAGGAGCGTGAGCAGAGACAGGCGCTGGGGCCAGAGGCTCCAGGTAACTACAGCTCTCGCAGAGAACGAAGCTCATTAGCGCTGAGGAACAAAACTGTAATCTGAGCACGCGTTGCTGGGGAAGCTCAGCGTAAGTCCTCCGGCAGCAACAGGGACCGGTGAGCCCATTTTACTGGGAGCAGGGTAGAGGAAGAGCGCCTCACCTGCGTGTGAGACCTGCAGCCTCGTTTCCCTGGCTGGAAGTGGATGAGCGGAGGAGCAAACCTGGAAAAGCCAGATCAAGGGCTCAAGGCAGCTGCCCTGGGCACAGAGCGGTCAGCGAGCGGCCATTTGAAAGTCTACGCCTCGGAGGGCTCTTTGACCTTTAAACTCCACGCGTGTTTTACTTTAATAAAAATATCTGAAAACTGTTAAAGAGCGGGGAGAGAGGCTGCTCAAGCCTGCTGCACTGGGAAGGCAACCCTTCTGGCGCCTGCAGGTTTTCTCTGACTGCAGCCTCATTAAGTCAGCAGAGGACATCAAACCCGTAGGAGGTCCGGGAGGCCACAGAGCCCTCCGCCCTCCTCTGCCATCACAGCGGCTGCGAGGGGAGCAGGGGCTGCGGGCGCCTGTCACCGCCCCGCGTCATCCCAGCAGGCCCCGCTGGAGGGTCAACCGGGACTGACGGGGGAGGCAGAGAGGCCGGGGCGGCCCCCCCCAGCCCCCCGGGGAGTGGGCACGGCTGGCCGGCTTCAGCAGCAGGAGCCACACTGTCCTCTGCTGTCCCCACCTCCTCTCTCGGTCTCCAAATCAGAGCTGTCCCAGGGCGGGGGGGGGCCCCGGCAGGGGAACCTGGACACGTCGGACTCCACCAAGACTAACGGCCTGGCCCGGCGCGCCGCGCGGCGTCCGGCAAGGGGCAGCGTGACTGGCTGCTCCAGCTCCGACGTGGCGCCCAGCAGTCACGAGCGGGCTGTAACGAGGGGTCACCGCCAGCCTGAGGACAGGAGGACGGCGGGACGTCGTGGCTGGTGTTCTCTACGCCCCTTTGGCGTGAGACACGGGCAGTAGCAGCGATGCTGGGCCTCCGCTAGTGAAACGCATTAGGCCCGCGCTGTCCAATCCCGAGAGCCCAGACCGCGGGTCCCAGGGAGAGGGCAAAGCGCCTGAGGGCCTTCCACAGGCGGCTGCTCCTCCCTGAGCCTGAGAAGAAGTCAGTTCACCCCCCAAGGCTCCCCCGAACTGAAAATCGTGTTGCAGAACCAGCCAGCTCTGTGGTCAGTCACAGATATTAAATGGGGCGTGAGGGAGGGTGGAGGCCGGGGCTGACCACTTCCCACAATTTGGAAAGTGCTGGAGTGCTGTGAAAACGTAATATTCAGGTAACTGTCACGAAGCAGGATGCACCGTTTACACGTTGCGACATTTCCAAGAAGAACCCCTGGGGTTCACGTTCCGAGGCACAGGCTTTCGGGAGCGAGGGCCAAGCACCTGAGGGTTTGGCGGTTCCCGGTGCCCGTGTGCAGGGCGTGTGGTCAGAGCACAGGCGAGTGTCCTTCTTTGGACCCTGGCGCCTGCCCAGCAAGGCTGCCCCGAGGTGTCCGCAGGACCCTCGTGGTCACTGGGGCGCAGGCCCAGCGGTTTCTGGTTTTAACTGGTTTCCTTAGACATGGAGAAACGCCCCTTGGGAAACGGGGCTTTCGAGGACCTGCCAATTCTGTTCTGCTTTCTGGGCTCCCTCGTCAAGCCTCCCCCCTTCGAATTATCACACGCCACCCTGAGTGCAGAATTGTCTACGCCCCAGCCTCGGTTCCCAAGAGCCACGGCTTATTTTTTTTTATTTCTTAATACTTATTTATTTATGCATACAGAACTGGGGTACAGGCTAGAGATGCAGGGGCGGTGAGAGGATTCACCAGAGACAGAGTGGGGAGCAGAACAGGCAGATTGACCAAGTACCCTGCTGAGGGGAGCAGCGGGCGGGTCAGGAGAGGTCTGCCGCGCCATGTGGTCACCTCCGGGGCAGGCGGGAATCGAACTCATGCGGAAGTGGCTTTAGCTTCTCAGTGCTGCGCTTTAACCCGCTGCGCCACCAGGGAGGGCCCAGCGGCTTATTTTTAAGCCTTGTGTGACTTGCCGATTTATTAAGAGACCTCGTGAGTGATCTCTTAAAGAGACCCTTTACCTTTTTCAAAATCAAAACCACCCAGGCCCACCTGGACCAGCAGCCTTTCAGGCTGCAGTTGTGCCTTCGAGGACGAGGACGGAGAGTTGCAGGTGACACAGCTCGTGAGCGTCCCTGGGCCCCGAGCTCCAAGGTCGTTAGCTCTGCATATCTGAGGCTGCTGAGTCATTAACCCCATCTCCCTTCACGTAGTCACCCATCTGCCGAACATATTTAACCAAGCACCAGCTCTGAGTCAGGCACTGGGCTAGGTGTTTGGATACAGTGGCGAGCAAGACATCAGTCTGTTCACAGATGTCACCTCCATGCTGGTGAGACTTACAGCCCAGCTTCCAAGAGTGATCTCCAATGACTGCTTCCTGCAGGGCTGCCCGTGAGCCTGGGGGTTGTTCACTGCGCTGGGGCTCTGTGCCAGGGCCGCTGGTGGAGCTGAACCCTTTGGGCTGTTCGCTAACGAGTCAAGGAAGAGCCTAATGTCCTATTTCCCGCCGCTCCTCTCCATGTCTAGGAATCCCGGTTTGGAGCAGCCTCTGGCTGGAGCAGCCTGTCTGTCTGTCTGACTCACATGACGATGCTGCAGGGTGGGCGCTGGCTGTGAGAGGCCCCTGCCGGTGGTCTCTAGGGTGCAGACTCTCGTGGGCTGAGCGGTGTTAGACCCGGTGGAAGGCCGCGGGCTCTAAGCGGCAGGGAAGGCGAAGTCTCACCAATTCTGTGTGCTGAGTACTTCCTACAGGAAGGCTCGTGCATGCCACTCTTGCTGTGAGGAGCTGCAGCGTTCGGGTCTAGTCACAGCTTTTAAAAATAAAAGTGGCCCAGGCCCTCCTGGTGGCACAGTGGGTTGAAGCGCAGCACTAAGAAGCCAAAGGCACTGCAGCAGGAGTTCGATCCCCGCCTGCCCCGGGGGTGACCCACAGGGCGCGGCAGACCTCTCCTGACCCACCCGCAGCTCCCCTCAGCAGTGGACTTCATCAGCCAGCCTGTTCTCTCCCCACTCTGTCCCTGGTGAAGCCTCTCACTGCCCCTGCACCTCTGGCCTGTGCCCCAGTTCTGTGTGCATGCATAAAGAAATCTTTTTTAAAAAAAAATAAAAATGGCCTTTCCCCACATGCACACACTCCCCTAAAATCTCTCAACTTGAATAGCATGGGAAGCTGCCAGGGCTCATGTCCAGTGCTCAGAGGCCACCCCATCCGGCAACCTTGACCTCTTCACTGTGATACTGTCTCAGCCTGGGGAAGGGCTACTCTTTAAAAGCTGCATGGAGCCTTTGAGAAACTGTGGGAGACAGAGTGGAGAAATGTAATGAGTCTTTTGGATTTCCAAAGCGTGTTCTCGGCTTGAGAATGAGGTTGTGTTTTGCGAACCAGTCCTCTGGTTCAGTGCTTCTCAAATTGAATGTGCAAATGAATCACCTCGATACTTATTAAAATGGGAACCGTGAGTCAGCAAGTGCCTTTCTAACAGGAGCCTGGGGAAGTCGCCGCCCGGTCCCCTCGAGCCCCGAGGCTACAGGGCCGCGCCCCGTGTCAGCGCCACAGCTTAGCGGTCAGCCGTCCACTGGCCGTGTGGCCAGCTCCGCAGGCTCCCCGAGCCTGCGCTCTGAGACGCAGCTGAGCCGCTCCCTGGCTCCCTGTTTAGAGGCGAGGCCGCAGCACTTCAGCACAGGCCAGCTGGGCGCTGAGATTCTCCCTCTACCTTAGGAAAAGAGAGAAACCTGAGACTCAGTCCCAGCTGTGCCGCTCACCGTCTCTGTCCAAGTCCCAGCAGAGGGGCTGAGACCTCCCCTGTGGCCCGCAGGCCGGCAGGGTGACTGGGCGCGGGAGCGCTGGGCTGCGGTGAATGGGCGCCTACGTGCCTCTGTCGGGAAGGGCGGCCGGGGCCGGCGTGGGGCCCACTTTTCCCAACAGCAGCAAAATTAGAATCTGTGGGAGGTGGAGTTGAAATTAGATGAGCAAAGCTCTAAGACTCCAGCACCCTCCTCCCGAGGGGACACCCCTTCTTCCCACTTAGGAATCAATAGTCCGAAGAAACCTCCAAAAACCTTCATCCCGCCTTCTCTAAACCATGCGTCTTCGC
This sequence comes from Condylura cristata, assembly GCF_000260355.1. Lineage (NCBI taxonomy): Eukaryota > Metazoa > Chordata > Mammalia > Eulipotyphla > Talpidae > Condylura > Condylura cristata. The sequence goes on along the minus strand of NW_004567107.1, from coordinate 2,161,390 downwards.
GTGAGCCCCCGCGAGGGAAAGATCAGCCGGGCAGCCGGGGAGCCACGGCCAGCTGGGCTGGGAGAAGGGCCCCCGGCCCCCGTAACCTCCTCCCGGGGCTCCGAGAGCTCTTGGCAGTTCTTTGGCCAGAGCCTGGCGCATTGTTATTTTTGCAGCCTGCTCTCACTGCCACGTGTCCTGGCTGTTCTGCCCCTGCCAGCGGAGAAGTCTTGGCATCCTCCTGACCAGGCGTAAAGCTTTCCAAGTCTTTGCTGCACTCTCCAGACCAAATTGAGCTGTCTCAGCCTCGCCTTTCATTTTCCTGCTCCGTGGGTATACTTGTGTTGACAGCTAGAGAAGCCAAATGTTTCCCTACATGGCTTCGAATGGTATGGCCCATGCGGTTCTTTTTCATTTTGTTGTTTTTGCCATGAGCACAGTTGTCAGGAGGAAAACCTCAAAACATTTTGGGGAAATAGTAAACTTACATCCCAACAATGTGCTAGCATTAGACGAATGAGTCATCAGGCAGCCAGATCACAGCAACTGCCCGAGCGGGACCGGCCTAGCTCCATGCAGGTGCAGCGCAGGTAGCAAAGCGGGGGGGTCTGTCTGCTGCAGCCCCAGGTGAGTGGAGCCGAGCCTGGTGCATGCTGGGAGGAAGGGCAGGTGGGCCACCGAGGCAGGCACACTCAACTGACCAGTAGGCGATGACCGGCGGCTGTGGTTAAGGGCTGAGCGCTGGGAACTGGAATAGTGGCAAGAGAAACAAATGCAGAAGCCTCTGAAACCATCACGCCACATCTCCATCCAATAGATTAGATTTGTTTTTGTCTTCAAGGGATATTTCCTTGTAAAGGCAACATGGAAAGGCTGGAAGTGCATAAAAAGAAAATTGCTCACAGTGCTTCTTTCGGTTGCCTGTAGTATTTGTGTATAACCCACCAAGACATACCTACCGCTATACCAGCCGGCCCGTCTTGTGTGGTTCAGGCTAGTCTCCAGCAGTTGTTAAGTAAATCCACCCTGCTACTCTTTGCTCTAGGTCAGGCTCCCTGAAGAGGCCGACGTGAGAAGCAGCCCGATTAGAAACCACATCTACAATTCTAAGCCTCACCCTCACGACCTTTAAGGCCCCCATTAGAAGTCCTCTTTGTGTTCTGGTCGCAGGATCTCAGTATGGGAGGTGTGTCGCCCAGATTGGCCCCCAGCCCTGGGCTTCCACCACCACACTGCATTTTCAACCTGGCGCCCTTTGCTCCGTCCTCTGTTGTTTCCCTGGTCCACGCCACAGTCGCAGCTGCAATGCTGCTGCCCTCTCTCTGGCCTCCTTGCCTGCGATTCTCGCCTCCCTGTGACTCCTCACGGAAGCCAAAAGTCACTTCTCAAAGCCATAGATCAGGTTATGTCACCCCCAGCCCAAAACTCTTCTGTGACTTCTCACTGCACATCGAATGGATTTCAAACTCCATGTTCTGCCCACCAGGACGCCAGCACAGCTCTCTACCTCACCTCTTACTACTCTGTCCCTCGTTTTCCTGGCCTGCGTGCTGCGCCTTGAGTATGCCGAAGTCATTGCTTACCACAGGACCTTTGCATATCCATCCCTCAGATATACTCTTCCCACAGATCTTTGTATAACTCGAGTGTTTTCTCCATTTTCTAACCAGTTTTCCTTAGGATAACTAGCTCTCCACTCCATGCTACTTTTTTTTTTAAGTATAGAAGCTACTAGGAAATTATTGCACAATGATCCTCAGAGCATCTTAATCTGCAGACTTTCAGATCATGAGAAACAAAATTTTGGAATCTGAATTTTAGTAACGGAATCTTCATCAAGTCAAAGCTGAGAGCTGAGAATTCCAGAAACCATCCTGTCTGAATGGTTCCTTACGTAGCTGGAGAAGCTGGATCCTGAGATTCAGTGACTCGCTCAAGTCCAACAGCTAAGGGCAGAGCTGAGTAGAAGCAGCGCCCTGCTCAGAGGCAGTAGCATGATGCTGTCGTGGTTTCCAGGCTGGGTTCCCCAAGGCACCAAAGTTCCTCAAGAGTGTCAGGGGATTCTTCTTCAAGAGTTCGGGGGAGAAAGTAGATACTGCGGCACCTTCAACCCCATTTTACCCCATTTATCTTGAGACCTGAGAAGTTGTCTTTATAGAAAAGGGGTTTTTCTGTCTTGTCCCAAGACTTTTCAAAAACCTCTGTACTACGTTCAATAAATAATCACAAGAAGCAGCAAACAAATGAACCAGAAGCAACAAAGAAGCCCCCAAAGCCACACTCACAGCCATAACCACGATACAAATGAGAACTTTAGAGACATTTGCTGACAAAACTCGGGTGGACACAAACACTTGGACTCCATCTGTAAGTGCTGGTAGTAGGTTAGACCGAGGACTGTCTACAACAAATTGCAGTCTAAAAATCTGCCCCTGAGCTCACTTTTCAGACATAACCTGACAATATCAGGTTCTGGGTGGAGAGAGGAAGAGAAAATTCTGTCCTAAAATGTACTTCTGGCATCATATCAGGAGCCACATGTATTTACAAAGAAAGCACACACTACTTAAGAACCATGGTTGCTAATGATGTGCCTGGAAGATTGGGTCTGATCCTGATTAAGACCCACAGCTCACAAATAAAATTTCTCTATTGATCCAGACTGAAGCTTCCAGTTACCCCAGTGCCCCCAAATGTGTGCTTTCCATCCTGGTGGGACAACTCCCCTAAGTAAGATGAACAGAAGTAACTGTATAAGAATCCAGAAAGTAGCAAACAACAGAATAAATGGACTAACAATTGGTTGTGAAAAGACATTTGTACAGACCTACAGTATCGATTATAAAAAGTGATAGCATCTTCATAAATAAGCTGTTTTCACTCTCACTTTGTGGGAGGGAAAAGGCACAAGCAGAGTACACTATTTTCACCCCCTAACTCTCTTTAACTCTCTTTGTGTCCTGGTTCCCAAGGCAACACCCTCCAATAGGTTGATTAGAAAAGCATACATATAAAATGTGTTTGTAAAGCGCCTTGGCCCCCAAGATGGGAAATCTCACTTCCACTTTGTTTGGATCAAGATTTCATTTCACTGCAGTTCAGTATTTCTGTGACTGCTGAAAGATTAAAGATAAGATATATCATCTATGAAAAGCTACCCAGAGCAGAAGTAATTCTCAAGAGGGACAAGACCCTGATCTTAAAGGCCTCTTTGTTTCTAGTGGGTTTTAAAGCAGCCTTTTTTCTTTACTTTGCTTTGCTGTTTCTGTCTGTTTTTCACACACATTCAACTCAAGGGTCATGAAAACCTTGGCCCACAGGGCAGTGACAATATACGACATTTATTTATTTGGCGTGTTTTATCTTCTTCATAGCTGGGGTGACTTTATAGCTTATAATCCAAAGGACACCATGAGAGTGAAAGGAAGACTATCAATAACTAGTGTGTGTTCATTGACTTCCTGTGTCCATTCAGGTTTCATCTCTTATAGATAACATCCAAACTCCATGAAGGCAGAGTTGCCCCGCAAGCCACTGGTTTCAGGACCACGGACAGCGCCCTGACCGCAGGCTGGGCCGTTCACGCAGTTGGAGGCAGCTGTCAGTATGGATCAACTATATCTAATATTAAACCTAACTGATGAGCTGGGGTTATTCCAAGCCTCAGCAGAGAAGAAGATGGTAGCTGGTGTGAAGAGCGGCAAGAATACCATAGTGGGGAAGATATATGGGAACGTGAGGAGGACTAAAGTTCACTGAAAAGACCTGGGGGAGGTGATTATCCCAAGGGTTGTGGAAGCTATTGAAGTATTTTAAAAGGAGCAGTGACCCTCAGTAGTAATCCTTTTAAAGGTGCCTTCACATAAATATCACCATGGATATACCTCATGATGTTTTTATTATACTTTAACAGACAGTGCTTTTACATGGTTCAAAGTTTTAAGGAATTCACTGACAAGTCTGTCTTTCCTCTTCTCCAACCACCCCCAGAGTCAACCAGTGTCATGAATTTCTTATTCATATTTCATATATTCTAAGGATGCTTTGTGCCCATAAAATGTATGTATTCATACACATTTTCTATCCCTCTTTTTAAAAATATGAAAATGTTCTTGATTCACTTCTATCTCCTTTGTCTAGGTTCTTCATGCTCTGGGAGCGCTTTATCAGTGACATCTCTCTAACATTGTTTCTCCCTTTTTCTCACTTATCTACCTTTTTCTGTGATACTGATTATTACCTTTGATCAAACTCTTTAGACTATACTTTTCTAAAGTGTTTTTCATATTTACACTCACCCCCCAAGTAAGTTTTGGAAACACCAGGTAAAACAAGGACATGCAGAATTCTGCTTTCCTGCAAACTTCTCTGGACTTTGGTGAGCTTTAGTGCTCAGTTCACTCACAGAGGGGATGCAGCGAACAGCATTTCCAATGGTACTGGGTTTTGGAACTCTTACCCCAAGTATTTAGGGAACTGGGAAGCTACCAAGAGACATTGAAAATGCTGCCTCAGACAATGTCTCTCTCCCTTGGGCAGTATTGGATAAAGACTAACCAATTCAACGCCCCTTCTTTCATGTTTGATGCTGACCAATACTTTTCTGTTAATTGCTCCTCTCCAGACAGGTTAGAGCACAATTGATTAGGTTACCACTTTCTTAGTCGGTCCTGTTGATGCACCCTGCTCACCTTGATTAGATTTGAGTGTTTCCCCAGCCAGCAAGGCACTCACAGACTATTCTCAGAGTGAGCAAAAGCCTAAGCTGAACGTCCAATGCTGATTCTTACTACATCTGCAATAAAAGCTCCAGATAGGGGTACCTGCCCCACACCTCTAATGACCAACTCGAAAGCAGAGGACTTTGGACTCCACCTCCAATGTTCTCTCCACTATCCCACAGCTTCCCCACCCCACAATTTCTGTGGGGATATTTTATTTGGTACAAATCTCCCCTCTCCACTATAACAGCAGAATTTTTCAAGTCGGAAATTTGTCTTCCTTTCTGCATGTTCTACATCAACCCTCTCTTCCCCCGTGCCAGGCACCCTAGAGCTGATTAATATTTAATTATTTTGGTAATAGCATTTTGGGAGGGGAACAGTTGTCTACAGCCTCTCTCTCCATTCAGTCAACAAAGACACGCCACCCAACGGCAGGTGTGCAAACCATCGCCAGGACCTGGCACGCGGCAGGCACTTGGCCGGCGCTGACTGCGGGGATTTTCGCAGACCCAGTGATGACTGAGGAAGGGGGCAGGCCTGGGGGGTCACAGTTCTGACTGCCTCCACTTTCTTTATGAAGCAGCAGACCAAAAAGGGTCGTGGTTTATCCAAGTTCATACAGAGCTGGGCCGCAAGCCCAGGCCTGCTGCCCTGCACCATCTCTGTCGCAAACAAGGGTGTCTCATTTGTAAAGTAGGGTGGATCATGCCCACCCAGTGGGAGCGCTGTGCAGCTCACGTCGTGGAGAGGCTGTCCGCAGAGGTGAGCACAGTATTTGGGGCTGTCGCCCAATACATGCTGGTTATGACTGCAAAAGGAACATCCTTCCGCCCCGATACCGTGTGTGCTGAAAGACTAAGCTGATTTCTCCGCCTTTCTCTTGGTTAGCTGTCTGCCATTCGTAGGGCCGCGCAAGCATTCAGTGGTGCCAATCTCATTATCTGATTGCTCTGTAACTTTCTCTTATGGGCCCCACTGGAACTGGCATTGTCCTCACGGCCACAAGGAGGGGGATACTATGTGACTTTGGCTGGATAAAGCCCTAAAAATCCCCTTGCCTCAATTTCTCCCATTGGCTCACTGAACTTGGCCAGAGGAGGAAGACGCAGCAAGCCTTGATTGATGGATTCATTAGGGCTTGGAAAGAGCCTCTAGTCCTCAGAGCCAAGCACTGTTATTTAAAGAACACTGATGGAAGAGTGGAGTTAGGTATTCAAATCGTCCTCGGAGGACTGACAAGGCAGCCAGTCATTGTAGGGCATTTAGGGAGCTAATTCCTTGCTTCAGTATTTAAGGCCTTCGAAAAAGCTACATCCATCTTCTATGGAGAAAAAAGTTCTTGCATCTTCCTGCTATCTAGAGATTATTTAGTGCTCTGGTATTGACACCACTTCTGTAGAAAGATTTAAAGATAAAAATGCAACGTATTCAAGTGCTGATCATTTTTCATTGTCACTTAGTGACAGCACAGCCTGGAGTCAATTCCTGCAGATTTATCTTTCGTGCTATTGATTGTGTGCATGTGTGCCTAAGTTGTTTGCAAATACCTGGCTCCCTTGCTGAGGGGGCATGGCAGGGCCGAGGAGGGAGGCAGTGAGACAAAGAGAAGCAGGGACACCGCCCCTGGCTTTCTGCTGTGCCAGTCTTGATGGGCATCGCTGAGGAGCTCCCGGGCCGGAGGGCTGAGCGAGAGCTGACTACTAAATGACGGGAGAGTGATCTGCTGTTGGACCGTCACGTGAAGCCCCTGAGGTGCTAGAGACGAAATGGCTCCGAATCATCTGTGTCCTGAGACTTCAAAGACGTGCAAAGCTGGGCTCCCCTGGTGGCACAAGGGGTTAAAGCGCAGCACTATGAAGCCATTGGCAGCCACTGCAGCACGAGTTTGATCCCCGGCTGGGGAGGGACCCACGTGGCACAGGAGACCCCTCCTTTCTCCCTGCTGCTCCCCTCAGCATTGGATTGTAGTAGATCCACCTGTCTGTTCCCTGCTCTGCTGCTGGTGAATCCTCTCACCCCTCCCCCAGGACCTCTGGCCTGCACCCCAGTTTTTTATGCATAAATAAATGCATCTTTAAAAACATGCAGAGCAAAGTTGTCTCTTAAGGTTGCCTCTCATCGCTAAACGTGACCAAGAGTCCCTCAATTGGCTGGGGGGGGGTGGGACACTTCCCTCTAGTTACAAGAGAAACACTCCTTTCCCTTATAACTACAGTGGCATGTGTACAAGGTACCCACCCACTGGCTGCTCAAGGAAAACCTTCATGCGCCCTTCTGACAAAACGTGGCCCTCTAGTTTTAGGGTAGGACAGACTCTTCAGAGCAGGAAGGGGTGGGAGGTCGTTATCCTACACTTTATAGAGAAAACTGAGCCACAAACAGTTAAAAGACTTAACCCAACCTCCTGCTTCGGCCCCTCAGTCACAGCTCCATCCAGTCCCCATTGTTGTCACTCCCCTGCCATCTTGTTTCCGTGGTCAGTCCCCATTCCCACTTGATTTCAGCTTCTCACTGGATCTCAAGCCTTTGTTGCTGTTGTTTTAAATTAACAGTGGACTATACCTAAAGAAGAAAATGATTTCTTTTGCAAAGAAGGAGGAGCATGAGGTTGGGAGCTAAGCGTGAAGAATTCCAGGCCCGGCCCGCTAGTTCACACCATGACCTTGCCACTTAGCTTCGTGGCCCTCCGCTTCCTCGCCCGTGAAATGAAAATTGAACAGTACGTCTTCTGTCGGCAGGGTTACCGTGAAAGCGGCTTGAAATAAAAGCATCAAGTGCTACTGCTTAGCTCACTCGGCTAAGGGATGTTCCCTGAGCCCGGAGAAGGGCCAGGCCCACGCGCCTCAGCGTAGCGCCTGCGTATCTGCTCCGGCAGCAGGACGTCCTGGCCTTCAGGCTCAGAGACCTGGGTTTGGGTCTGCTGCCTCCTCTTGCTTCCTGCACGAGCCCAGGGAAGTCACTTCCCCTCTGCTTGGGCGTGTCACTGGGCTATGACCCCTGTACCACGGAGCAGGTATAGTATGTGAAAGCATCAATGTCAAGTTTCTCGGGGTGCCCGGCCAACTGGCTGGAGGCACAGCAGACCCCAGAGTTACTGGACTGGCTTTGAGGCATGTTCAGGGTCTCTGCTCTCCACCCACCCACCCTAGCACCTGCAGGTGGAATGGGGAGGAGAGTCCAAGCATTCTTCCCAGAACCCCCCACATCTGCAGTCATGACAGGTGCAAATACCTTGGGTCACATGGAGGCCAGAGTCCATTGTGCAGAGGTCTTCTTGAGCCCCATTTAGGATGCCTGGGTCATCCTGGTGTGAGTGCCAGGGATTTCGAAGGAGGCTGATCTCTCACTGTCAAAGAGCTTCTCCTTGATATTTAGTCTACATCGGCTGTTTCTGGATTTCATCAATCACGGCTACTCAGACCCAGCTACATCACTCCTCCTTCCTCCCCGTAGCCCAATCTTTCTGCCTGATACCTGGTTTAACAGGAGACCACCAGGAAATGAAGGCCACATTCTCTGTCCTGGCCCAGTCATGGACACTTCGAGAAAGGTGGAGTCTTAGAGATTATCAAGCATCCAGCCCTCTTACTTTATAGCTGAGAAACAGGCCAAGAGGAAATGACCTCACCAAAGTTAGGAAGGTCAATAGTTTCAGGATAGTTTTGCCTTTTGCATGTAAGTAAAAATTAAACAAAGTAAAACATGTGGTTGGAACGCATTGGACAAAGTAAGACATATCACTTCACAGTCAAGGTCATTTGATTAGAGCTCTTAGCTTAGTCACAGCTTAGTATTGATTACTGGGCAATTGCTGCCATTCAGAAAAGGGGGCTTCTTCAGGGAGGTCATTTGATTCACTCAGTCCTCAGTACAGCCCTGGACATGAGCCCAGTTACCCCATTTTCTGACAGAGGAGACTGGGGCTCAGAAAGGCCAAGCAACTTCTCCACGATCACCCAGCAAACTAGAGCCAGAGCTGGACTTCAAAGCAGGTTTTGCTAAGTTGGAGGCTGGCACATCAGTCTCGATGACACTCGAGATCAGAAGTCAGAGATAGACTGGCAATAAAGCATTAGAAGCTCAGATTCTGCGGACGGAGAAAGAGAAAGCCAATTGCTCTCTTTGGGGACCCAGTCGCTCAGCCCACACCCCGAGGAAACAAAGGACCCACAACTGTTGTTTCTCCTGCACCCTCCTCGGGTCTGAGAGTGGGGCTTTCGCCCATGGAGCCCGGCACAGAGAATGTGCTGGAAAAATGGTGAGAGGAGAATAAATGAAGAGCACAGAGAGTGACCTTCCCAAAGGGAAGAGTGGGGAGGGCAACACCCCACAGAAAACACAGGGCCCATCGCTGCGTTACACCCCGGGGGAGGAGGGTATTGGCACAACCTGGATGGAAAGTGGCAACTCGGGGCCAACACGTCTGGAAACCAGAAGATGCTGGCGCTGCCTGTGGTCTCGTGCGTCACCACGACGGCAACAGGGTTACGTGTCTCACCTGCTCACCAAGGCGCAGACACACTTGTGCTTAGATGCACGATTTCACTGAACCCTCACACCAGCCCCCAAGGGGTAGGTGCTGTTGCTAATCACACTTTACAAGGGAGGAAACTGAGTCTCAGAGAGGCGATGTCATTTGCCCACGGTCACCCAGCTAGTAAGAGCCGAAGCTTGATTGAGTCAAAGTGAACCAGGCCACGTGCTGTTGGCTGGCTGTCGTCAAGAGTTTCTGACTCAGCCCTGAGGAGCCATCAGCCCACGCTCCAGCCTTGAGAGATCCTGGAGTAGCCCAGGGTATCCCAGAGCGGCCATGCCCGCAGCTTCCTCTCTCGTCATCATTCACGTCCTCTTTCTAGATCTTCTTCCCCACTTCTTTAATCATCACCGATCTCTTGGAGTTTTGAGGGCTTGGGTGGGGGGCTTAGGGAGATAGTGCCATCATCGAGGATGTGTTCCTCAAATTTAACACAATCGGGAGACGGCAAGATGGTGGCAGAGTAAAGACACAGAGATCATTGCATCCAGGCTCACGCAGGAATTTAGGACTAAAAACGGACTATAGACTTACATACTATGAGTTTCAACCCAAATGAGAACACCCTGGACTCACTAGAAGGAAGATAACTGAGGGGGAATCGGCAATAGGGGAGTTCCGATAAGAGAACTCCCTCCCGGGAGCGCTCAGGCGCCTGGAAGTGTGACCAGCTGCAGGAGCCGCTTTGCCCCTCAAAGACCTGCAGGTGAAGGGGGATGGCTCAGCTCGGTGAGTGGAGCCTAGGCTGAGGAAAGACTGCAGATCCGATCCGGAGCACCTGGGCCCTGGGAAAAGCTGATGGATCCACTCGGGAACAGGCAAGATGGTGGCAGAGTGAAGACACCGAGACAACGACGTGTCTCGCACAGGAATATATAAAAACAGACTATAGACTTACGTGCTACGCGTTTCAACCCAAATGAGAACAATACGAGTAATCAGAGAATACTATGAACAACTACATGCAAACAAGTTCAACAATTTAGCAGAAATGGACAAATTCCTACAACTCTACAACCACCCAAAGCTAGGTAGAGAAGAAATAGAACAACTAAACAGGCCAATTACAAACAAGGAAATTGAAGAAGTAATCAAAGCCCTCCCCAACAATAAAAGCCCAGGGCCAGATGGACTTACAAATGAATTTTACCAAACATTCAGAAAAGATATAGTGCCTATTCTACACACTCATCCAAAAAATCGAAAAAGAAGGAAAACTACCACATACTTTCTATCAAGCTAACATCACACTAATACCAAACCTAACAAAGAAAGCACAAAAAAAGAAAACTTCAGACCAATCTCCCTAATGAACACCGATGCAAAAATCCTCAACAAAATCTTAGCCAACAGAATCCAACAATGCATTAAAAGGATAATACACCATGACCAAGTGGGCTTTATCCCAGGAGCACAAGGATGGTTCAACATCAGAAAATCAATTAATGTAATCCATCACATCAACCGACAGAAGAATAAAAACCACACAACCATATCAATAGATGTGGAGAAGGCATTCGACAAAGTTCAACACCCATTTATGTTTAAGGCCCTCAAAATCCTTGGAATAGAAGGAACATACCTCAACATGATAAAAGCCATGTATGACTAACCCACAGCCAATATTATCCTCAATGGAGAAAAGCTGAAAGCCTTTCCCTTGAGATCAGGAACAAGACAAGGGTGTCCACTATCACCACTGCTCTTCAGCATAACGTTGGAAGTTCTAGCCAGAGCAATAAGACAGGAAAAAGGCATACAAGGAATCCAAATAGGGAAAGAAGAAGTAAAACTGTCCTTATTTGCAGATGATATGTTAATCTACATGGAAAACCCTAAAAACTCCACAGAGAAACTAATTAAAAACATCAACCAGTTTAGCAAGGTAGCAGGGTATAAAAATCAACACACAAAAATTAGAGGCTTTCCTATATACAAACAACCAATCAGAAGAAAAGGAAATTTTTTAAAAATCCCCTTTTCAATTAAAACAAAAATAATCAAATACCTGGGAATCAACCTAACAAAAAAGGTAAAAGACCTATGCAAAGAAAATTACAAAACACTGTTAAAAGAAATTCAAGAAGATACCATGAAATGGAAAGACATTCTCTGCTCATGGAGCGGAAGAATTAATATCATCAAAATGGCCATCCTACCAAAAGCGATATACAGATTTAACACCATACCAATAAAAATCTCAATGACATTCTTCAAAGAAATAGAAAAAAAATTAATGAGATTCATATGGAACAACAAAAGACCTTGAATAGCCAAAACTCTCAAGACTAGGAAGAAAGAGAATGGAGGCATTACAATCTCAAACTTCAAGCTGTACTACAAAGCCATAATAATCAAAACTGGATGGTACTGGAACAAGAACAGACATAGAGACCAGTGGATTCAAATAGAAAACTCAGATATAAACCCACAGATTTATGGAGAGATAGTCTTTGACAAAGGAGCAAAGAAGATAACAAGGGAACAAAGAAAGATTGTTCAGCAAATGGTGCTGGGAAAACTGGGAAGCTACATGCAAAAAACTGAAACTAGATGACTACCTCTTACCATACACAAAAATCAGTTCAAAGTGGATTAAAGACCTAGACATAAGAATGGAAACCATAAAATACGTGGAAGCAAAGATGGG
>NW_004567107.1:2147148-2149264 GCF_000260355.1 Condylura cristata | reverse complement strand
GCAGAAGAGCTAAAGAGACACTTCTCCAAAGAGGAAATGCAGATGGCCAACAAGCATATGAAAAAATGTTCAACATCACTCATAATAAGGGAGATGCAAATTAAAACCACAATGATACCACCTCACCCCAGTGAGAATGGCACATCTTCACACAACTAGCAACAACACATGTTGGTGAGGATGTGGAGAAAAAGGAACTCTCCTGCACTGCTGGTGGGAATGCAAACGAGTACAACCACTATGGAAAACTGTTTGGAGATTCCTCAAACTGCTTAACATGGAGCTTCCCTACGACCCAGCAATTCCACTCCTAGCTATCTACCCAAAAGACACAAAAACACTGATTGAAAAAGATACCTGGGGATTACAATTGAGATGGGGGGGGGGAATGTACAAAATGATGTAAAAATAAACTTTTGTAATAAAAAAAAAGAAAAAGAAAAAGATATCTGCACCCCGATGTTTATTGCTGCTTTATTCACAATTGGAAAGACATGGAAACAGCCCAAATGCCCAAAAATGGATGACTGGATTAAAGAGATGTGGCACATATACACAGTGGAATATTACTCAGCAACCAAAAAAGGGGAAAGAAACACATGTCTTTTGCAGCAACATGGATGGAGCTGGAAGGGACCATGCTTAGTGAAATAAGCCAGAAATAAAAGGGAAACTACCGGATGGTTTCACTCTTAGCAGGAATATAACGGAACAGGTGAGAAAATAATGGTAATAATGAATAACCATATACCAGACATTTTGTGGGGGTGGGGTGGGGAATGGGATCAAAAACAGCAGGGTGAGATGCACTGGACTATGGTGACGGCACATGGGTGATGTGTGATGGGAAGCCCATGGGGATTGCAAATGAGATGGAAAAATGCACAGAATGATGCAAAAATAAATTATTATATATAATAAAAAAAATTAACACAATCACCTGAACTTCTCAATCCCTTCATCGGCGGGTGGCCACTGAGCACCAGTATAATGTTCACTAGATTTTAAGCCCCAGGAAGACAAGGATCAGGTCTGTTTGGATGCCTGGCATGTGCCCAGGAAACACTGAGTGAATAAATTTTGAGCAGAAATGGAGCTGACATCTCCATAGATGCTGTCTACAACAGGCAGTGCACCCCAATCACCCTCACTTCCCGGCTCTGGGATGCTTTTCTGGAAGTGGCAATTTCTCTGTCTCTGACCTAGAAAAACACATAAGGCCAATTATTGGGTCAGCCTGACTGGCCCAAGCCCAGGAGCCTTCCAGGGGCCGACTTTTCCTGGCCCTCATGGACCTCCCAGCGGACGAAGCTTCTGGGAAGTCCAGTCTCGTGGAGCCAGAGTGAGCTCATAGAGGAAATTCCCTACTGCTGTAAGATCACTCCCAAGGGGAGCGTCTGGGGTCAGAGTGACTCATGTGACCCAGCGTGGCATCTCTGGGGTCTTGAAACCGGGGTGTCGGGCACACAAATCCCCCTTGGGAGTGTCCTCCATAATCTTCCCCATCCCCCCCCCACACACACACACTTCCATCCCTCTGCCCAGCCATCTTCAGCATTATTTCGCATTGTTCTCCTCTCCCGGGAATAGCCTGATTTAGACTTTCCTCCCAATTGAATTTGTCTTTCTCCCTCTGAGCCAAATCGTATTTTGTTATTTTCCATCAATATCTCTAACCCCTTGCAGGCATCCACACGCCTTCCCTGCCCTTCTCGGTGACAGCAACCTCTCCCAATTAAGGATCTTATGCTAATTTCATTAGCATGCTGTTTACTCCATCTTCCAGGTCATTATTAAAGATGTTAAATAAGAGCAGAACAAACACCAGCTTCCCCCACCTTCGGCAAGGCCACCTCTGTCATTTTAGCTCTGACGTGTGCACACTATTCCATTTCCAAAGGAAGTTCCTTTTCCATCTTGGTTTGACTTTCTTTGTCTGGAAAGTTTCTTAAGCTATGAAGCCAAGCATTTTAATAAAATCTAACTGGCTGGCTCTCCAAAGGACCCTTGCATTTGTGGTCTCAGCGGACGAATGTGGAAGCTCAGGGAGCCGCCTGCTTGCGATGCTAACTCGGTGGCCCCAGGCTCAACAGCCTGGGATGTTTCTGGATCACTG
>NW_004567107.1:2129924-2146398 GCF_000260355.1 Condylura cristata | reverse complement strand
TTAAAAATATCATTCAATTTAATAACGATTACCAAAATATTTGTACAAATCTATAGCAAACATCTTGTTGACCCAAATGTGCTCGACTTGGGAAGGGCTCTAAAATTAGGAGAGAGAGAAAAGGGAAGGGGGGGAGGGAAGAGGAAAAGAAACCTAAGAGCCAGAGGCGCAAGGAAACCCAGCGGAGCTCAGGCACTTCGGGTCCGGCTTGCTGCGGCCAGAAGCAGCGGGCGCTGGAGCTCGTGGGGCCGGACGCGGGCTCCTGCCTAAAGGCCTCTGCGTCTGAGACGTGGATCGCGGGGTGAGGGGAAGCAGGCCAGGGGCGCCCCAGCCAGGATGGAACAGGGACACACTGGGCCAGCCTGGCTCTAAGGCGTCAACGGGTGAGCCCGGTCTCCACGGTGACCCCAGCTGGCAACTGTCCCTTCACGGTTGAGGTGCGCCCGAAGTCAGACGACGTAACAAGGCTGGGCAGTGTGGGGGCCGCCAGGCGCGGCTGTCGCAGTACAGCTACCAGCGGGACTAGAGAAGGGCGAGAGCGGACTGGGCCTCACATCGGGGGCACAGCGACGAGTCACCCCTTTAGGATCTGCTCCTAGAACCTCTAAGAGATCCTTTGCCCCTAAAGCGCAGGCAGTACTGCGGACCAGCCTGCGGGGTGGTCTCAGCTGCTGCCCGAGCAGTACACTCGGCTTGCTCTGTGGCCGGTCACACAGGCAGGCCATGCCGGGGCGTGGGGGACGGCTGTGTGGCGAGCCGGGGCCCGAGCTCAGGCTGTCCCCACACCAAGCCCTCTCCACTGCCCCAGGGCAAGTACTGCCCGGGGAAAATCTATCAACTTGATTGATTGACTTGTAACAAGCTGATTGGGGTGGTGTGGAGGGACGGAACGTTCGATTAATCCGGAAGGGGACGCCCGTTCCATCCGGCCTCGCGGCCAGTTTGGACACTTGGAGACAGCTTCTCTGCCTCTTCTGAGATATCTGCACCACATTCAGATCATCCTGCATTTCCGGCCTCGGCTTTAGCCGCTATAATTTTCCCAAAATACTAAGTAGGTTAGGTAATTCCTCTAGGGCCCTGGGATACGCCAATGTGCTGACGGGCGTTCGTTTACCCAGAGGGACCCAGGTGAGGCCCTCCACAGCCGGAGGACTTACAGCCCCTGGTGGCACTCGGGTGCTCCCACCCCCCACCCAGATGCCCATCTCTCCACCTTCAGCAGGAGAGGAGGCCCCGGGCCTGGCCCCTCACCCCCTTGGGCCCCTCCTCCAAGAGTTGGAGGGAAAAGCTGAAATCCCATGGAAAATGGCTGAGCCCATCAACAGAGAACAAACAGCAAAGCAAGACAGACAGCCACTGGCTCCATCTGGCCATCGATCGCGCTTAAGTCCTCGTTTCGTCAAGTCTTAACTCCCAACACCCTCCAGCCCTGCTCAGCCAGCTCTGCTGGGAGGAGGCACAGCCCCCGGGCCGGGCGGCCGCCCCCCATCAGGCGGCCGGGCTCGGGGAGCCCCCCAGAGACCCCCGGGCTCCTGCACGCCGGTGGAGAGCCGTGACCTCCCCACTCAGGACACCCCCGCTGGGCTTCCCCGGGTGACTGGTGCCCACTCGGCTCGAGGCCTGCTGCTGGGGCAGCGGGGGTGGACACTGCTGTTGTCCTGGGCCGGCTCAGCTCCACCTCAGCGGCCGGGGTCCAGAGCTCTCGCAGCCCTGGTGGAGAGAGAAGGCAGGAAAGGAAGCGATTTCTGGGCTCTTCAAAGCCGGCGATTCAGACAGAACTCTTTACTGTATTGATCCCCGGCAATCAATAGCTTCTTCTCAATAAGCCGGTCTCATATTCCACCCCGCTCTCCGCAAGCCCCCCACAAAGCCCAGCCAGTCGATTAGACGCCCCCTCCCCCGCTTCCACGCTGACTGGAGTTTCTTTTTTAAAATGGGGATTTCCCCGCCCCCTGCCAGTGACCCCCATTACTGAAAATAAAAACAAGAAAGCAGCCAGAGAGCTAATGCCTTCGCAATTAATAAAAGCTGCCGGCAGCCAGCCCCTCTGCCTGCTGTCCAACGCCAGGGCAGCGCCTCTCCCTGGCCTGGCCTCTCCCTAGGCTTGGCCTCTCCCGGGTCTGGCCTCTCCCCCCGCCTGGCCTCTCCCGGGGCCCGGCCTCTCCAGGGTCTGTCCTCTCCCGGGTCTGGCCTCTCCCCGGGCCCAGCCTCTCCCTTGGGCCGGCCTCTCCCCGGCCCGGCCTCTCCCTGGGCCTGGCCTCTCCCCGGCCTGGCCTCTCCCTGGGCCTGACCTCTCCCTGTGCCTGGCCTCTCCGGGCCTGGCTCCGACAGCTCGTTCTAGCCTCTCCCATTGCATCACCATTTTATTAATAATTTAGCCCCGGGGTGGGGCTGTCCCTGAGGTGAGTGGCTTCAGGGCCTCAAATTGTCAAAATCCGAATGCCACCAATGTGTCAGCCCCGGCTGATGGCCTGTCAGGCTTGCTGGCCCCTGAGGGAGGGTGGGGGCGCCTGTTGTCACTGGAAAGATGGTGGCAGAAAGGGGACCGGGCGGAAGGCCAGGCTGCCTCGTCCCCGTCCTCTGCCACTTCCCTGGGTCCCTCAGGGAAGACTGTGCTCAGACCTCGAAACCAGCCAGACACCCCACCCCACCCCACAGTGGAGCAAGGGTGAGGCGGAGGTGATGCTGCGGCAAGCCTGGGGGTTTGGGGTCCTGAGGTCTGGCCCAGCCCTTCCCCCACCCCCCAGGCCCTGGGCACTATCCCCTGCCTGCCCACCCGGGCGGGTGGTCCCGGCGGTAAGGGGACGGGTGGCTTTCCAGCCTTCACGTGACCTATAGGGGTGTCTAGCCAGGTCCCTGCATCGCTCGCGACTCCCTAAGCCACACCTGTCTCCCCTCCCGGCCGGCGGCGTCCTGGCTCCCAGGCTCAGGCGGGCGAGCACCGCCGGAAATGGACTGCACACTTGGTTTTCATTCTAGTTAATTTTATACCAATCTTGTTTGTGGCAAGCTGTACTGATTTTCCATTTACTATCATGATGGTTTATTTTTAAAACAAGTCTATTAAAGCTAAACAGAAGATGGGACGAAATAAAGGAGTTGAGTCAGCAGAGCGGAGGTGGCTGGGGGGTACAGCCTCGCGGTGGGGGTACGAGGGGAACACGCAGTGACAGCAAACTGGGGGACACTCGGGAAAACCCAGGTCACAGCTCACTGACCCCTTCTCCCAGCACAGGTGGGTGCGCTGGTCAGACAGTGTATGCGCACACCAGCACCCCTCCACTCTCCTGGTGTCAAAATCCCACTTCCCTTCAGGGAACTGCTGTGATGGCCCCCAGCATGGCCAGCACCTCAGGCCGGGTCAACCGAAGTCCTTCCCTGGACATTTTCATACTGAATTCAGGGGTGAACTTCCTGTCATACGGGACAGGAAAACTGGCTAGTTCTCTGAGGCTGTGGGGCCCAGCCAGCCACAGAGTAGGGTTCACAGAGAGGAGAGACAGAGAGAGAAAGCCATGATGCCCACCAAGTCCCCAGATCCAGGAGTTCTTCCAACTGCTCCATTTCTGTGGACAGCTCAGTGGAGCCATAACACCAGTGAGAGAGGTTTCTCTCACTGCATCTGTGAACCCCAACTGAATACGAGAGGGGATCACTTGCATCTGTGAGCCCCAACTGGAACACGAGAGGGGATCACTTGCATCTGTGAGCCCCAACTGGAACACGAGAGGGGATCACTTGCATCTGTAAACCCCAACTGAATACGAGAGGGGATCACTTGCATCTGTGAACCCCAACTGGAATACAAGAGGGGACTCAATGTTATTGGCCCCCAGGAAGAGGCAAATCAAAGCCCCATGACACATCCCTGCTTACCCACTGGGTGGCTAGACTCAAAAGACAGCTCATAACAAGTGCTGGTGAGAAAACAGAGAAGTTGGAAGCTTCGCTGCTACTGGGGATAGAAAATGACGTGGCCGCTTTGGTCAATGTCTGGCAGTTCTCCCCAAAGGTGAAACCGAGAGGGCCACTTTGACCCAGCAATTGCACCCTTAGCCATGTGCCCCAGAGAAATAAAAACACGTCCAGACAAAAGCCGTGTCCGTAGATGTCTATAGCAGTACTCACAATCACCAAAAGATCTAGACCGCGCACCGCGACCGAGTGGCTTCAGGATGTGGGACATTTCTTGACACTAAAATGCATGAAACTCTGGCCCACACCACAGCCCGGCTGGACCCTGGAAGCAAGACGCTGAGTCAAAGAAACCAGTCCCGAAAGGCCACACTTCGTGTGATTCTGCTTTATAGGAATGTCCTGGGTGGAGAGTGGATTAGCGCTGGCCCATGATTCGGGGGGCTGGTGGGCGTGACTAGGGGGTGACTGGGGAGGAGCAGAGACAGTCACGGGGGGAGGGTTCTTGTAAGGGTAACGAAAACATTCTCAAATTGAGTGTGGTGACCCGCCAAATTCTAAAGGATGAGCATTGCACCTTTAAATGATGTGTTGTCGGTGAATTATATCTCAGTAAAGCTGGCTTTTGCAAGCCCTGGGTGGGCCCTCCGGTGGGCCCTCCCTGGTGGCGCAGCAGGTTGAAGCGCAGCACTGAGAAGCTAAAGCCACTTCAGCACGAGTTCCACCCCCGCCCCGGGGTGACCCCCAGGGCGCGTCAGGCCTCCCCTGACCCGCTCGCCGCCCCCTCAGCAGTGGACTTCATCACTCGGCCTGTTCTGCTCCCCACTGTCTCCGGGGAATCTTCTCACCACCCCTGCACCTCTGGCCTGTGCCCCAGTTCTGTATGCACGAATAAATACATCTTTAAAAAAAAGCCCTGGATGATAGGATGGTTATTGGTGTTCTTTCCAAGAAGACACGGGCTGGAGACTCATGAGGTTGGTGTAAGCTCTTCTCTCTGGCTCAGGCTCGGTTCCAGGCAAGGGGGTCCCCCGCGGCTAACTGAGTCCTCCCTACCGCTTGTTGGCCCACGACCTCAGCGGCCATGCGGCCTGGGGCCGTCACCCTTTCGCTTGGCCTTTCGCACAGAACTAACCCTGAGCAGCTGAGGAAGACGGGAAGGAAGGGCACCCACCAAGGGGACCAGCACCAGCGACGGCACACAAGTGGGGAGCTCACGCCAAGTAGCAAAAGCCCAGGCATCTGAGTTTGGAGGAGGAAGGAGGAGCTGGCCCAGGGCAGGGCGGCTGCTTTTCTCCGGGGCTTCTCGTTCTGGGCGGCTCAAAAGTCAATTCTCCGCCCGTCCCCCCCATGTCGCCACGTCCCTTCGGTGGTGCAGAGCAGAACTCTGCCTGGAGGCTGACCGGGCTGCGCACCTGGCGGCTGGCTCCTGCATGGGGCCGGGCTGGGGCAGGAAGTGCGGGATGGGGGCCTGCTCGCACCTCGGCCTACAGGTCGCTACCCCAGGAGCAAAGGAGAAAGGCCCGGGAGAGTTCTCGTCAACGGGGTGCGCCAGAGAAGGTGGGGCGTGGGGTGGCTGGTGGCGTCACAGGCTGCACTTCCCTTTCCAGTGGGTGCCAGCCCCACCCACTCCACCAACTTCCTCCTAAATGGCTGGAATTTAGGAGCAGAAGGTGAAGGGCGCTATCATCTGCACCTCTTACCTCCCCGCACACCCAGGAGTGAAGGGGGCCGCCTTCACCTCAGATAAGGGCAGAGTTAGCAGGTAACTTGCCAAGGCTCATGGCTGCCAAGCAGGGGAGCCTGGGCACCGTCCAGAAACCTGACAGCAAACCCACCCTCCTGCCTAAGCTTTCAGTCAGAAGGCAGTGACTTGGTCCCACAGTTCAAACTGCACAGGAAGGGTGCACGCAGATGTCTGGCTTCTACCTGGCAGCCTCCCTCCCCACCTCCACCTCTACAGGCAAGCACCTTCCTTCCTTTCTATCCTACTAAGCAAGGACAAGTAGGGAAACCAGCTATGTGTAACATAATAGCCACATGTTGTCTCCCCCTTCCTGAAAAAAGACAACGCTGCAAGTGTTGATCTCTACTTCGGTTTTTGTCTCTCTGAGCCTATATCCTGGGAGTTCCCCACAGCAGTGTCTGTAGCTTGGGCTCATTCCTTGTGCATAGCTGCATACTATTCCGTGGTGCGAGCATAGTATCGTTTCTTCAACCACACTCACCAGTGGACCCTAAGTCTTATCTTTTGCTCTTCTAAACAGTACTGTGACTTTTCCTCTGTCATGTGTCCCTGCACCTATGGACCTGAAGATAGACTCCAGGCACGGGCCAAGGGCCAGCCACTGGCCAGCCTGCAGGCAGTGGTTCCCACATCTGCCTAGGGACTTGAGTTCCCTATGGGACTTGGTAACAATACAGATCTCAGGGTCCCTTCCCAGACCTGCTGAGATAGAACCTCCAAGCTGGTACCTGGGAATCAGTACGTCTCACAGTGGCGTGATCACGGACCATAAAGGTTTGATTTATTTATTCATTTCTGCACTTCCCGAATCTCCCCACTGGAGTATGAGCTCCCACATCTCCTTGCTCATCGCTGGATCCCAGCACCTAACACAGTGCCTGACGCGGAGAACCTGAGTGACTGAGCAGGTGGGTGAAGGGCCAGGCCGGGATCCCTGCTTGGAGGGTGCGCTCTTCTCCAGTAGGCAGAGGAAATTAGGGCCAAGGCATCTGACGATAGCCAGAGGCCCGGGAGGACCTCAGGAGACAGGAGCAGCACAGTGGGGTGTGCTCACAAGAAGGGGGTCTCCACGCCCCTTGGGAAGGGCTGGGCCCTCAGGAGACAGCCACGCCTCACCTGTCAGCACCGGTCTGCCTGGCCCCTCTAAGGCAACGGGGTCAGGGACGGTGGCCGGCGCCCTGGCTTGGGGCGGCCCGTGTCAATAGGCATCGGGGTGTGAGGACATTGCTCCAAGAGTGTCCAGGCCAACAGAGGTGGGAGGGCGGGAGGGTGGGGGCCCGCCAGGGGCTGCCTTCCCCCTCTAGGTGGGGGGTGGGGACTCGGGCGTCTCACGGCACCCTGGCCTCCCTCCTCGGCCGTTGCCGGTGTGGTGGTGACCACAGTATTGGTGCAAGCGGTAAATGGTGGCTGAAGGCCGAGGATACCAACGAGAGGATGGTTCTACGTTGCTCTATCTCCGCGATCTCACTTTCAGGGTCTCGGCACACAACCCACTGTCGAGGCCTCGCCAGTCGGAGCCTGCTCAGCTCCCGTGGGGTGGCACATTCCAGACACGCTCCTGAACTGGCCGTCGTGGTGGACAAGGCTGTTCAGGAAAGAAAGTGGAGCAGGACTGCCCTGCGCTGACCAGCACACATGCCTCCCTCTGGTGCCCAGACCAGAGACAGGCCGGGGTCCAGAGCCGGGCGGCCGCGCGTCGCCTGGCGTGGTCCCGTCGTCCGTGGCTGCGAGTGTCTCTCACGCCCGCGCCCCACCACGGGCCCTCGGTGCTCCAAGCCCTACGGGCGAGTTTCAGCTCTGAAACTCCTCTCTGTTCACCACCCCCCTATTTCCAGTGCCCTCGGCCTCTGCGTCCTTGACCCACGGGGCCTCTTGGTTAGCACGCACTTCACCGTGGACGTTCCAAGCGTCTCCCGGGCCTGCGGCGGGCCCCTGGCGCTGGGCAAGTCCCAGCCGGACGCAACTCCAGGCAGCTCGGGCCGGCGGGTCTCCTGCCGCCCTGCGCCCAGCGGTGCCAGCTCGCCTCCTGCCACGGGGCCTGGGCAGGGCGGGGTCACGTGGGGCAACGGAGCCACAGCCTGGACTGTGGCCCCCACTTTCCCCGTTTACTCAGGCATTGGCTAATTTCAGCACGGAGATGCCATGCCGGGAGCCCGGCGGCCCTGCCAGAGATGCCCGCTGCGCTCAGCGCATCTCCGCCCTTGACGGATGGCCTCCGTCTCCTCCCTTTCCATCGGGATCTGCTGATTTGTGACTCCTGCACTCGAAAGCATTCGTCGTGCTCCCCTCCGGCTCCCTGGCTCTGTTCCCTCCTGGGAAGACGAGGAAGCGGGTGGAGCCGTGACGGCCAGGACCGTGGGCCCGTCCCACACGCACCGGCGCTGCCTCCCTCCGCGCCCGGCCCCCAGCGCCTACCAGACCCGCCTCTGTGCCCTGAACCATGTGCTCTGGGCCCGGTGTCGCTCCCTGGCAGCCCAGATGCGAGCGAGACCGGAAGCTTTACCGGCCGCACTGACTCCTGAGAAGGTGCTTCCTGCCTCCGGGGCACAGAGGCTTCCTGGAGGACTCGGGGCCCAGGGTGGAGTCAGGGCGCGGCGAGGGTGGACACTGCAGGTGCGGACATGCGGGCCTTGTGTTGAGAGAAGCCCAGTCCACAGGCAGGCGGGTAAGGGGGCGAGGGCCCACGCCCCAGAGGCGGGGCCGGTGAGCAAATCTCCGGGAGATCCAGCCCCCTCTCACCGCAGCCTGGAGAGGGACCCCGAGCAAGAACCGCCAGGCTGAGCCCAGCCAGGCCCGCGCTGCTCGGGGCAACAGCCAAGTGTGCACTGAAGTCCAGCCGTGGAGTTGTTTCGTGGACGCTGGGTAAGACAGAGGAGCGCCACGGCAGGAGAAGCAGCGGTCGCCGGCGGCCCACAGCCACAGCTGGCTGCTGTTGAGGCTGAGCGGAGTTTTAGCTTGGGGCTGGGGAGCGCCTAGCCTTCGCGCTATGGTCTCCCCTGTGCCCCCACGCCCACCCCCTAGCAAAGCTCTCAGCACCCGCCACCCTCATGCCTCAGGCTAGGGCAAGCCCGTGAGCTAACCCTGACCCCTGAGCCTGGGCCGGGAAGTGGTGGCCGCTGAGAGCCGGCAGACACGCACCAGGAGCGCAGTGTCAGGGCGTGGCAGGGCGGTTGCTCCTGGGCCTGATTGTTAGTTTCTGGGGTTCTGCCAGTGTGCTCTAAAAGACAGCATGGGCCCTCCCGGGGGTGCAGCCGGTTGAAGCGCAGCACTGAGAAGCTAAGGCCACTGCAGCGGGAGTTCCATCCCCGCCCCAGGGGTGACCCCCAGGACGCGGCAGACCTCTCCTGGGCCGCCCGCTGCTCCCCTCAGCAGTGGACTTCGTCCGTCGGCCTGTCCTGTCCCCACTCTGTCTCTGGTGAAGCCTCTCACCGCCCCTGCACCTCTGGCCTGTACCCCAGCTCTGTGTGCATAAATAAATAAATCATTTTTTAAAAAAAGACAGCATGATTAAAAATAAAATTATACAGATTTTTTTCAGTGATTTTTTTTTAAAGATGTATTTATTTGTGCACACAGAACTGGGGTGTAGGCCAGAGGTGCAGGGGCGGTGAGAGGACTCCCCAGAGACAGAGCGGGGAGCAGGAAGGCAGATCGACGAAGTGCACTGCTGAGGGGAGCAGCGGGGAGACAGGAGAGGGCTGCCGCGCCCTGGGGTCCCTCCCTGGCTGGGGATCGACCTTGCGCTGAAGCGGCTGTGGCCGGCTCGCAGTGCTGCGCTAGAGGGAGGGCCACAAAGACCTATTTCAAAGAAAAAGATCCTGAAAAAAAATATTCGTAATTCACTTAATACAACACTCATCCGTTTGGCGAATTCCAGCATATTCTCTGAGCCCTGCGCCGCCGCTCTCCGCTCCAGATCACGCCCACCGCTTCGAAGGGGCGCCCCCCCCCTGTCAGCCACGCCCCTCAGCCCCGCAGTGTGTGTGTCCACGGATCTGTCCACACCGCAACCTCGCGTGACAGGAGCCACGCCAATCTTCCGTGTCGCTTCTCTCCCGTGACCCCAGCTTCCGCCCGTGCCCTGGCCGGAGCTTCTTTCTGGCCACGGCTGAGTAGGGCTCCACCGTGGTGGACAAGCCACGCTGCCCACTGTCTGTGCTGGCCACGGCACCTGCTTCGGCCTAGTGGACAGCCGCTGAAAGCGTGGGCTGTCGTCCCTCCCGGGATTTCTGGGCCATGTGGGATAGAGTTTGAGGAATTCCCCCGCTTCCCCCGTTTCTGCCTGGCGACTCTGAGGGGAGAAAGTCCCTTGACGGCTGCCTCTGTCCCACCCCAGAATCTGGGTCCTCCCCTCGGCTGCTCCCCAGTAAGGTGGGAATACTCCTGGCGCCCACCTGTGAGGGGCAGGCAGCGCCCGGAGACGGCCCACGCCAGGCCCCACGAGAGCAGCTGGCCGCTGGCCATGTGTGCTCCAGGGTAGTGACGGCCCCTGGGGCCAGGGCTAGCACGGGAGGCCGAGACCTCCCTTCCACGGCACGCCGGGGCGTGGGAGACCCCGCCTGGACTCGTGACACGGGGACCTGACCCGGGAGGGCTCCTCCAAGAAGAGGTGGTGTGCGGGTGGTGGGTGGGTGTCTCCCTCCTGGGCTGGGGCAGGGGACCCCGCAGCAGCAGCTGGACTGAGGGGTGGGGGCTAAAATCTCTGACCCCACAAAGCCTGGGGCCTCAGGACGAAGGCGAGGAGCGCCTGGCCCTGCGGGACGCGGCCCCCAAGACGGCCGGAGGGCGGCCACGGGGGTCACGGGGCCGGCCAGGTCCCCACTCCGGACAGGATGGTCCAGGGCGCAGCTTCTGGGCTCCGAGGGCCCAGTCTTCAGCGTGCCCTCGGCCGCCCCAGCGCGCACACGCATCCCCCGAAATGCCAGCCGCTGCCCTGCCAGGCGGCACCATGGACACCAGGCGTCCAAGACTGGGGGCTTCCAAGACTGCCGGCGTCGCTGGCGACGAGGGAGAGGGTCTGGGGGTCTGCCAGAGGCCCCCAGCGCAGGGGCCGAGGCTCGCGCCTCCGCAGCTCCTCTGGCCCTCGGCCCTCCATGTCCCATCTGTCAAATGGGAGGGGCCGGGGCGGAGAGGGGGCTGACGGGGGTCCCCTAGTCCTCGTCTAGAACACAGAGCCCCTAGGATGGGCTCCCAGGGACTCTGCGGTCCCCAAATGCCCCGGGGGCAGCTGACCCAGCCCGGGTGCCAGCCCCTCTAGGCGGTGACTCTCCTGCGCCCACCCGCAGGGCCTCCCAGAGAGTGCTCCAGCCCGAGAAGGGGCTCCTGCCACCTCCCCCGCGCGGGGCAGCCGGCTTGGTGAAGAGGCTGTTAACCCTCCTGCGTGCCAGGCATCCACCAGCCTCGTCCTTCAAGGCGTCCTCCTGAGCGTCCCACGTACCCCTCGGCCGTCCCGGGCGCTTCAGCCCCTCAGCCCTGGACTCCAGCCCTGCTCCCTGAAGGGGAGAGGCCCAGGAGACAGCAGCTGGACGGCCGCCCCCGGGCTGGCCGGAGCCTCCGCCCAGCGCAGAGTGGCTGGCGCCCGAGGTTCTGTCGGGGCTGCTGGTGGCTGCCACCTGGGGTCACGACCTGGGCCCCCGAGCTGCCTGAGCCCCCCTCCTGCGTCCTCGCATCTTTAGGGGGTGATGCTGGCGTTGGGGCTGGCTGCCGCTCCGTGGGCTGCCTTGGTCCTCACTTCCTGCTCGGCCGGCGAGCCAATCACAGTGCCACCTTGCCCCCCTTTTCGGCCTTTACATTTCACATCAACGTCAGGCCCAGTGTCTGGCCAGGAGCCTCGGAGGGCCTGGGAGCGGCCAGCCTCGCTCTCAGCGCTCCACGGCGGCCCCCCTCTGCCTGTTTGAGCCCGGGGTCCTGGCGGGGCTCAGGGCTGTGCTCTGCCCCCGGGGGCCGTGAGTCCCAGCCACTGGCACCCATTTGTCCCGGGCTTGCAGGGACGCTCATCCTGAGCGTCCAGGGCGCCTGTGTCCGCGGCCCCCGAGGAAAAACCCGCTCCTGGCCCTCCCAGGCCGCGCCACGCTGGCAGAGCCGGGCCCTGGCGCTGTGCTGATGCTCTACGCCTTCCCTGTCAGCGGCTCACTGCCCTCAACAGCGGGTGGGGAGCCGGTCATCACCGCAGTTTCCAGAAAATTCTGGCAAACCCGAGGACAGGGTGGGGATCAGTGCCGGGTCGGGGGGTGCCTGTCCCTGGGGGGTGACGGCCGGGAGGGGAGGCAGGACAGGCGACTGAACGCTGTGTCCGGGCGGCGGCCCGGGCTCGCTGACTCTCGGGCACTCCTGCTTCCCACACGGTCTTTTTAAAATGTGAGACTCATATAACAAACCAGCCATTTCAAAGCGAACCACTTAGTGACATTTACCACATTCACGCTTTTCCGCCGCCTCCACCCCTGCGGGCCCACCACACGTTCCTCGCCCCAAGATGGAAGCATGTCCAGCAGCGGCCGTCCCCTGCCCACCCTGAGGCCATGTGGCTTTGCTGCGGCAGCCTCTCCCCAGACACGGCCCGGGCCGTGTGGCCCTCTCCTGGCTGCGTGTGCACAGCCCGACGGCTCAGGGTCCAGCCTCGTGCTGGCAGGACTTTGCTCTTCTTTAGGGCTGCGTAATATTCCGTGTGCCTTTGGCCATCATCTGCCGACTTGTGCAGATGATGGTTGGTTGTGCACAGGGCGTGTGGAGGTGCAGGTTGCAGGCTCTTGAGCGTGCCGCAGACACATACACAGTTCTCAGGCTTGCCGACTCGCTGCTTGCTGCCTCTGCACGTGCTTGTCTGCCGCTGCCCGCCCCTCTCCTGTCCTGGACTCTCACCCACGCTTCAGGGCTCAGGTATCTGTCATCTTCTCCAGCCCGTGTTCTCTTTCCCGGTGGCTCCTCAGCAGCCGGCTCCAGGAGCCCACTACAGCACGCGGCTGTTACTGCGCATGCGTCTGTCTGCCGGGAGGGTGCTCTCGCCGCCACTGCACCCTCAGACGGCGCATCGCAGGGACCCTGAGTGTTTGTTGAGTGAATGCATGACCATCATCAAGCGGCGGGTCTTGGTGGCAGCCTTGTGGGTCATCTACCTGGAAACAGTGGCCAGACTGCGGATGGAGTGGGGCTCCCGGGGGGAGGGGAGCAGCCACCTCCAGTTAATATTCCCAGTGGCAGGAGGCCCCTGAGAGACTTGTTGATTAAAAATGCAGTATGAAAATGGGAGCAAAGCCACCATTAGAAGTGATTAATTAGAGTCCTGCTCATTATTCTATTTGGAACGCCGCCATTAATATTAATGACCCTTAAAAAATACTTGACATCCAGGCTCTGACTCTTTATTTTTCCTGCACTTCCTGCAGTGTGGTCTCAGCCTCGCCAGGGCTCTCCAGGGAGGGGCTCTTCCTCTGACCTGTCCCCTCTGGGGCAGAGACTGCTCCCTGCCGCCATTGTTTCCCACCCCAGGGCTCGGGCAGTGTGGGGGGAGCCCCCCCCGCTGGGAAGCAGGTCCTAGGTGCCTTTTGAGGGTGTTTTGCAGTGAAGCGCCATGGTGTTCTCTGGAAGGGGAGAACAATGTCGACCGTGGGGGGGAGGGCTGAGCATCCCCTAATAAGGTGGCAGCAGAGATGACACGGGCCGAATGAAAGGCTGGCTTCCGCAGGGGCCTGGACACTGCTCACGAGGGCAGAGTGGATGGTCGGCGGGCAGCCCTGGGCCTGCGGCTGCGACCCCGGCCCCAACCTGAGAATGAGCCAATTAAAGGCATTCACCCACACCAGGGCGGCGGACCTAGGGCAGGCCCCGCGGACAGGCATCTGTGTGCTCTGGGGGAGGTTTGGAGGGGCTTCCTGCCAGCTCGGGGGCGCGTGGGGACCCGGCCTCACTCGCTGCTCTGTCCCGGTGGCCGCAAAGAGCCGGCCTCGCACACTGTCCGCTTCTCGGCCTGGCGCGCCTCCTGCCCCTCGGGCGCCCTCGTGAGGAGGCCACGGGCAAAGCAAGGCCGGCCCTGGCGGGGGCTCTGCGGACTGGGGGGGCCACCGCGCCCCTAGGCCGCCACCTCGCCCTGGGCCGCCCACCGCTCCCTGGCACCAGCTCGCAGCAGGAGCCTGGTGAGAGCCGCTGGTTGCTGATAGCTTTACCCTGGGGTTACTTACCCCTGATTAATTATCAGCAACTCCCAGTTGTTTGAAATTAGCCGGGAGGCCGGGTGGAGAACACTCCAGATGGGCGGAGGTCTCAGGAGGGGTCCTGACCTCGCATTTCATACTCAACAATGTCTTTTCTTCTCCAAGTTCAAATTGCACCATCACTTTCTTTTCTGGGCCCTGGGCACACGCTTGGGTTTATTCTGAATCCTCACACGCCTGGCAGACAAGCTCATGGTAGCCTCATCCACAGCCGTGGAGAACTCAGGGGTGTGTCCTCAATGGCAGACATCTACTCCTGCCCATGCCTGCACACGTGTGTGCACACGCTCCCCCACAGGTGTTTAAAAGCAGCCAGTGTCGGGCCCTCCCTGGTGGCGCAGTGGACAAGGCACAACACTAGGAAGCTGTCCGCAGCCCTGCAGCAAGGCTCGATCCCCGGCCAGGGGGTGAGCCCAGGGCCCAGCAGACCCCTCCTGTCTCCTGCTGCCCCCTCAGCAGAGCGTTGCAGTAGATCTGCCCGTTCTGCTCCCAAGGTCTCTGGGGAATCCTCTAACTCCCGCACCTCTGGCCTGGACCCCAGCTCTTGTGTGCGTAAAAAATATCTTAAAAAAAAAGAAAGCCTGGGCCCTCCCTGGTGGCGCAGCGGGTTAAAGCGCAGCACTGAGAACTAAAGCCGCTTCCGCGTGAGTTCGATTCCCGCCTGCCCCGGAGGTGACCACAGGGCGCGGCAGACCTCTCCTGGCCGGCCCGCTGCCCCCCCTCAGCAGTGGACTCCATCCACCTGCCTGCTCTGCTCTCCACTCTGTCTCTGGTGAAGCTTCTCACCGCCCCTGAGCCTCTGGCCTGTACCCCAGTTCTGTGACCACGAGCAGGAGACTGAGTCTCAGAGAGGTTAAAGAATTCCTTGAGGTCACACAGCTAGAAAGAGGCAAACTGTGGGGTGCGGGGGGTACTGAGTGCAACTTTATTCAGGGGCGGGGCTCCCTGGCTGTCCTCGGCTCCCAGTCCTGGCAGGGAGGGTGGGGCGCCGCACCTGCCCACACGGCACGCGTGCCCAGGCGCCCGGCAGGCCCCTCGCGTCAGGTGCTGCCGTCTCTCCAGACGATCGGGCCGCCTCCCCCGGCCTCCTGCTCTGTCTCCAAGCCTCTTTAATTAAACAGTGGCTCTCCCTGGAAAGCAATTGAATTACCCAATTATGCCCTCCTAACCTGATTGCTATGGCTAATGCCAGGGGCTCGGTGACTCAGGTGTTGATGGGGCGCCACAGGCGCCAGCAGCCATAAGCAGCCTCGACGGGCGTGACCCCGGCTCCCCTGCCCTCCCCGCTCGCCCCGCTCTCTGGTCCCAGAGCCTAACCTGGCTGAGCTCCCTACTAGCGCACAGTCCGAGTCCCACGCCCACGCTGCAGGGCCCCGGCTGCCTGTGACCTTGGCCAGGAAACTGAGGCTCAGAGAGATCACTGACCACTTGTCAATGGCCGCAAAGGATGGTGGGGTCACGCAGCCTCCAGATGCCCGTCATCCAGACCGGGCCCCGGGGCCCCGTGGCCGCACCTGCAATCCTCAGCCAGCAGCAGCCGGTTTGTCTGTGGGTTCACCCTGTAGCCCCAGTCTGTATCTCCTGAGTGCGGCCACCTGCAATGGGGTGGCCTCACCCTGAGGACCTGGACCATGCTTGCCCTGCTCAGAGACGGGCTCAGGACATCTCCGTGGAATAAATCACAACTATTAATAAGGACACAACACGCCCCTTGCTGGATAGCTTCCTGGAGAGGAAGAGCGAGGTTCTTTCCAATCACCTGTAATATTTGGTTTTGCTTTGTAAAGATGTATTTATTTGTACATACAGAGCTGGGGTCCAGGCCAGAGGTGCAGGGGTGGGGAGAGGCTTCACCAGAGACAGAGCGGGGAGCAGAACAGGCAGATGGACGAAGTGCACTGCTGAGGGGAGCAGCGGCCGGTCAGGAGAGGTCTGCCGCGCCCTGTGGTCACGTCTGGGCCAGGGATCTAACTCGCTCTGAAGCGGCTGCGGCCAGTGTGCGGTGCTGCGTCCTGGCCCGCTGCAGGGAGGGCCCTGGCTTTGCTTTTTAATGTGAAACGTCCAGCCGACATGAGAGTAAGTTTCTGTGCACCCGCACCTGGATCCTGGTGGTCAGTTTCTGCCAGGTGCTCCCCGTCGGGTCTGACCGTTGCCCCAGTGACATCCAGGGGTCCGGCCCGGCGGCGGGCGGTTCCCCTTGGGGGGCCTTTTTTTTTGTTTTTCCGGGTTTTTCATTTTTCTTGCGGGGAATTTCCCCGGCATGAAATTAGCCACCTCACAGGGAGCGCTTGACGGCACTCGTCCACTCCAAATGTGGACATCGAGGCCACCACGTGTCACGTCACCCCCAGGATGGCTTCGGGGCCGTGAAGGCCCCCGGCCTCCCGCACCTGGCGGGGGGCTCTCGGGACCTCGGGGCAGGGACCGGGTCTGGGGAGTGGCAGAGGCGGTCCTGGTGGCAGGGCGCCCCTGGCACCCCAAGCTCATTGCTGGTTTTGCGGACGCTGCTCTCTTCGGAATTCTCTTCCCTTTGACCCAGGATCCGGCCCAGACCCAGCTGGCCCCTCAGGCCTGGTCCCTTAATGTGGGGCAAGTCAGG
>NW_004567107.1:2128555-2129264 GCF_000260355.1 Condylura cristata | reverse complement strand
GTCCCTCGCTCACACGCAGCGTTATGGCGGTTGGTATAAAGCGTCCTCACAAGTGCTCCGACCGTCAGAGAATCCCTCACTGGGCCCACAGGCACATTCCTGAAAAGGGAACTGTCTTCCAGCCTTCATCTGGGAAGGAGGGCGCTTCAGTGCCTGCTGAGGCCTGAGGGTGCGGCCCCCACGTCTCACACGGGCAGTTTGGGGGAGGAGAGCGACCCCTCCCCGTGTCAGCCGCCCTCAGCCCCCGGCTCGGCCCCTGCCTGGACACCCTCGTGGGGCCCCTGCCTGGACACCCTCCTGGCGCAGGGACGTGTGCCTGGGGAAGCCGGCTGGGGCTGCGGGCGCCACGTGTCACCGCGGGCGCGTGCTAATCCTGGGGCGCCACTTTAATAAGGGGTCCAGCTGGTGGGAGCTCTGACTCCAGCAAGTGCGAACGCAGTTGCCATGGGACGCCGCCCGCAGGGAGCCGGCGGCGGGAGCGCGGGCTGTTCCTGCCTTTCCCGAGTTTCGCGTCCCTCTGAGCCTCTCACCAGCGATTTGCGTGCCCTCCGCGTGGAAGCTGGCACGCCACGCGTCTGAGTCGAGGCGCTCCGCCCCGCCCCGCCCTCCATATGCTTCCCAGCCGGCGAGTCGCAGCGAGCAGCGAGCGGCTCCTCTCCACAGGCCCGGCTGCTCCCCACAGTCCTGGAGGGCCCCTCAGTGCCAGGCG
>NW_004567107.1:2117923-2126810 GCF_000260355.1 Condylura cristata | reverse complement strand
TGTCATGGACACGCAGGCCTGGCACTGCCGTGAGGGTCTCTGCTCCCCAGCCAAGACGCGCCCTTGGGGCCCGGTGGAGGCTGAGTCGGGGCTACTGGGCGGTCAGGACGCCCGCAGCCACCACCTGGTGCTCTGGCCCCTCTCCCTCCTTACCGGGCTGCCTGGAAATGTCACAGGAGCAGGGGGCAGTGTGGGGGCGCCGGGGTGGGTCATGAGCCGGGCGCTGGCGGCTGACCTTGCGCCCCCTTGCGGGCTGTGGGAGCCGCGGGGAGAACGGCGCTGCGGCTGGTGGCCGGGAGTCGCGCATGTCCACCGCTCACCCGGGGGAGCGCGAAGCGGCCTTCGGAGCTGGGCGCTGGCCTGCTGACCACTGAGACGATTCTGCTCAGGAGGAGAGAGGCCTGGCATGGCGCTGGCAAGAACCAGCAGGAAATGTGATCTTCAGCGTCCCGGTTAGCAACTACTGATCCTATTCATCCGCTGACCGCTCAGCTTTCCCTGTGAGCACAGGAGTCCGGCACGCAGAGCCCAGCGCACTGCGGGGCAGCAGCAGCCGGCCACGGGCCGCCAGCATGGCCGGCCAGGGGGAGACGCTGGGCCCGCCACGGACGCTGCCCCACCAATGGGCGTGAGGGAGACAGCGGCACCATCCTCGCCCTGCCACGCCCTGGACCCCGGGGTCAGTGGGGGGACGAGCAGCGTCCCCTTCGGCGCTACCGGCCAGCATTGGGTCGGCGCTCGTGGCCCAAAGTGGCCTAAAGCCGCACAGAACCGTCCTTCTGCGGACGGGGGACACAGGCGAAGCTCATGAGGGCCGGTGAGTGGCAGAGTGGGGTTCTGCTTGCCCCCCAATACCTCTGGCGTCCTGCTACCGCTTCGCGGCGTCCAGGACAGCAGGTGCAGGCCGAGAAGGAAAGGCAGGTGGGAAGGGGGAGGGCGGGAGAGGGCAGTCCGGAGTTTTGTGAGCTGAAACCCCAGCGCCCCCTGACTCAGCAGGATATTAATAACCTGCCGGCCAGGAGGGCGGCGGCTGGCGGGCAGGCGGCTCTCACACCGCCTCGCTCACCGTGGCCGCCCCCACCCGCAGGCGCCGGCCTGCCCCGCCCCTGCACAGTCCCGCTCTTGCTGGGGGGCAGTGGGCGCGTGGGTGACACGCAAGCTGCCCCTCAAATCCCAGACGCGTCGCCCCAGCCGGTTGTCCAGACGCGTCATAGCAGGTGTGTGTGAGCGTTCGGGGCTCCCCACGGGGTGCAGAGACCCAGTCCCACCCCCCAGGGTGGGGAGCGCCTGTCTGCGGTGCCGCTCCTGCCCTGGCGCCCAGGGTCAGCCCCTCCTGGCCCTCCCTGCCCTCACTCCTCGTCCCAGAGTCTGCCTGGGCGGGAGCCGCGTCCTCTTCCAGAAGCCTCCGCGCGTGGGCCGCGGTCAGACCGTGGCCAGACCGTGGCCGGGAAAGCACGTTCTCACGTTCACCAAGACCACCTGACTCTTGGGGCGGTGGGGGCGGGCCGAGGCCCAGGCAAGACCAGCGTCACCCTCCTGCCCTGTGGTGGGGACACCCTAAAGTGGGCCCAACGGGCCGGGCAGGCGGTGAGCACGGGCGTCAGGGGGAAGCGGCTGGAGCTTCCGGGGACACAGTGGAAGCTGGGGCAAGATGAGGTGTTTGAATGAGAGGTGGTCCGTCACCCTGCTTGACCTGAACTATACTCCCCTTGGCTCCTGGTGTCACCCCAACCTGACTGTCCCTTGAGCTCCAAGTCAAAGCTGACATTCCTCCTTCCAAGTGGAGAGAGCATGTCCTGCCTCTGGAGGCCCCGAGGGCTTCGGCGGGAGGAGGGCCATTCTGGGGCCGCGGGTCAGTTGCTCTCAGCTGCCTGATGCACTGGGGCTGACACCTTCCCCCCACGAGCACCCCAAAATCTGTCTTCACGGTTAGATCCTCACCAGCCCTGAGAGGGGGGTATTATTGTTTTTCCCATGGAACAGATGGCAAATTGGGGTGTGGAGGGGATTCTGAACCCAGACAGCCAGGCCCGGGGGCCTTACTCATAAATGGCAGAGTAAGGGGTCTGCTTTCATGCAAGAGTGGCTCGAGAGTTTCAGATTAAGAGGGAAAACTTTGGGGAGTCCACATCATGCAGAAGACCAGGAGTCGCCTCCTCCCAGCCTGCGGTGACAGCCAGAGCAGTCAGGTCAGCGGCTGCCGCATCCTGGACCACGTCCACCTGTGTGGGCCCCGCCTGTCGGGGAGCAGAGCGAGAGGAGCGAAGGGCGAGGGGGCCGGGCAGAGCCGCCCAGGAAGGAACCCCTCAGCAGGGCCCTGCAGAGCTCAGCGCCCCTCGGGAGTGGGGGGGCCCGTTAAGCCGGAATCCTGGAGGTCGCGGGTGACAGCCCGGGAACCCAGCAGAGCCGGGGGCTTGGGGGAGCAGCGGCCAGCGGTGTCCGTCCAGTGGGCCAAGTGCCCTTATGAGAGGAAGGAAGCAGTCCCCGGACTGAGTCGAACTTCGTGAGCGGTGGTGCTGGCAGCACTAGGGGACCCCACCTTTGGCAGGACAGACTGACCAGCGGTGAGGGAGACTCAGCCCGGAGCTCCCAGCAGCACCCACGCAAAGGGACAGGACACAGGCTCTGGGCAGCACCCTGGACAGCGCCCACCTCACCGCCCAGGGCTTTGGTGGCTGGGAGGTTGGCAGCCGCCACAGTCGACTGAGAAAATTGCGGTGGGCAGCACAGGGTGGGGGGTGAGGGGGTGGGGCGCTGTCTGTGTGACCAGGCCGGGCGCCTCGGGCTGCCCCCCGGAGCCCTCCTTCCTCTGGCCCTGGTCTGGTTTGCAGCCACCCCGGTTCCCAGCGCCCCTGCGTCAGCCTGACCATACTCAGCCTGCGTCTGCCCCTGGGTCGGGTCCTACGAGGGCCCTTTTGGGTGATGCTACTGATTGGGGTGCCAGGTCTAGGGAGCCTGAATGGAGATGAAGTGCTCCGAAGGCCACTTGGGGATCAGGGGGCTGCCAAGGAGGGGGAGGGCCAAGGTGGGGGCGCCTCCGCCTCCCCAGCTGTGAATTATTCTGCGATCAGCATATGTCTGAGAGGAGGGCACAGCTGCTGTGCCCCCCTGGGGCCCGGATCACCTGCTGGGTGAAGAAGAAAAATGTTTCCTCTAGGTAAGGAGTGTGGGGAGCGGGGGGGCTGCAGGAGGGGGCGCAGCTTCCTCTGACGATTGGTAGAAGGCTGATCGCTGCCTTGTTCCGCTGCTCCGCCTGCTAGCGCACCCCTTCCCGGCTCACCCCTTCCCTGGACACCCCTGGCGCCCGCAGCCCTTCCAGGAGCTGGCTCCCCTGCCGAGAGAACGGGGAGCGCCAAGATGGAGGGTCCCACCGGGAGGCGGCGAGGCCCCGTCTCCAGCACCCCGACTCTCCTGCCCACTGAGAGTGGGGAGAAAGTCCCCAAGCAGGGTCGGAATGCGAGGGGGGTTCGACCTCCCAGATGAGTGCTGGGGGCATGCCCGCCACGGGCACTCGCCACACTCAGACGCGCATGTTGCCCGCTTCAGCCTCCGCGCCGGCCTGACCTGATAGTGCCGGCCGCAGTAGGTGCTTCGTGACCTTTGTGGCGGGCACAGGCAGCGTGGCGCCTTGGCCCGTGACCCCGCCACAGCCGCGCTCCGAAGGCAGGGTCAGGTGGGCGTGCCGATGGCCCCTGCCAGGAGTGCCAGCTCGGGTAGGGCTCGGTGGGGACCCAGCTGCTCCTGCGAGGGGAGCCCCTGAGCGCGAAGCTGCAGGCCGGGTGGCCATCTCCCCCCACCCCCCCAGTCTCCCCATCTCCCAGGGCCCAAGGAGCCTCCGGAGCCCGCAGCAAAGAGTGGCACCTGCCCTGCGGAGGTCCGTCTGTGTGGCCCTGGAGCCACAGAGCTTGGCCTGCTGAAGGTGCTGGCGCCCAGGGGTGGAAACCCCAGCTGTCTGCCCTCCCCTCCCAGGAGGGGCGGAGGCAGGCTTCTTCCTGGCAGAAGCCACCCCAGCGGGTGGGGGGGGGCACGGCCTGAAGGCACTGGCCAGTGGCAGCCCCACCACGCTGCCCAGGCTCAGCGACAAGCAGCCCAAGTGGGCAGGGGGAGGGGACCCCACCCAGCTTGTGGGTGTGGGGCGCAGGGACTCCCAGGCAGAGGGAGGCAGCCCCAGGGACGCCCCCACCATTCCGCCACGCCCATCCCGACCTCCCAGGAGCTGCCAAGGTGCGCCCTTAGGAAGGCGCCCACCGCCCTGGGTCTCCGCGGCTGCTGACAGGGGTCGTCATCGCTGGGGAGACAGCTCTCGGGGCCGTCGGCTTGGGACAGAGGCGTACAGCAGCCGCCGCTCGGGGCCCTGGCGGAACGCCCCAGGCGGGTTGCGCCGCCTCCGTGTTCTCGCCTGAGCAAGGGGGTGCTCCCAGCCCCCCTGGAGTGGGCCACCGGCCTGGTGAGGGAGAGCAGAACCACCTGGTGTCAGGGGCGGCCTCGGGGCCAGCTGGTCTCCCGCACTCGCTCATTAAATCTGTCCGCCGAGCCCAGGGGCCGGGTGTTGTGTTCCAGAAGAGACCGGACCAGGCGAGTCCTTGGCCCAAGGCCCCGCGAGTGGGCAGTGGTGGTTAGGGTAGCCCTGGGGGTGCAGCGGTCAGAGAGCAGCACTGTGAAGCTGTCCGCAGCCGCTGCGGCCTGAGTTCCATCCCTGGCCAGGGAGGGACCCACATGGCACGGCGGACCCCTCCTGACCCGCCCGCTGCTCCCCTCTGCAGTGGACTTTGTCGACCGGCTTGTTCTCCCCACTGTCTCTGATGAATCCACTCACCCCCTGCACCTCTGGCCTGTACCCCAGCTCTGTGTGCATCAATAAATAAATCTTTAAAAAACAAAAGACCCGGAAGGAACTCTGCAAGCCGACCCATTTTACAGCGAGAAAAACAGAAGCCCGAGGAAGGGAGGAGACTGGGTGAGCCCAGAGCTGCTGCTGCTGGGGCCAGCCCCCCATTTCTGCTCACATGTGCCAGCTCCGAGGGCTTTCTGTGCCTCACTGGATGCCGCCTTACCCTAACCCACAGAAGACTTACTTTAATCTCATTTTTTATTTGGTTAAACCGAAGCAGAGAGGGCCAGTGGCTGGCTACTGTTAGTGACCAGGACAGTGACACAGTTAATCACCAGGGAAGAAAAGTCTCTGGAGCTCCGACCAGGGCTGCCCCCTTTCCACAGAGCCCCGCCTGACCCCAGAGGCCTGGGGGCCCAGGCAAGGTTCCCAGGCACAGCGCCCCCTGGCCAGACAGGGCACAGCAGGGGTCCCCAGCCAGACCCACACCGCCTGGGCGGCGGGCACCGCCCGCCCGGGGCGCTGGGCACGGAGCTGGGCCTGGCAGCAGAACGCCATTAACCCCCTGCTCTGCCTACGAGAAGTTTATCCAACAAAACGCAGGCGCGACGACGTGGCTCCGTCGGCGCTGGGCTGGGGGCGGCGCGCGTCCTGGGAGACGTGGGGATGAAAGGCGCCATATAAAATGCAATCAATTATGAATCACCATTACTGAATTAATCACATGTATGATTAATACGGTAATAATAATTAATGGGACGACGGTCTAGAGAGAAGAGCTGAGGACTGGCGGGGAGGAGCCTGGTGAGGCTCGCGGGCTCTGGCGGGCCTGCGGGCGAGAACTTGGGGCCACGCTGGGCCTGGGCCCGTCTGTGTCTTGGCCCCTGCCTGGGCCCGAGAGCAAGGCCCGGGGATGCCTACACGCCCCAGATGTCCCTGGGCGCATTCTCTGGATCCTAACACCGACTCCTGGCCACACCCAACTCTCAAGGTCAAGGGGACAAAGCAAAATCCTGGCACAGCCCAGAACAGAGTGAATGAGGCAGTGGTGGGAAGGGGTGGGGCAGCTTTGGAGCTGACACTGGGGCCAGGGGCGGCTCGTTTTCTCTGCCCGTCCCTCTGTCCATCTGCATCAGGACTTACCTCGCGCGGAAGTCCCAAGGCCCGGACGCCATGTGTTACCTGTCCTTGCAAAGTCAGTAGATCATTTTCACGTATGACTTCATCGTTTCCTATTCCTGCTCCGTCCCACGCCTGTTTCCTCATTGTAAAGGAGGAAGAACATGTCTATTTGCATAATAAAGCATGTCATCCTTCACTCCCGGAGCAGCTCCCGGTCCTTACTTCGGTGTCTTTATTTTATAGATATGTTGCATCCATGAAAGGGACATAGCACCCGACTGGGAGTGGGCGGAGTGCAGGCAGGGCATTGCTCTGCAGGTGCCTTTGACGGCCGGTTCCACATACACAATTCAAATTAAAACTGTGCTGTGCAGCCAAAATCCCACCAATGAAGAGGTGATTAGGAGGCTGGCGAGAGGGGAGCCAGCGATTATTTTTTGGGAGACTCATTAACACTTTCCTGCCCCCGCCCTCAGCTCCTTTTCTTTCCTGGGAAAAGGTCATTTGTCATCAGGGACCTTAATGACATTTAAAAATGAACGTCTCTTGACCACCTGGTCCCTGCATCGCTGGACTCCGATTTGTTTCCCATCTGGGAAAATAAGCATTTATTTTTCACTTGAAAGGAGGATCAGCTCCCGGAGACTGCCAGGCGTGCGGTGGACACAGCATTGGAGGGGGGGAGGGGCGGGGGGGACAGGAGGGCGACCTTCCCAGGCCAACCCCCTCCCTGGTCATGCAGGGGAGAAACTGAGGCCAAGACTGGGGGAGACATGTCCCCCAGGCACAACACTGGTGAGGGCCTGAAAAGCCCATGGTCCCATAATCTCCAGGAGCCGGAGCTGAGGAGCCAATAGACAGAGG
Source organism: Condylura cristata (assembly GCF_000260355.1). NCBI lineage: Eukaryota > Metazoa > Chordata > Mammalia > Eulipotyphla > Talpidae > Condylura > Condylura cristata. The sequence goes on along the minus strand of NW_004567107.1, from coordinate 2,119,993 downwards.
CCAGCACGCTCCCTGCAGGCGCCTGCCCGTGTCCGCTTGCTGGTGTGGCTGGAGTGTCAGGGAGGGTGGGGCCGGGGGCTCACGGCTCGGGTTCCTGTGGCACGTGGCTTTGCATCGGGATCACTAATGCCATCCCAGCAATAGCGGGGGTGTACCCTACCCCTTGTGTTTAGATGAGCCCTGAGAAGAAGCCCCCTCCTCCATGAGTCTCTGGCTGTACTGACAGCATCCAGTGTTGGTGATGATGGAGGAGAGGGCGTTTCCCTGGAACTGATGACCTGCCTGGGGCGACAGCAGGCTGAGGGCCAGCCCGGTCATCACTCACCTGCTGGGAGGAGCCCGCACCTCAGCTCGCCCCTCACCGCTTCCTGCTGGCCACATGCTGAAAACCAGCCGCGGAGATCTGCTCTCCTCCAAGGAGCTTCCTCCCGCCAGCTGCTTGGCAGCCAGGGGCAGGTCACCAGGGCCAGCAAGCATCCACTTTCCTGGGCACCTTGGTGGGGCACAGGCCTGCAGGAGGCACTTGACAATCTCGCTTTGACCCCTCCAGGAGGGGCGTCCCATGATGGGGAAACTGAGGCCCAGAAGCAGCCTGTGTCACGCCCCAGGCTGACCAGTAGGTCGAGGGGTAACATTGCACCATCTGGGAACCCAGCGCCCAGCCCACCTGGCCAGCGTGAGTGACCTTCACTGAATGACCTTGGGCGAGTCACCGAACATCACTGGGGCCTTCGCTAATGGGAGCTAAGTCACCGGAGCTGGAGAAAGCGCCGGGCACTGTGCGTAAGCCAGTTTTTATGGAGCTCGGCATAAAACAGGTGTCAACAAATGTTAAATCATCATTATTAAAGCAGATGACGGTGAGTCGCATCCTGTTTGCTCCACCTCGAGGGTCCAGATGCAGTTGGCAGCACAGACCCCTCTCCCGCCCAGGGGCGCCCTGCGCAGGGCAGGCTTGGGTGGAGGTGGCAGAGGTGGGTGCACCTCCTGCTCCATCCGGACACCCTCTGCGACCTTGGACGGCCCCGCCCATCTGTCCTCAGGCTCTTTGTTCTTGATGCAGCCAAGGGACAGGCCGCAGGGAGGACCCACCTTGCAGGAGGCCAGGAGCGCCCACACAGAGGCTCCCTGGAAGGAGGAGGAAGCAGCGCTCCCGCAGCCCTGGGGGCCGCGGCAGGAAACCTCGGCGGTCTGAAGCGCCGCCCGGGGCTGCCCGCCCGCTGCTGCCAGCTCCTGGCCTCTGCCCTGAGTCCTCCCACGCCGCCTCGGGCTTGCCAGGGAGTGAGGCCCCACCTGCCCCCTACTCTGCGCTCCCTGCGGAGCTGGCTTGGCTCCCTCAAAAGCAGGGCCCATCAGGGTGGAGGCGGGATGTGTCAGCTGGTATTCAGGCTCTGGTGGTGCGCTCAGATGCTGCCCCTCCCCATCTCCCCAAATCCACCCACCCACCCACCCCTTTACCCACTGCTTGGGGCCTCGCCGCACTTCACAGAGGAGCCAGCAGCCTTGAGCCCTGGGCTGTTGGGGGTGGGCGGACTGACTCACTGGGCCCCTCCTGGGTGAGGCTGGGGCAGCCCCCACACCCTCGGGGCTAGGACCCCCTCGGGCCCTGAACGTGGGGAAAGGAAGCTGCAGCCCCCAGCGCCTGACCCGCGCTGGCTGAGGATGCGAGCCCGCGTGTGCCCCGACTGGGGCGCGCCTGCCCCCAGGCTGGGAGGCGATGTCTAGGCAGCGACCCCCAAGCGCGGGCTTGCTCCCCCCGCCGCCGGCTGGGGCCACTCTGGCCGCGGGCCGGCGGGACGCCCCAGCCCGCAGCGCCCCTCCCGGGCCGCGGCGCTCCCCCAGTCTGGCAGTATTTCCTTCCTGCACCTTTAAGAAGACCGTTGCTCCGTGGTGGGATGGTGTGTTAAAGCCACACAGAGGAAGTTACGCAGCCCGGATCAGACCGAGAGATAAAAGCCCCGATGGTGATCGTGAGTGATGGCAAGAGGATTTAGCCTCGGCATTAACTTGGAGCGGAGTGCAGGGGCCCAGTGAAGCGCCCCGCCATCTGCCCCGCGCCGCGCCGGGGGG
>NW_004567107.1:2113163-2117516 GCF_000260355.1 Condylura cristata | reverse complement strand
GGCGGCCCTCGGCCTCCGGGTCTCCGCTCCGGGAAGCTGCTCCGAGCCCGGGTAAGGCGGGCGGGCGGCGGGCGGCGGGCGGGAGAGCCGGAGGCAGCGGGGGAGAGCTGCGGCTGCTTTCCCAGCCTGGTTTCATTTTTAAAGGGCTGGGGTGACCGTGCAGGCTTTGGCCGGGCGCCGGAGCCACTTAAAGCAGCCGGGGAAGGCCGGGGTGCAAAAGTTGTTTGGTAGCGGCTGGTCTAGCGCAGGACCCAGCCGGGAGAGGGGTGTGTGAGTGTGCATTTGTGGGAGCATCTTAAAGGAGTAGCGTGCTCTCTGGCTGGTTTTCCCCCTCAGGGTCTTTCTTGCAGCCTACGTGTGTTTGTGTGTGTGTGTGTGTGTGTGTGTGTGTGCTTGCGCGCTGCTGGGGACGGAGGGATGGATGCTGCAAGAATGCCAGGGTGCATTTGTGGCAGGGGAATTGGCCCTTCTCCACCGCCACCCCGGCTTCCTCCCCGCATCTAGAGCCGCCCTCCACCATTCACCCGCCTCCCCCCTCTCTTGAAAACGGGGCTCGAGTTGCAGGGAGAAACTCTGTGCATTCACCGCTGGAAACTTCTCTCTGTGCCTGGGGGTGGGCGGCGGGGTGGGGGAGGAGTGTGCAAGGACAGGCTTGGGGGTACTGTGGAGTCAGGTCTCGAGCCCGGGAGCAGAGCAACGGGAAGGCGGGAAGAGGACCGCTGGCTGCCGGTGGTGCTCAGCTCCGAGTAAGTTGCTTGCCTGGGTTGGGGGCGGGGAGCGGAGACCGGGACCGGGTCGCGGCTGGCCGCCGCGCTGTGGAACAGAATGCAACTAATTCTGGGCGCTTTGCTCGGGCGTCTTCTAATTAAGGGGGGCGGTGCCAAATGAGGGGGCACGCCGGGTGCCCGCGGGGACTTCACTAAGGGCGTGATTGTTAATAGCCCTCGGGCTTGCTCTCAACTTTGGAGAGACAAAAAGCGGCTGCAGGATTGCCCGGCTCGTCCGTGTGCGACCCAGCGGCTGGCGGCACACCAGCGGGGATCCCTGAGGCCCCCCGCGCGCCAGCCCAGCCGTCCCGCAGGGACCGCCACTCCCCGCCCGTGTGCCCCCGCGCAGCGGCGCCGTGGAGGTCACCTTCTCGCGACCACTACCCGAGATCAACTTTTCGGGCTCCCGGACCGCGTGGCCGTGGTGGTGGGGGGGTCCGGGAGCTGGAGAAGGTTCTGGGCTGGGAGCTGAGGGCAGCGAGGCCTCTGGAATCCGGAGCTCTCTGGGCTGACGGTGAGCTGGGGCAAGTACTGGATCTAGCGAGAAGGGGGAGGGGAAGCAAGGTGACCCCCGCGGGGGAGGGCTCCCTCTTCCTTCCTGCCCCCTCAGCTCCATCTCCAAGCAGATTTCACGCCCTCCCTCTGCCCCCGCGGGAAGGGAGAGCCACTCTAGGTGGGCTGGGTCCTGGCTAAGGCCCCCAGAACCCCCTTCCAGGGACCCCCCAAGGTGCCAGCTCCCACCCAGCCAAGTTTCCCACGACAGAAGGGCGCAGCCGGCAACTCTGGGAGGAGCTTGCTCCAGAGCCCAGCTACACCGAGAGGCGCTAATTCAATAAGACAGAGAGATCTGAGTTCAGAAATCCTGGTAAAATCTAATTTTCAGGTTTTAATACCCTGGCTATCAGCCCCTCGGTTCCTGAGGACGCTTAAAAGAAAATAAAGCGCATTGATTCTATTTGTTTCTGGGAGCTGCAGTTTCTTAATAATATCAGGTGAAGATTTATTTTCCAAGGAGAAAAACGATCCACCGGGATACAGCCTCTTACTCTGAAATTCCCCCTGCTGGCTTCTCGCTCCCGCCTCTTTGTGGGGACGCTGGCTTTCCCCCCCCCCCTTTCTTTTTGGCAAAAGCCAGCCGAGATATTGGAGCGCTGAACTCACAATTCCCCCTACCATGCCAGGAACGCCCAATTGATTGACTAGTTGTAAACACATTTATTCCCCCCAGCAGATTTAGCGGGCTGGCTCCCTCCCACCCCAGCCCCCATCTTCCAGGGAATGCGTGGTATTTACGCCAGCAGAGCTGCGGAGCAATAGCTTGATAGATTTGCAAGTTGCACCCCAGGCCTCCGGCCTCGGCCTCTGTCTGGGCCTCCTGCCTCCTCTCGCTGCCCCAGCCAGCACCATCCAGCCCCCCCCCCCCCCCCGCGGCGAAGGCTGCCCTCCCCAGAGCCGAGCCGCAGCCGGCGCCGGGTGTCCCCCAGCAGCCAGGAGCTCCCTACCTTTTAGTGAACAGTTGGGCGTCCGAGGCTGAAAGAATTAATTAGGGACGTGCTGCTTTCTGGGCAGCGCGGAGCGGGGTGGAGGCATCCAAACCTCTGCCGGCCGTGCTATTTTATTTTTACTACATTTGCTCGGGTTGTAAAAATAGTCGCCAGGCGGATTCTTTCTGAGAGTTTTCTAGCAAGGAGCACATTCAAGGCCAGGCACACTCTATAACAGGTTTCCAGGTTTCTCTCTCAGCAGCCGTAGGTGAGTGGGGGGATGCGGTCCCTTGGCTGCCCATTCATCTCCATCAAGAGCCCTTCGGCCAGGGGGCGCAGGGGGGCCTCAGTCCTAACGCAGATTTATGATTTCCCTGGCCAGCAGTGCGGGGGCACCCGGGGGGCGTGGGTCAGGGGCGCTGGCGGCCTCCCCCCTTGGACAATAGCCACCCCACTGTCTGTCAGCTTGGTGTGTGTGTGTGTGTGTGTGTGTGTGTCTGGGTGGGGAGTGGGATTTCACGGACACATAGTTAACTCTTGAGGGCCCTTCCCTGTGCAAGGTGCAAGGACTGGATGCCAGGAGGGACCAGGTCAGTGGTTTGGGAATTTCGACGGACAGTCATGGGCATAATAGCCAGAACAATGACCAACACGGCGCTCTGCGGGGGCTCTCTGCAGCAACCCCGGCCCCACTGTCCGCTCGTGTCGGCCAGGGTCCCACCCTGGCTGGGTTCACTTTCTGGGGAGGTAGCAAGAGTCTGGGAAAACGCCCCCTCACCGGAACCCTGGCCCTCACCATGTAGCCTTCATCTCCATTCCTACCTGGGCTTGTAATTAATTACCAGTAGCTGAAAATAGTAAAGTCATCAGCGAACTAGCAGCCCTCTGTAGCTAGACCTGCTGGCAGGTCGCAGCATTTTGGCTGATCAGAAAATCAAGCATGACAAACACTGTCGCTTGTGCTCAAGTCTCCTGAGTAGCCCCAGTTTCTTAGAGCTGAAAGTGAAAGCCACCACATCCACCGCCTCAGAGGCTGGAGAGGGCTTTATGGCCCCTGGTGGGTCACAGCCGCGGCACGCTGCTCCGGCCCTGGGCGTCCGGTCCCCTTTGCCTCGACAGCGGCTGCCTTCAGTGGCTTGACGTCCAGCCGCGGGTCATGCAATTCCTGAGCAGCCATCACCGCTTGGCTCCTGGGACGTTTCAGAAAGTCGCGGTCCCCGACCGGAGCACCGTTGCGGGCCTGACGCCCCCAGACACGAGAATTAATAACGTGCAACTCCGACTTCAATGAAAATAACCCAGCTTCCTTGGGAGACTTTGCTAATGCAGCCTCATTTTTTCTTTTTTTTTTTTTGCACATTTTGCCAGAGCGCTTTTGTTCTTGTACATCTTTATCCCCCCCACCCATTCTCTTTTAATTTGTTGCAGGTGTGGTTGCTAATGAGCTCTCTCTCCTTCCCCTTATGAGGAGACAAGCCAGATCCGGGGTACCTGGGTGGACTGAGAGCTGACCTCTCGGAAACGTCCCAATAAGTTGCCGATGGTGGCCAGTCCAGGGCAGCTGGCCCCCCAGTGACTGTCCCCGCTGCAGACCCCCAGAGCAGAGCCAAATTAGCCCCTCTGCTCTAACACCGGGTGGGCGAGCCCCACAATTGTCTCTCTAAGCCCCTGTGCACAGAAACCTCTTATCGGCCGGAGAGGCCAAGTCCATCCAGGCCCACGGAGGGACATTTTTCCAGCTACCGTGTGTACCGCCTGACTTTGTCGTATCTTCACCACGCAGGCTGGACGCTGTTGTGCCACCGTGGAGCAGAGCACACGTGAAGGGCCCTTGAAAGACCTGGACTGACTGGAAGGACAAAAATTAAAAGCAACCTGATCCGGCCCCATGCCAGATCCCTGCGGATTTTCTCCCTATCCCGTTTCCAGCCACTGTCCCAGTCTGAGTCTGCCCGGTTCGATCAGCTCCACCTCTGGCAGAGGTGGGGTGCCAAGGTTAGGAGGACGCGACGTTTTGGGCAACTTTTGCACCTGCCCATCAGCAGCCTGAGGAAGGCTGGCGCTGAGGCGTCCCTGCCGGCCCCTGGCCGCCGCGGCCCAGC
>NW_004567107.1:2106056-2113056 GCF_000260355.1 Condylura cristata | reverse complement strand
GCGGGGCCCCTGGGGCCCCCACCCTGCCGACCCCGCCGTCATGCTGCGCCTGCTGGCGCTCCTCCTGCACTGCCTCCCGCTGGCCGCCGGGGGCTATGACATCTGCAAATCCTGGGTGACCTCGGACGAGGGGCCCACCTGGGAGTTCTATGCCTGCCAGCCCAAGGTGATGCGCCTGAAGGACTACGTCAGGGTGAAGGTGGAGCCCTCGGGCATCACGTGTGGAGACCCCCCGGAGAGGTTCTGCTCGCACGTAAGTCAGCCTGGGGCCGGTCCTGTTGCGTCTGCCCGGGCCGGTGGGGGGCGTCTGGACAGGCCCCGCGGGTGGGCGGGCAGCAAGGGCGGCCCATGGCCAGGCCCCCCCTTGGAAAGGCGCCGGAGCGGTGGCCTCTGGGGTCACGTGACAGCGTGTGCCATGGGGGGGGTCTGGGCCACCTGGCCGCTTCCTCCCTGGAAGACCACAGCCCTGCGGCCTGGCAGAGACGCCCCGGGGGCCCCCACTCGTCCCCTCTGTGCTGACGTGTCCTCCCCGCCCGGCCGGCCCGACAGCCCAGGGCGGGCCACTCGCTGAGGGGGTGCTGGCAGGGGAAGGCGTGCGTGGGGGTCACCGGCCTGATTCTTGAGACAAAGGGGGAGCAGACAGCGGGCTGTGCCCCTCTGAATCCCACCCGAGTGGCCCTGGCTCAGTCAGGGAGCCCTGCGGCTGTCACCCGAGCCCCTGGCTGGCGTGGGTGGGCGGGGCCGCGGGCACTAGAGGGTCCCGGTGGCGAGACCGCAGCAGCCGCGTGGTCGGGGTGTCACGTGTGGGGCCGCGCCGGGGCGTCCCGCGTGGAGCCCTCTCCTCCACTCGGCGGTCAGGTCTGTGTGGTGAGGACGAGCCCTCCGTCTGCACCCCCCGCGGGGGCTGGTGCTGAACCCCGTCCCCTCGCTGCTACTGGCCGCACCAGCAGCAGACACCCAAGGGTGGCGCTGGGGATGAAGGCTGCTGACCTCTGCGATGAAATGCTGGGCAGGGGAGCTGGTGCCCGGAGATGTCCACTATAGTCACGAGGTCCAGAGTCTGGCTCCAGAGCCCCCCCGAGCTGCCCCCACCCAGGCGGCTTCCCTGGGCAGTGCCTGGGGCCTGGGCACAGCAGAGGCCCGGCGGGGCTGCCAGCGGGGCTGGTGTGGGCTCAGAGGCCTCCCGGGGTGGCTGCCGCCTCCACTTGTCCCTGGGGACCCTCGGGCTCAGGCTGCACTGAGGGGGTTTCCCCCTGGGCCCCGGGGGTGGCCTCATTCCCTGGGGCCCTTCGGTGCTACCCCAGGGCCGTCAGGTCAGGAAGGGGAAAGTGGCTGCCCCGGCCGTCTCCCGTGGGGCGCCCCCGGCTGGCGCTGGGCCAGCAGGTGCCAGAGAAAACAGGCCGAGAGCAGAGTCCTGGGGCTCCGGTCCGCAGGAACCTCAGAGCTCCCGGGCTCAGGGATGGGCGGAGGGGCCGCCTGGAAGGCCAGGGGCAAGGCCAGGTGGCGCCCGGCCGGCCAGGAGTGCCCAGGGAGACTGGCCTGCAGCTCCCGCCGAGCCGCCCGCCTGCGGTGCCGGAGCCCGCTGCTGCTCTTCAGTAGGAACCTCCGCCAGCACGCTGGGGAGCAGGGCGTCCACTCGGTTGTGAGCCGCGGGGCCAGCTCCGGCCCAGGGCTTCCAGGGCGGAGGTGGCCCTCGTGTGCAAGCCGGAGGCCCTCTCCTGGCCAGCGCTGGCCCTTGGCCCCGAACTCCGCCCTGCCCCCACGCTCACGCGGAGGGCCCGGCGCAGCTGCCCGGCTGGGGCGGCCCCAGCCCTGATGTCGGCTCAGCCTGAGTCCCGGCACGTGACCTGAGAGCTGGAGGGGGTCTGTCCCCTGCCCCTGCTCTCCGGGGGACACGGTGGAGGAATAGCAGCTCCAGCCGTGCGCGACATGGGGCCTCGGGTCCCGCACCTGTCTGATGAGACTAAATATTTCATTGCACGCGGCCATCCGGCTCCGCGTTTGATTACAGACGTGCCGAGGAGGACAGGGCTGCTGCCGTGGCCGGTGGGGGGGCAGTCCTCCCGGGGGACCCCTCTGCAAGGAGGAGGGGTCACGTCCCGATGGATTCAGCCCCACCCCACCATTTGCTGCCCCGGAGCAGGCCGGGGCGGGGAGGGGGGTGTCTCATTTGGCGGCCTTGGGGTGCCCTGGGAGGTGCTATGCTCCTTGCCTCGGGTGACGGCAGGGGGGCCCCAACCCCTCGGGGCTGGGGCTCATCCCCACCGGTCCAGGAGCTGGTCCTGACGCCTGCTCCTCCCTGTGGGGCCAGGGGCCCTCGCTCAGCCGTGTCTTCCCCAGGGCATCCAGTAGCGTCCAGTAGTGTCCAGTAGTGATGCCTCTGCAGGAGGCCGCCACGCTGTGTCCTGCGCCCCACCCCGGGGCCTAGGACCGTTACAGGCCCCCACTTGGGGGGTGTCATGATGGCTGCGGAACCCGCGGCGGGCACTTGGGGGTCAGCTGGCCACCAGGGAGCGCCCCGTGATACCCGCGGCCCCTGCCCTCAGGCTGGGACCCCGGTGGGTGGCTGTCCCCAGGCATCGCCCCGGGTCCAGGCCTTCCTGTCCCCAGTGAAGCTGAGCAGAGCGGGAGCCCCTGAGCACCGCAAGGGTGCAAGAGGAGCCAGGGGTGGCTTTTCAGGGTTCAGGGCGCAGACGCCCCTCCACCCAGGCTTCCGTCCTTCCGCAAGGCCACCTGAGAACGGAATTGTAAATTCCAGCCTGGAGAGGAAGGGGGTGGGAAGGAAGACCACGATAAATGAATAAATAAAAGCCTATGGGCTCTAAATGCACAATGAGAATTACCGGGGATGCGCTCTCCACGGAGGAGCCTTGGGCAAGGGCAAAATTTCAGTGAGGGGCAGTGGGAGAAGAGGGCCCTGCACCCCAGGGCTCTCAGGGCCAGCCTGGCGGCGTCCCAGGGCGACTGCCCCAGGGCCTGTGGGTGCGCTGCGCAAGGGGAAGGAGCTGCCGCCCGGCCGCGGGGCTGTGGAAGGGGAAAGCCTTTCCCCTGCTGTTCGAAAGCTGGCTCACCCAGGGTGAGTGGTGGCTAAGGGGGCGAGAGACAGGACCCCGGCCCCCGACGAGGAGTGGCGTGGACCCAGAGGGAGACCCTGGACGCCCCTTGTCAGGAACGCAGGGTTTCAGGCCCTTGGGCCTGCTGTGCCAGAAGCTGCATTTTTTTTTAAAGATTTATTTATTTGTGCATACAGAACTGGGGTACAGGCCAGAGATGCAGGGGGTGAGAGGATTCATCAGAGACAGAGCAGGGAGCAGAACAGGCAGATCGACGAAGTCCACTGCTGAGGGGAGCAGCGGGCGGGTCAGGAGAGGTCTGCCGCGCCATGTGGTCACCTCCGGGGCAGGCGGGAATCGAACTCATGCGTAAGCGGCTTTAGCTTCTCAGTGCTGTGCTGTAACCCGCTGCGCCACCAGGGAGGGCCCGAAGCTGCGTTTTTAACAAGAAATCGGGCATTGTGGACACACGTGGCTAGGTCTGTGGGGTGACACCGATCATGGGGTCTCATGGTCCCCACGGGCCTCTGCAGGTTGGGGGCTTGCAGTGAGGGAGACAGGTGAAGAGCAGGAAAGCGTGGGCGGGGCTGTGTCTGGGAGCTGTGGATGGTCCAGAGAGGGGTGATGTCCCAGAGCCACTTCCCAGAGTCACCACTTGCAAACTGGGGGTGATGTGGGGCGAGTCTTTAAATTATCCAGCCTCGGTTTCCCCATCTGCAATGAGGCGGGTCAGGGCTTCCTGAAATGACCTCTCTCCAAACGCCCGGCAGGCTTGGCTGGGTGGACGTGGGGCCCTGGACTCTGTCCGAGCGTCTTGGCTGCTCTAGAGCATCTTGATGTTTCCGTATAAAGTGGGAGCGGTGGACACTGCACACGGAGGAGCCTTGGTCCTGCTGGACAGGACACCAGGAGAGGCCCGAGGGGCGGGCCCGGGCACTTCTAACTCGGAACCTGCTTTGTCTTCTCTGTGCCTCAGTTTACCAGGCACAGAGCAAATGGTGCCGCCCTCTGGGGGTCTGCTGGGCTGGTCACTGCAGTGGCAGGTAGATCCTGGAGTCCCCGGCCCGTCCTCTCATGACACTGGCCATGACATGCAGGGTCCAGGGCACAGGCGCCTGATGTCCCATCTGGCAGCTCCAGCCTGACCGGCCCTTGGCTCAGGCCCTTCCCCTCAGCACCCCGCAGCCCTCCAGACCCAGGGAGGAGCACGGGAATCACCCAGCCCAGCCTCCCCGCACGCTTCTGGTGAGTGTCCACGGCAACGTCACGCCGAGCACCATGCGGTTGGCAAGCGAGGTGACCGGCACGTGAGCGGCGGGGCGTGACGTGAGGACAGAGGCGGGCCTGTCTCGTCCGGGCCGTGGCCAGCGCCTGCCCCCAGCTGCGCCCCACCCAGGATGTCCTCCTGCCTGCCTGCCCGCACGTCTGCACTGACCCACGTCGACCCGGCTCGCTGGCCGAGGCCCAGGCCGGACATGGCCTCCCTCGCCAGTGGGCTGAGATGCCCTCGGCCACGTCCCCGCCACTGTGCTCAGGAACCGGGGGTGGAGAGAGTGGAGCCCCCCTGTGTGACTTCAGGAAGAAACAGCCGCTCTGAGCTTTACTTCCTCGAATGCAGAGATAAGCGAATCGTACAAAAAAGGCTTATTTATCTATGCATATAAGAGCCGGGTGTAGGCCAGAGGTATGGGGGCCCAGGGACAGAGCGGGGAGCAGAACGGGCAGATCTACTGAGGTCCACGGCTGAGGGGAGCAGCGGGGAGACGGGAGAGGCCTGCTGCGCCCTGGGGGTCCCCCCCGGCCGGGGGTCGCACTCAGGGTGCGTGGCTGTGGACAGTGACAGCGTCCTAGCGCTGAGACGTGACCCTGCGCCACCAGGGAGGCCCGGCTGGCAGCTTTGAATGGAGTGATCACTCGGGGCTGCCAGGCCGGGGAGGGAGGACTCGGCGGCAGAAGGACTGGCACGTGCCACAGGCGCAGGGCGGAGGCGGGTGGCTGTCGGGAGGCAAGCCTCGTGGACACCCCGGAAGCCGGCGTCTCCCGCTGGCCCTGCCTGCCCCGGGCCCGTCCTGCTGGCGCCGAGCCGGCTGAGTGCTCTGCGGGCCCCTTCGGCCCGGGCCCCGCGCGCCCCCACGGCCGAGCGACGCTCCACGCGCTCCGCTGTGTCCACCCGGAGGGCGTCCACCTTCCGCCCCTGTGCATAATGCTGTTCTGGACATCGGTGCGCACGTTTCTGCGGGGACGTGTGTCTTGCTGTCCCTCGGGCATAGACCTCAGCCTGGAGCTGCTGAGTCATATGGTGATTTGGTTTTCCAGTTTCTGAGGACTGGCCAGACTGTTTCCACAGCAGCTGCAATGTTTTACGTTCTCTCCGCCGTGGCGCGGAGATTCCTGGCCCTCCTGTCGCCAAGCCCTGGTCGGCGCTGATTTCTGGGCTTGTTTTCTATAGCTGGGACCAGCCTCGGGCACGTGACGTGGCATCTCGCTGTTTTGGGGCCGGGGGTGCTGGGCCGACCGGTCACTTGTAAACCTTCTCTGGGGAAACGTGTCCTTCATCCATTTTTAAAAACAGGGCTGTCTTTCTTCTCCCTGATTATACATACTCTTTATATACCCTGGTTACTACATCTTAATCCGGCGCACACTTGCAAATCTGCCCGTATCTCCCCTCTCTACAGACCAGCTCTTCACGCTTTGGGTTGTGTCCTCCGACGCTCGAGCTTTTTCATTTTCGTGAAGTCAAATTTAATATTTTTTCCTTTTATGGTTTGTGCTTTTGGTGTCAGAGCTAAGCAACCACGGAATCCAAGGTCCTGGATGTCTGTGTTTTCTTCTAAGATGTTTGTAATTTTAGCTCTTATATTTAGCGCGCTGATCCATTTTGAGCTCCTCTCCGTACGTGGTGGGATAAGCGCCCATCCCCACTCTCCTGCGTGTGGATATCCAGTTCTCCCAGCACCATCTGCTGAAGAGACTGTTCTTTTCCCCATTAAACGTTCTCGGCATCCTTGTCGAACTCAGTTGACCAGAGATGTGCGGGTGTGTTTCTGGGCTCTCAAACCTCTCCCACGGACGCCCAAGGGCGCGTGTGCAGAGGTCACCCAGCCTCCCGAGGACCCCCATGGCGGGAGCCATGCTCATTGCAGCTGGGGAAACTGAGGCTCCGGCGCTGAGAGGCGGCCCGGACCCCAGCAGCCCCGCGCAGTGACTGCCCCACCTGAAGTCAGGGCGGGAGCCCCACGCACCCCCACTCCTTTCTGCCTCCATCCTCCTTTGTGCTGGGTATCACTGGGGTGTCAGCCTGGACCCTCGCCGGTGTGTGGTGGCCCACAGGTGTGCAGGCCCGAGACTGAGCACAGCTCAGGCTCCTCTCCAAGGCCGAGCGTGCTCCAGGGCGCCCCGGCCCCTGTCGAGGTCCTCCCTGCTGTGTCTGTGCCTTGAAGGGGGGCAGACGGGGGTGCTTGGGGCCAGCCTGTAGGGTCAGGGGTGAGGCCGGAAGGTCAGCGTCTGCCACTAGCCTCCACCCAGCTTGGGGGGGAAACAGGGGTGCTGGTCCAAGCCCAGCCCCCAGCTGGAGCTGCAGGAAGTGAGAGCTGGGTACGTGCCTGCCTACTGTCTGCCGGGGCTCCCCTCTCTGGGGACTGGCAGCTGTTTCCAGGGCTCCCGTCTGCAGGGACTGGCGTCTGCAGGGACTGGCGGCTGTTTCCGGGGCTCCCCTCTGTGGGGACTGGTGGCTGTTTCTGGGGCTTCCCTCTCCGGGGACTGGAGGCTGTTTCCGGGGCTCCCCTTTCTGGGGACTGGCAGCTATTTCCGGGGCTCCCCTCTGAGGGGAGTGGCAGCTGTTTCCGGGGCTCCCCTTTCTGGGGACTGGTGGCTGTTCCCGGGGCTCCCCTCTCCGGGGACTGAAGGCTGTTTCCGGGGCTCCCCTTTCTGGGGACTGGTGGCTG
>NW_004567107.1:2099637-2101851 GCF_000260355.1 Condylura cristata | reverse complement strand
CGCCCGCCCACCCGGGCTCCCCAGGTGCTGGCTGGGAAGAAGCACGGGAAAGAGCCAGGCTAGGAAAGAAGGGCCGAGGGCCAGGAGCGCCCCAAGATGCAGAATGGCCCACCGCAGGCTCTGCCCTGCCGCACCCCGAGGTCTCGTGGGCCGTGTGAGCGGCCCAGCGCCCGGAGGCCCGGTCTGTGCTCCCCCCAGGGCCGCTGCGAGGGGTGTCTCGGAGCAGGAGGCGGGGCAGGTGATGGGGCTGTCCTCGCCAGAAGCCCCAGGTCTCCTGGGCCCTTACAGGCCTCGAACCCAGGTGGCAGCTGGACACCCCGAGGAGCGGAGAAGGCAGCACCGGGGGCCGAGGGGACACCCCGCCCCACCCCAGCAGCTCTCGGGTGGCTGCACAGGGCGCTGAGGCCGCCAAGGCCGTCTCTGGGTGGCTCCCGGATGGCCCAGGCACAGCCATGCCTGAGACCCGCCTGCACCTGCTGGGGTCAGCGCCAGCCCCCCCGGCTAAAGCTGGCCGGTGTTTCTCCACGCAGGCGCAGAGGGAGGGCTAGCTGGCCCCCGGGGCCTGAGCGGCGAGCCCTCGCCCTTTGTTGCAAGCTGAGCCCTTCCTGGAAGGAGGCCGGCCAGCCAGAGTCAGGCCTTTCCTGCAGCTGCTAAATGTCAAGGCTGCCCCTGGCACCAGGCCGCTCCTTCGGCCTTAGCTCCTGTGCTCCCTGCCAGGCCCTGGCTCGGCCAAGGGAATTAACCCGTTGGTCCCCGCAGCCTTCGCTCATCTGTCTGCCCAGCGCCCTCCCGGCTCCCTCCTGGGGCGCCGTCCTCCTCCGCCTGTCCACAGCCAGCCCAGGGCCCGCCCGACTGGGGTCCCGCCCCCAGGAAGCTGCCTGACCTGCACGCCACTCAGGGGTCCCGCCCTCTGGCCTGCTCTGCGGTCTCAGGGTGGCCGCGCCCTCCGGCCAGGGGGGTCACAGAGCGGGAGCTGGAGCCCGAGCTTGGCCGGTGGCCTCACTCCCGCCCCTGCCGAGTGGGGGTGATGGCGACAGCAGCTCGGAGGCCCCGCTCAAGGGCCCTTTCTTGGATCCGCTATCCCAGGCTCCGGCCCTGGCCGGCACGTGAGTCCCTCGGAGTCTCTGGCCTGGGGGTGGAGGGTGCAGGCATGTCATCGTGCCCAGCCCCCTCACCAGGGGCGGCGACGGGCAGCCAGCCTGATGACAGCCAAGCACAGATGAGTGAATCCTGACCGCCCGCACCCCACCCTGAGCGCCCTCTGCGCAGTGTGTCTACTGTGCGCGGTGGGGCAGACCGGGGCCTTCCCGCGCTTCCTCACACACCCGCTGGAAGAAGCCGGTGGAGGTCCCAGCGTGTGCTGGCTGGCAGGGCACCCTCTGGACACATCCGTTCCAGAGACCCCCTTTGGAGAGCGGAGACCCAGAGAGGGGTATCGAGGCGGGTAAGCACCGTGCAGCCCGGGCCCCGCCCCGCCTTCACGGCGCACAGGGGACCTCCCCAGGGAATGGTCAGCGGTCAGCAGGGAGCCAGTGCTGTGGGCCGGGGGCAGTGCCAGGGTGTCTTCCCTGAGGGAGGGAACGGAGCAGACCCCAGAGGGCCGCCCCACCCAGGGCGGGAAAGTGGCTTCAGTAGCATCGAGAAACACATCACAAGAATCGTGTGTGCTTTAGGGCAAAGACGTCCTGGGCACAAGAACCCCGCCACCCCCGCGAAGGCTGGGCATCAGAGGCGTGCGCGGCGGGCGCTCCCTGCGGCGGGAGCCGGGCGTGCCCTGGGCAGCAGAGGCCAGCGGTGCTCGGAACGGTGGGGTCGGGCCCCGCGATCGGCAGGGCCCAGCTCGGGCGACGCCAAAGCCTGGCCCTGCGGGCACTACTTTGACGCACACTTGGCCCAAGCCGGTTCCCCAGACTGGCACTGTTTGCAGCAGACAGAGCCGCGGGTGGGAGCAAAGCTGCTCTCCCGGCAGGGCCCCGAGGCAGGGCTGGAGACAGGCCGCTGCCCTGCGGTGCGGCCCTGGAAGTGACGCTGCTCTGCGTGACCAGTCCCTGCGTCTCTGCAAGTGAGCAGATGCGGAACTCACGCCCGCCCTGGAAGTGCATTGCACCCGCCTGAAAGCACCCATCTGGGTCCTCATCTTATTCATTGTTCCATATCAACAGGTCACAGGTCTGTGCCTGGCAACTTTCTTTTCTTTTTAAGGTTTATTTGTGC
>NW_004567107.1:2092266-2097797 GCF_000260355.1 Condylura cristata | reverse complement strand
CTGGTGGCTTGGTTCAACACCTGCTGGAGCGGGGGGGGGGGGAGCCCCACTTGCCTCCGCCCGGGAGTTGCAGTCTTGGAAGGTTCTAGGAGGTGAATTGTGAGTCGGGGCAAACAAGACTCGCCTGTCCTCCCAAACTGACCTGCGGGAGGTGGCCACGGGCTCTGAGCCCCTGGGGCCTCGGCCAGGAGCGTCCGCGGTGGCTGGGGCAGGGGCAGGGGCCGGGGCAGACTCAGCTCCTGGCGTCCCTGCCCCGGTGACGGCCCCAAGGAAGGCAAAGCCAGCGGGCTGCTCCCGCCCCCACGCGAGGGTCAGTTTCCGCTGACTCAGTTGCCGCACGGTGACCTTGCTGCTGTCCAGGGCTTTGCTCAGAGAAACCCCACGGGGCAGAGGAGAGGGGCGGCGGGTGGGGGGAGCGAGAGCAGAGCGAGCGAGAGGGACAGGGCGAGCGAGCGAGAGGGACAGGGATCAATGAAACCAGAGCGAGGCAGCGAGCAGAGGCCGGCAGGGCCGCTGGAGTTAGAGTTGGCTCCCGACCGAAGCTCTGTTTCCGCTTTGTTAATAATTTATCTCTGCTGCAACTTTTCTTACCAATAAATAGGAAATTATTTGTTAGGGAGAATTCCCCCAGCACCCTGGCTGCTTCTCCCTGGAGAGGGGGAGGTGGGGACGCGTCTCGGCCGCCCCAGTGGCCTGGGAGGACGAGGCCAGGCCTTAGGCGCGGGGTCCCGCCCCCCAGCCCGCCGCCCTGCTCAGGGCCTTCTTGACAGGCGGGCCCTGCTGCTCCACAGCGGCCTCGGTGTCCTCCTCCCCCCAGGTGGGCCCTCCCTGGGCCTGCTCTGAGAGGGGCGGTCTGCTCCCACCCCCCTCTGGCCGAGCGGGCACCCCAGCTGAGGCGGGCTGGGGATGCACCGAGATCCGCTGGCAGCTCCGCAGACGGCTTCAAGATCTGTCAGCTGCTGCCCCTGCCTGGGCGCGCCCACCTCCCCGGCCTCCCGGGTCTGGGTGGGGGCGTGGGGGGCGGTGTGTCCTTCCCGCGTGGGGGTGAAGGGCGCAGCCCGACGTGCCTGGCGCCGGCTGCGGCTCTGTCCCGCCCGTGCAGTCCAGCGCGGGCCCCTGACCTTGAGAAGCCCCCGGGCCTTTCCTCCTCCGCGGGACGCAGAGCACGGTGCCTGGCTTGTCCGCTGGACGACACCGCCTCCTGCAGGCCCCGGGCGCCGGCCTCCGCTGGTGGCGGGCAGGCGGCTCCCCTCCAGCAGCCGCGGGACTCGCGTGAGGAGACCCCTCGCCCCCTCGCTCGCAGTCAGCCCCCCGCCAAGGTTTCCCGAGCCCAAGGAGGGCTGGGACGACGGCAGGGGTCTGCTCTGCCCCAGGAGCTCCCCTTCCGGGGGAGAAACGTGGGTTCGGAGCCGCCAGGACTGCACCCTCCGCGGGCCCCACACCCCACGTCCAGGCACCGCCATGCTGTGCCCGCGCGGCTCGGCCGCTTACTGCTCCTCCCGAGGCTCCTGGCTCGTCTGGTGGCAGCCTCTCGCTGGGCCAGCCCCCTCCCCAGGCACTGTCCCCCGGCCCTTCCACACTGACCGCCCCACTCAATTATGTTTTTTCTGCCCGAAGCTTGTCTACAGCATTTACAACCCAGCCTCTGACTCCCACTGCCCCCTTTGCACAGAAAATAACATAAAAGCAAAAAGCATTTAAGAGCATGGCAAGGCCTGCAACGCGTGGCAGGAAGTGTTTTCTCCATGGAATAGCTCACCCCAGGCAGTTCTCACTTGGTGTCTAGAGATTTGCTCCCACCCTGCTCGCTGGCACTGCCATCGGGGCGGGCTGGCTGCCCCCTGCCTGGCTGCCCCCTGCCCCGCCCCCCAGGGCCGCCTTCCCCCCGCCTGCAGGGGGCCAGTCGGCTCCCCAACCCCCCAGGGCAAGGAACAAGGGGCAGGCCAGCACCTGTGACCCTGGGGTGACTGTAGCCTCTGCCTCCCTGGGGCACTGGGGGGACGCGGCGGGCCTGGATGCCCTCAATGAATCTCGGGGTCCCCCCCATGGCAGCGTTCCGGTGAGCTCTGCGCTGAGTGTGGGGTCCCCACTTGGCCACTAGGGAGCACGGTGGGAGGGGCTGCCGCTTCTCGGTGATTCCTGCTGTTGGGGGGCCTTTCTGGGCGTTTTACACACGTTATTGCACATGGCATTAAATGAGAGAAAACGGGAGGGAGTCCAGGCGCCTTCTCGGGGCCACGCCACCTGGAGGGTAGCGCCGAGGCCCGACGCCAGGCCAGCCTCGGAGCAGCGGCTCCCAGGGGGGCCGGGCTCCACAGCCCCCCGGGTTTGCAGGTGTCAGGTGTGCGCGTGCGTCTTTTTCTGGAGAAAGTCCAGAAGGGTGTGATTGGGGGGCAAAGAGACAATTACTGGTTTGGACGGGATCAGAGGTGGACTCTGGGGTCACCCTACCCCGAGATGGACTCCCAAGCCCCTCACGGGGCCACGGGACCAGACTCTCGTGCCATTATTAGTTAATCTGATCTCGTAGAGGAGCGTGCGAGCGCGAAAGGCCAGCAGACGGCGGCCCCGCCGGCCCGGCGCCCCCACTCTTGCGGCAGTCAGCTGTCAGGGGCAGCCGGGTGGGGGGCTGGGGGCTGCAGGTGCCGCGGAGCCCGCCCCCCGCCCCCAGCCCAGGGCAGACGGACGGCCCCGCACCAGGAGGAGCAGGTGGTGTCTGGGGAAGGTGGGGGACTGGACTTCAGAGGTCTTGGGCCTTGAAATGGAGGGTGGGGGGGACAGCACGCCGAGGGAGGCCGTGAGGAGGGCGGGGGAGGCTCGGGCTGTGTGCATTGCGCTCACTGTTGATTAAGCCTCTCTGCAGCCTGCTCGCGAGGGCAGATACGCCGGCTGCTGCATTAGCTTCTGACCATCTGCTGCCCGGCCCGGCCGGCGGGCCAGCGGGCACGCAGGTCAGGGCAGCGCGGCCTTGGCAGCCCCTGTCCTCTGGCAGAGCCAGCCGAGTCGGTCTTCCCGGTGACAGACAGGCTGGGTGCCCCTGGGGTCTGCTAGCGGTCCCCAGTGGGGACCTCGGGAAGGGGAGGCTGGGGGAGCTGAGAGGCACAGGGGAAGGTGAGGGGGAGCCACTCACAGCAGTTGGGGAGTCGACAGGGATCTCGGCGCTCAGTGGGAGACGTGTCCACACTAACCCAGCGTCATATTAGTAACCGACGGGTATGATGACGGTGACGGCCAGAACCCCGCCGGCAGTTTGGGGCCCGGGTCCTGGACGAGGGCCGCGCCGCTCGGCACACTCAGGCGGAGGGCGCCTGGGGTCGCAGACTGATCTGCAAGGGGGGGCCTGCTTGAGGAGGTGCGGGGGGAGGGGCTGCAGGGCCGTAAGCCCAGAGGCAGCGAGCCCAGGCGGCCAGTGAAAGGCCGCCTCCTGGGTGCGGCGTGGGCAGGAGGCGCGCTCCAGGCGGGCGAGATGCCTGCGGGCCGTCACTGGGTGCCAGCGCGCTGAGACGGGGTTCGCAGAGGCGGCCCGAGAGCTTCCGGGGAAACCGTCGGCTCGTCAGCAACTCGCGTTCAGGCCTGCCCCCCTGAGCTGAGGCAGGGGTCGGTGTGCCAGAATCTGGGTGCCTGAGGCCCCCAAAGTGTGTTTCCTCAGGCTCCGGGGCTCGAAGTCCCCCGGGGCCAGGTTTGTCTGAGGCTGAGCCAGGCCGGCTTCTTCCGAGGCCCCTCCCGGGCCCTCCCGTGGTTCTCCCGTGGTGCTCTCGTGGTGCTCTCCCCTAAGGACGCCAGTCAGATTGAACGTGGGGTCATTCTAACCGCTTCCCTCCTGAGGGCTCCGTCTCCCAATGGGGCGCATTTTGAGATGCTGGGCCAGGGCTTCAACGCAGGAAGTTTGGGGGGTCGCCCTGCCTCTGACGTGCAGGCATGGCTCCAGCACACTGCCCCCCGCCCCCCGGCAAGCACAGAATCCGCTCTGCCCCCAGGTTCCAAGCGTCCTTCGCTGCGGGGTGTCCGCAAGACTGGTCTCTACGACATCTAGTCATGTCCAGGGGGCCCCGGGCCCTCCCCTCAGGAGACACACGGGTCGCCCGGCCGAGTGGGGGGACGCCGGGACCGCTGGGCCGAGCCAGCCCCTCTTCCTGCCGCGATGCCCGGCGGCCGGCAGCGCTGACCCCAGGTTGTCCAGGACGGGCGCGCCCTGCCTCTCCAGGGTCTCGATATGCCCCCGGGCAGCGAGGGGCTGGACTCGGGGCGTCTTCCTTCCCCCGGGGTTTGTGGGTCCGGGAATCCGCCGGGCTGGGCCCTGTGGCTGGCGGGGCCACGGCGGGAGAGGACAGAGCTATTTTGGGCCAGCAGTGCCTTGTGGAACCTGCGTCCACACACCCCAGGGCCAGCAGCCCGCCGAGGAGGCCCGGGCAGCCCGGGACTGCCTCCCGCTGAGGGACATCAGAGACGACGCCCTCGACCCCACGGTGGCCGGGGGTGGGCGTGCGGGCGGGGATGCCAGCTGCGCCCCCGGTGCCCGCTCCCCGTGGGCAGGCGGCCCCGCTCAGAGCCTTTAGCGCAGATCCAGCTGTTCTGTGCCTGAGTGAACCTGGGACCTGAAATATTCATCAAAGGGCCGTGCGTGGCCGGGCGGTTCTCAGGGACAGGTGGTCTGTTTTCTGGTTTTTGTTTCCCGTTGTTTAATGAGCAGACTTTCCTCTTCGGCTTCTCAGGTGTGCAGAGAGCGGAGCAGGCGGAACAGCGGGGCCTGATGGCCGCCGGCCCGCAGGCAGCGGCCTCCTGGTCGACCGCCGCCGGGGGGCGCGGGTCTGCGCCCTCAGCCGGCGTCGGGGGCTCGTTATCAACTGCAGTCCTCGGGCTGGCAGGGCTCGCTCCTGGAGGTGCGCCTGCCGCGGGGCTCCCACCCTCACAGCTTCGGAGGCTGCGCCCCAAGCCCTCCGCCCCCGCCCCCGCCCCCCCACAGCCTCAGCCTGGGCACGCTGCCACTGGGGCCTCTGGAGCCCAGGGGGCCAGGCCCGGGGGGCCGAGTGGCTGTGCTGCCCGGAGGGGAGCTGCCCCCCTTCCCAGGAGTTGCGCAGGGGAGAGGGGGAGGAGTCGGGGAGAGGCCCGTGTCCCCAGCTCCTCGGTGGCCAGTCCTGGCCGCAGGCAGCCGGCAAGAGCCCAGGGGACCCCTGCCCAGCGCCCGCCTCCTGTCTCGTGGCAGTGCCCGCGCAGGGCGGGCGCAGGTGTGGCAGGCATCGCGTGACGTCTGCACTGGACGGGTGGGGGCCTTGGGCGAGGGCTGCCCCGGCAAACCCCAGACTCTCCACCTGGAGATGACCCCGAGCCACCGACGACGAGGTCCGGGCTGGGCGAGCCGCCAGGTGGGTCCGCAGCACCGGCGGGGACTCACTCTTTGCCTCGGCCACTGCGGCCAGTGTCCGGAGGCCGGAGGACAGGCCCGGTGGGTCGGACCTGGAGACTGGGTTCGGAGCCAGCGTGCTGGGGCGCTTTCCTCCACCAGTGGGGCGCCGGGGCCCCGGAGCAGGCCG
>NW_004567107.1:2090627-2092027 GCF_000260355.1 Condylura cristata | reverse complement strand
CTCGCGGCGGCCAGCGCCCACCTGGCCTCTCGCCCCTGCAGGAGAATCCCTACCTGTGCAGCAACGAGTGTGACGCCTCCAACCCCGACCTGGCCCACCCGCCCGGACTCATGTTCGACAAGGAGGACGAGGGGCTGGTCACCTACTGGCAGAGCGTCACGTGGAGCCGCTACCCCAGCCCCCTGGAGGCCAACATCACCCTGTCCTGGAACAAGAGCGTGGAGCTGACGGACGACGTGGTGGTGACCTTCGAGTACGGCCGGCCCACCGCCATGGTCCTGGAGAAGTCCCTGGACAACGGGCGCTCGTGGCAGCCCTACCAGTTCTACGCCGAGGACTGCGCGGAGGCCTTCGGCATGCCGGCGCGCCGCGCCCGCGACCTGGCGCCCTCCGGTGCCCAGCGCGTGCTGTGCACCGAGGAGTACTCGCGCTGGGCGGGCTCCAAGCAGGAGAAGCACGTGCGCTTCGAGGTGCGCGACCGCCTCGCCGTCCTCGCCGGCCCCGACCTGCGCAACATGGGCAGCCTGTACGCGCGGCTGGAGAGCGCCAAGGGCCTCAAGGAGTTCTTCACCCTCACCGACCTGCGGCTGCGGCTGCTGCGCCCCGCGCTGGGCGGCACCTACGTGCAGCGCGAGAACCTCTACAAGTACTTCTACGCCATCTCCAACATCGAGGTCACCGGCAGGTAAGGCCGCCGGGCACCGGGGCCCGGGCCCCCGGGGGGCAGCTGGGGTCGCCGGGCCACACGGGACGTCAGGGACGTCGCCCCGTGCCCGGCGCGTGCCCTGGGCCTGGGCTGACACCTGGGATGTGACGTGGCACCCACGACGCTGCCCGGTTCCGGGGCAGATACAGGGGGATGCAGATGCCACAGGGTGGCACAGGGTGTCGCCTGGCTCCCGGCTGACTCTGAGAGGTGACTTGGTACCCAAGCTGTTACCTGGCCCGGGCGTAACCGCGGCGGCCCCGGGGGAGAGGATCGCTGCCGCCCTGGGCGTGGCGTGTCTGCACGTGGCGTGGCGTGGCGTGTCTGCACGTGGCGCGGCGTGTCTGCACGTGGCGTGGCGTGTCTGCATGTGGCGTGGCGTGTCTGCACATGGCGTGGCGTCTTGAGCAGGCACAGGGGCGACGCTGGTCCAGGCCCGGGGCATCCTCCTGCGGTGGGAGAGGCGGCTGCGCGCCGGTGGGTCAGAGCCCGCTGCCGGCCGTCTGCACTGTCCTTGGCCCGACTGCGTGTGGACTGCCGACACCGGCTGTTCAGCGGGGGACGTGGGAGGGGGCCGAGCTCGAGGCAGCGGGGGGCGCGAGGGTCTGCGATTCTGGCCTCCGTGGTTTCTAACCCTCGCCCTCTCGGGGCAGGGTGTTTGTGACCAGAATGTTCTGGAACCCACCTGACAGAT
>NW_004567107.1:2087993-2089612 GCF_000260355.1 Condylura cristata | reverse complement strand
TTCGTGCACATTCGCTCTGCAGATCATAGACATTCAGCTCTCTAGTGGTTCGGGAACGCCTGGGACCGCCAAGCTGAGGCTGCGGCCTTGAGCAAGCCGGACCTGATGCCAGCCCCACCGTGGGGACAGCGCCCCCGCGAGTCCCGGCCACTCTGCAAAGCAGAGACGCGACTCCTGCCACCTCCACCGGGCTGGGGCGATGTGGTTGAAGGACAGGCCCCAGTGCGCCCACTAGGTGGGGGCAGGTAGTGGGGCCACGCTGCCTGGGGGAGGCCCGGCCCGCACCTCCATGCCGGGGCCCCAGGGCCCAGAGGGCAGCCCACGTGGGCAGCAGGCCAGAGAGCAAGCAGGAGGGTGCGGTCTGGAAAAGGAGGCGAGCAAGTCCCTCGACGGCATATTGCCAGCCCTCCCATGTTGCGAAAGAAGACACGGCACACACCCCCGAGGGGTCTCCCTGCGGGATGAGTGGGCACCCGCAGCAAGATCCCCGACAGCCCTGTGCGGGTGAGGCCAGGGTCTCCGCGTCCGGCCTCCTGGGGGTGCCAGTGTGCCCCTGGCTCCGACATCCGCCCGGATGCGGGCAGCACAGTCACTAGACTGATTGTGGGGCCCGGCAGAGGGGCCCCCCAAAGGTGAGGTGTGGACACACTCGCCCACAGCCCGGCTTCCTGCCCACCCAAGGCCTGGGGTGGAGAAGAGGGGGTCGGTCCGTTCTTGCCCCAGAACCTGTCCAGGGGCAAGTTCCTCTGCCCAGAAAATTCTTGGAGGCGCCTGGGAACCAGCGCAGCTGGGCCTTTGCCAGCTGGGGCTTGGAGAGGCAGAGTGGGCCCCTCCGGAGGCAGCAGCTGAGCGTCTCCGCTGTGGGAGACGGAGGAGCAGGCCCCCAGCGTCAGGTTAGGGGCTCCTGGGTGTCTGTTCTGGAAGGCAGCAATGACTGTGATATGTGGGCACACCGTGTCCATTTTGGGGGGCATCTGGTGCCAAGCATTACCTCCTCATGCCCTTTTTGTCCAGGGAAGCCTGAACCCCTCGGGGAGAGGGACCAGACCGCAGATAGGCCGCTTGGCCCAGTGGGGTACATGGGGCCCGCCTGGCAGAACTCGGGCCCCCAGGGCCTGCGGGACCCGGTGTCTGAGCACAGCCCCGCCCAGCCCACCCGCTCTTCTCCTGCGGACCCCGCCTCTTCCTTGCCCCCCTCTCTTCTTCCACAAACGTCCTGTCCCTATTGATCACTTGTAACTGGAGATGGACGGAACTCAGGACAAGAATAGAAACAGCGAGAACCGAGAGGGCTCTGGACAGGAGGAGGAGGCCAGAGAAGGCCGGAGACGCCCCCAGCCCCTTCCCGTCTCTTCCACCGGGCGGCCCAGCCGTTCTGCAGGGGCAGGGCGGCAAGGGGTGTGTTGCCGGGGTTCCCCATCTGCTCCACACGGGGGGTGGGGGGGGACAGGCAGGGGATTCCTCCTTTGGCCAGTGACCGTCGGTGCGGGCTGTCCCTGCCTTCCCATGCCCCCCCGCCCCCCATCTTCCTGGGGGTCGCTGTTCCCAGCTCCCGGCCAAGCACACTAGGGGCAAGAAAGCAGCGGGCTTGGAGAGCGGGGACGGCCGGCGGGGGCGGC
>NW_004567107.1:2085182-2087454 GCF_000260355.1 Condylura cristata | reverse complement strand
GGGCGGGCGAGGTGGGAAGGCCCCCCAGCAGGGCTGCCTCCGGCAGGGGCGGAGCGTGGGTGCCCCCGCGGCTGGGCGAGCGCCCCCAGTGGGGTCGGTGCGCCGGGCAGTATTTTACACCACTAACCCCTGCATGGTTTCTGGGGGGCTCCTGCCGGCGCCCCAAGGGGGGCTTGAAGGGGCAGAAATGCGTGGTCTGGCAGTTCTGGGGCTCCGGGCCTGGAGTCCAGTGACGGCGGGGAGCTGGTCCTGGGCCCCCGCTGCCTCTGCCCGACGGTCTCTGTGGGGTCCCCGTGTCCCTTCTTACGAGGATGCGGCTGCCCGGGGTGCGGGTCCGCCTGCTCCATGCCACGTCATCTCACGGTCTCCCAGGGGCAGGTAACACGCCGTCACCACAGGTGACTGACACGCTGGGAGGACGCCAGGGAGGGTGGGGTGGGGGACCCTGCAGGGGCCCCAGGCGCGGGCGGGCGTGGCGCCAGCTGTGACGGGAAACCCCAAGTGGGCACACAGGGCGCACAGGTGCAAAGGCCCCGTGCGCCACCCGCAGGCGGGGGCCTCCTAGGACTGCCCGGGGCGTCGTGTTGGCCGGGGGACAGCGGCGCAGGGGGGGTGGGGGGCAGGTGGGCCTCCGACCGCCCCAGCTGCAGCGGTTTCCCCCGGGGCAAAACCGGCCACAGCAAGGTCCCCGAGTGCTGCACTGTTCAGAAGCAACCGGGTACGTAGAGAGGACTGCGTATGGCCGGGGACCCTGAGACTTGGGGCGCTGGAGGGAGCGGGGTCACGGCAACTTCTGCCGTGAAGGCAGGGACAGCCCCGAGGTGCGTTGGGGAGACGCGGAGGGGCAGAGGCTGGCCAGGCCCCCCAGGGCCGGAGAGCTGGTGCCCAGAGGCTGACGTACTGCAGTTTCTGGGCGCGTGTCCTCTTGCGTTTGAAGACCTCCTTCCTTGTACTGGACCCCGGCGACTGAGCCCCTGCGGCCAGGCGAGCCCCGCCCCCCACTGCTGCGCCCCACTGTCTTCTGGGAAGCCCAGGGCTGTGCACCGGCGGGCGGAGCCTCTGGTGCGTGGGCTGTGCGCGGCAGCGGCGGGAGCTCTCGCTGCACCCCGAGCAGTTTGGCCGCAGAGGCCGGCGGGGGCCCGCAGTCGCGCCGTTCTCTCGTGGGCGAGGCCCTTACTCCCTGAGCAGCTTTCCAGCAGAGGACGGGCCATCGCAGGCCTCCCTAGCCTCTGGCGGGGGCTGGCCCGCCCACACCCTGGGTCCCAGCCCGCGCTGCGCGAACTCGGGCGCCCGACCCGCCTCACTCCGCGGGCGCCGTCCGCGAGACCCCTGCTGCAAAGCCAGTCCGTTCTTTTTCACGGCTCAATCGTACTCCAGGCCGCTATCATTTAAGTCTGGGGTGCCCCCGCCCACGTGGGGGCCTGTGCCCCGGGCGGGCGCCATTCTCCCTCGCTCTGGCGCTCCCACAGCTGCCTCACTGCGATTTCTCTGTGGCCGGTTCCGTGACTGACTCCCCTGTACCCCTCGGGGAGGCCGGCGGCCCCTTGGGCTAGGTCTGCAGCGTGGCCTGAGCGCGAGGCTGCAGGTAGCTTTTGGAACCAGTGTTCCCCTTTTCTGCAGAAGAGCGGGCCATATGGCAGCCCTATTTTTACTTTGTGAGGAATCTCGACACCGTTTTCCCTCGTGGCTGCGCGGTGTGCGCCGGCTCAGCTCCCCGAGTTCGCGCCCTCGCCCACGCCCGTTCCTGCTCTCCCGCGGGCTCTCCCCCGCTGGGGCGCTCCCTGGGCTCCGCCTCCCCCCTCCCCCCAGCCCCCCAGGGCGTTGCGGGGCTTCGGCGCCGCAGGCGTGCCAGTCCGTGACAGACGCTGCCAGCGGGTACCGGGGCGGCGCCCTGCACTAGCCCGGCTCTGAGCGCCGGTCACCCCAGGCCTCGGAGCTTCTGGGCATGCAGGCGAGACCAGGAGCCCACGAGACCCCAGAGAACCCGGAGGCAGGGAGCGCTGGGTGGGGGGAACGGGAAGTGGCTAGTGAAGGCAGGACCCTGAGAGTGGGGAGCCAATGCGGGAGAAAGTCCCCAAGACTCAGGCCGCAAAGCCAAGTGCGGGGTGCACCCACAGGGAGTGGGCACCCACCTTGGAGGGAGCCAGGGAGGAAGGCCCTGGGCGTGGGCGGTAACCCGTTAAACGGAGGGCACACAGCGGAGTTCCAGTGGGAGTAGGTCAAGACCCCAGGCGCAGAGGGCAGGGAAGGAAGGGGGGGGAGGCGAGCACCC
>NW_004567107.1:2082568-2084109 GCF_000260355.1 Condylura cristata | reverse complement strand
GCTCAAGTTCTCCTGCGCCCAGGGACCCTCATCCCTGCACGGCCCCGCCCTCACCCCACAAGTCAGCTGCAGCTCGCCTCTCTGGCCTCCCCCACCCCCAGGCTTCTCTGGTGCTGCCCCTCCCTGCACCCCGCTGGGCCCATCCTTAACCCCCCAAAAAAACGATTGAAGACCCCAGGTCTTGACATCCCATCCTGAAGATTGGAGGTGCCCGGGGAGACTGATCATGTGGGAAAGGAACCCCGGGCAGGACCGGGACCAGCGCCCCGACTCCCCACACCCCACGCGGGCCTGGGGCCCCCAGCGGCTGGGGGGCGCCGCGCGGCCACGCCCCTTGGGTGGTGCCCCAGCGCCGTGAGCTCCTCCAGGAGAGGGTGTCCTCGTGGAGGCCGCGCGCAGCGGACGGCCCCCTGCCCAGGCCCGCGGAGGGCCGAGGCTGCTCCCCATCGACAGCAGCGTGAGGCGCTTTCCCCGACTTGTGCCGAGGGCTCTGGGGACTTCAGGCAGCTCTGCCAGCGGGTGGCTGCCGGCCTCCCGCCTCCTCCGGCCCAGGGCACACAGGGCACACGGGCCAGAAGCCGGGAGCTGTCCCTGCCCCCAGCTCCTCTCTCCTCCCCGGCCTCCCGCAGGCCTGCATGACATCACCTCCCGGCAGCCCTGACCCACATTCCCGCCTGTCTGGGACCCGCTCCAAGGCGGCCGCCCGCCGAGGAGGGGAGCCGGGCTCACGACTTCCGCAGGGCTCTGGTGCCGGGCCCGGGCCCAGATGGCGCTCCGGCAGCTGCTCCGCACCGGCCCACCACTGCGGGGCCCCCTTCAGCGCTGCCAGGGCCTGGGGGGGTGGGAGGGTGGCTGCCGCCCCTGGGCCAGAGGCCCTACCCCAGAAGGTGACCTTCGGGACAGCGGCCCCTGCAGGTGCATCCCGGCACTGCCTCGAAGGTGGGGTGCCTGGGGCCCCTTGGGGGCTCAGTAAGCGGAGAGAACTTGTCTGAGAGGCCAGAGCGGCCAGCTGCTATGTGCTCCTGGCCTCGGAGGCCTCGGCCAGCCCGTGCGGAGCTGGCGGCGGGTGGAGCTGCCAGATGAAACAGGGTCCCAGCGAAAAGGGGGGTTCACATAGACACTAACGCACGTTGGGGTAGTGCCCAAGTGTTGCCATACTCCTGCGCTGAGAACGCCAGCTTGTGACCTGAAGCTCAAGGCGGCCAGGGCCGCCCATATTTTTGGTGGCTGAACGTGGCCACTGCAGGGCGGAGGCCTCTCCAGGCAGGTGACTCTAAAGGGACAGAGGCCATCCCTTGGGCCTGGCCCTTCTGTCTGGTTTGGCGCTGGGCTTTCTGCTTCCCCCCCCCCTGCTCTTGCTGCCGCTAGCAGTGGCCGCGCCGTGAGTGACCGCTGGGCTCGAGAGGCTCCCGTGTGCCGCAGGAGCGAGTGTGAGCGGCGTGTGCCAGCGTGGCACAGGAGGGCCGGCAGCCCTGCCCCACGCGGCTCCCTGGACCTGGCACTCGGCCTGGGGGCTGCCCCAACCTGCGTGACACTGACCC
>NW_004567107.1:2079651-2080938 GCF_000260355.1 Condylura cristata | reverse complement strand
CTGGCCTGCTGCCTTCCCCGGGTTTTGCCAAAGTGTGTCGTGACAGCGTCGTGCGGAATAATTCCACTGCCCGAGAAACCCTCCGTGCTCCCCTAGTCATCCCCAACCCGCCCCCCGGCTCCCCCAGCCACCCCGACCCCATTTGCTGATTTCGCAATAGTCTCCCTGCCAGACCCGTGCTCCGGGGAGCGGGGACCCTCGGGGCTTTGGCCTGGACACGCCCGCTCTTCCCGGCCCGAGCCTGGCACATAACAGATGTCCTATAAATATTTTTCTTTGCTTATCTTAATAAAAATAGGATTCTACTAAAGATGTTATTCTGCAATTTGCTTTCTACAAATATTGACAATATACCTTGGAAATCTGCCCGTCTTGGAGGGGAGAGTCCTCTGTCTCTCTTTAACTTTTTATTACGAGGATTTCCAGAGGCATACAAAAGCAGCCGTGCACAGCCGCCAGACACGCAGAGGGCCTCTGCCCAGCCCTGCCCGGGGTATCTGGAAGCGAGGCCCAGAGCTCAGGCCATTCCATCTGCAGGCGTGTTCGTGTGCGTCTCCCGGGGCTCTGGAAGCATGGCCACAGGGCTGTGTCCAGTCGCCGTGGCCCGGCACGGACGCCAGGCCCGTGCGCTCCGCGGCGGTTACTGGAGGTCCTCTGCCTCAGGACGGCAGGGTGGCGGCCATGTCCTGCCGCTGGTGACAGCCCCGAGCGGTCTCTTGACCTGCCCACCTTTGCCCTCGCAAAGGGCCCTCCCTAGGGCTTGGTGGCGGGGGCTAGACGTTGCTCTGTCCTTGGCGTGTCCCTTGAGTTCGTGGCTGGGTCCCGGGGCTCCATCACGTGGTTTCCGACGTCAAGACGAGGCGGCCCGTGCCCTCGGGGAGCTTCAGCCCGCCGCCTCTCTGAGGTGTCTAGACGTCGCGGCTCGCCGCCGAGACCAACCGTCCGTCCAGTCCGGCCACGAGCCGCCCGCGTCTCCTGAGGGCCCCCTGGGGTCCCCCATACAGGGACCCGGCCCCTGCCCGTGGCCGGCTGCACAGAGGCGCCGTTTCATAGGACAAGCAGGACAAACGCTGAGTCTTTCCCTTTATTTACCAGTTTTCAGAAGAATGAGTTGCCTGTAAATATTTCAGTGGATGAATGAATAATACATGTGCGGGTGAACAGAGGGGCCCGGGAGGGGCTTCCCCGGCGGCTCGCAGGTCTCCACCAGGAAGGCTGCTGCGTCTCCATGGCCGGACCCGCTGGCCGTCAGAGGGACGTCAGGAGGGCAGCGCTGGGCACGGGCCG
>NW_004567107.1:2078058-2079165 GCF_000260355.1 Condylura cristata | reverse complement strand
GGCCGTGGGGGCCCTGGCGCCCCGGGGCGGCCCGAGGCAGCAGCTCCAGCCTCAGCAAGAGCCTCCTGGGCGTCTCAGCCCAGGCAGCCCCCTGGCCCCCTTCGTCTCCCCCCCGGGCCCTGGATGCCCAGCGCTTGTGCCATGGACGCCTCTGGGGCAGCCCCAAGGGGCAGCGGAGAAGGGCTGGGCGGCCCTGGGCTGCTGCCTGCGGGCCTTGGCCCGCCAGGGGTCCTGGTGCCCCACCCCCACCAGCCAGCTGACGGAGCAGTGAGTTGTGGGCCTCCAGGCCACAGTGGCCGCCCCGGGCCTGGCCTCCTGCCCTGCCCCTGCCCCTGGACCCCCGGGGGCCGGAGCCCTGCAGCAGGCCCCGCTCCACCCAGCGGCCGGTTATGACCTCGGCCACCACAGCCGAAAGCCGCACTGCCAGGCCGTGCCGGGCTGACCGGGGTGCCGACAGGCCTTGGGGGGCCTCAGAGCACACAGCGCCCGGCGCTGCCAGGCGCCCGCTGGCGCTGTGCCCGTCTCTGTGCCCGTCTCTGTGGGATGCACTTCCCACACCTTTTGGGCACGCCACCCCAGTCTGCCGTGCAACGCGCTCTCCCGGCCTGGCCCCCCACCTGCTCCCTGCCCTCCGGGTGCCCCTCTGTCCTCACAGCGCCCAGCCCCCCCGGGAAGGACACCCCCAAGTCCACAGCCCGGGACTCTGACCTTCAGCTCGCACGCGCGCCCCAGACTGGAGCCAGGCCTCCATCTCCCCTTTTCCCTCGGGGGCTCCAAAGCTTCCTTGCTTAGGGGGCCCTCCTCAGCTCCCAGCCTCCCTGGCAGTTATCTGCGAGGCCCCAGGCCCCGGAAGGAGGTTTCGCCCCAATTCCTAGGAGCAGGGTGAGGCTGGAGATGTCTGGCCTAAGGGGGCCTCATCGGGGTCCCCACCTCCTGGGGCAAAGTCGATGCCACACCCCTCCCTCGGCCCTCGGCAGTGGCAGTGACGCCCAGGGGCTGCGTCAAGACCTTGGTGCCCTGAGCCCTCAGCCCAGTCCCAGCCAGCCAGGCTCGCACCTAAGACCCGTGAGACCACTCACACCCTCTACAGCCCAGCTCCCCGCGGGC
>NW_004567107.1:2073637-2077233 GCF_000260355.1 Condylura cristata | reverse complement strand
GCACCCCACCCCCCGCGCCTCGCCGCTGGGGCCCGAGCCCGCACCCTCAGGCTCCCCTAAGGCTGCTTTGGAAAGTAGGGGGGCCGACTGCTTGCTCCTCCTCGGGGTGCCCGCTCCTGCCTCTGGGGAAATTTGCCTCCTGCTGGGAGGGCACTGGGCGGAGTCTCCCCAGCCTGGCGGTGGGGCTCAGCCTCCTGCCAGGTCCCTGCCCGGGGTGCGGGGCATCCGGGTGGGCCCACGGTGGGGGCCCTCACAGCACCAGGCACCAGCTAAGCAGGAAGCTTGTCAGGTCTCATTTCAAGCCCCCCCAAGCTGGGCATCACCATCTGCTCTCAGGCCAGCAGGGAAGGGCCTGGCCAGCAACAAGCCCCGCTGCTGAGAGGCCGCCCTCAGCCCCCCGCCCGGCCCCCCCAGCAGGGCCGCTGGGGCAGCCCCACCCCACCCTGCCTGGAGGGGCTGGGCCTGGGGGGGTCCTCAGCTGCTCCTTCGTGGAGCCCCCCACCTCTCCCGACTGCTCTTGTCTCGCCACAAGGCACTGGCGTGTCCCAGAAAGACCCGGTCCCCAAAGTCCCTGTGGCCCGGGACCCCTGCCCCTTCCATGCCACCACATGCATGGCCCGAGGCCCCCAGCTGCCCCTCCTCCCCCATTTCTCAGTGTCCCGCCTCTGTTGCTGATGTGGGGGGCAGTGCACCCCGGGTGGGAGGAGCAGGGTGAGCAGAGAAGGCAAACTCCCCAGGCCAAAGGGTTCAGAACAGCTGGGCGTTCGGGGGTGAGCGCGGCCAGGGCCTCCCCTGGGCCTTGGGGGAGGGGCGCTCAGCCCTCTCCAAGTCGGGGTGAGTTCCATGGAGTCTCCTGCCCCCCCAGCCATTTTGTGTGGTTCTTGGGGGACCCAGGGTGGCTGTCCCCACTCTTCCCTGGCCTTCCTCCTGCTCACCCTCAGGAGGCCCCGGCAGGCGTGAGGGGCTGGCCAGGAGGCCCCTTGCCAGGACAGGGCACAGGGCTGTGGGGAGCTGGGGGGAGCTGGGGCCCCTGCCTCTGACTGTGCCCCCCGCTGAGCCTGTGACAGCCACAGTGGGGGGTGCCACAGAGGGGTGTGTCTGGGGGAGCCCCCTGCCCCTGTGACAGGCAGACCGGGGGTGCCACAGAGGGGTGTGTCTGGGGGAGCCCCCTGCCCCGCTGACCCTGTGACAGGCAGACCGGGGGTGCCGCAGAGGGGTGTGTCTGGGGGAGCCCCCTGCCCCGCTGACCCTGTGACAGGCAGACCGGGGGTGCCGCAGAGGGGTGTGTCTGGGGGAGCCCCCTGCCCCGCTGACCCTGTGACAGGCAGACCGGGGGTGCCGCAGAGGGGTGTGTCTGGGGGAGGCCGGACGAGCTGCCCCCGCCTCACCACGGGAACCACACATCCGCCTTTGAGCTGCTTCCGACTCGGTGCTGGGGGGCAGGGGGCTCCAAGGTGGGTGTTAAGGAGCCAGAGGCCTGGCCAGGAGGTAAGAGGTAAGTGGAGCCCCTGGGTCCCCAGAGCCCCAGAGGAGAAGGCGCACCCCTCCCTCCAGGCCGGACGTTCCTCGAGGTCGTGGGCAGTTTGGCATCCTGAGCCCAGTGCTGGCAGATGTGCTGAGGAGTCCAGCGTGGCAGCCAGTGGCCAGGACAGCCCCCAGGGTCAGCACCCCTTCACAGCTGAAGGCCAGGGGCCAGCACCCCTTCAGAGCTGAAGCCTGTGGTGCCTGAGCCCCCAGGCTTGCCGCCCCAGAGGCGGGTGAGGCCCACAGGTGAGCCTGTGAGCAGGGCTGGATTTTATGGGGAAAAAGCTGTTTGGAAGGAAAAGGAAGAAGCAGCTGCTTAAACAACAGGCTGGAAGGGTGGGCAGGCCTGGAACGCCCGGCGGAGGCCACCCCGGGACAGACGGCTGCACCCGCTGGCCCCCGCCAGGCCACCCCGAGAATGTCCACACACGCCGGGGAGTCTCGGGGGTCTCAGAAGAGCCCGGCCGCCACGCTCCCGCCCCACCCAGCAAGCTCTGGTGTTTAGGGGTCTTCGGCCAGAGCCCAGCTGGTCAATGAACTGGGCGGACATCCTCCCCGGCCAGAGGCAGGGCGCGGTGGGCAGCGCCCGGCCAGGAAGCCTGTCAGCAAGCACCCAGCTCCCGGGGCTCCCGGGGAGGGCCAGGCGGGGGAGAAGGCCCCAGACCCGGGCCAGCGCGCCAGCGGGCAGGTTCTACGCAGCCCTGAGGAAGCCCTCGCCGACCCGGGCCAGGCCGCCTGCCTCGTTGAACCCCCGTTAGTGTCAGTCGGAGGTGCAGAGGCTCCCGGCTGCCAGCTGGGAGAGCCCCCCCACTTTTTCGGGGGTAGGTTTCCTTGCTCTCCCACCAGCCTTCCTTAGTGTAATCCGGAAAACCAGATTCTCCCCGGGGTCGGGGCTGCCCTCTGAAGTTGGGGGCGGAGCGGGGTTCTGCTTTCCGGCTGCGGCCGCCCGTCCTGTCGGACACTGGGCCTGGGGCTGGCCCCCCCCGGTGCCCAGGCCGGGCCAGGGGCAGCACGCCCGGTGTCAGAGGGCACCTGTCCCGGGTGAGGCTGTGCAGGAAGCATCCGGGCCCCTGATCCCCACCCGGCCGCCGTTAGCCGGAGGCTAGAGCCGGAGAGGCCTGGGCCCACCCAACTCTTCCCCTGCAGTGGGAACGGGGGCCACACGGGAGCCCCCCACATCAAGCATCCTGCACCAGGCCCCTTCAGAGAGGGCTGTCCAGGGTTTGCAGAGGCTCTGGCCAGGGCCGCTGGCCTCCGCCCGCGCTGCCGTGTGGACATACCTCTCCAGTAGAGCTGGACGCAGTTCCGCTTGGCCTGTGCAGACAGAGCCTTCCCCATAGCTCTGCTTCTAGGGGCCCAGAGAGTGGGGTGCCAAGGCTCAGTGTGTCCCAGCCCACCCCCCGCCCCCCACTGAACTTGCTTTCTTTCTTTCCCTCAAGAGTGGATCAGGTCATCTACAGCTGCCCCCCTCGGGGACAGCCCCCCGGGGTCCCAGGTGGCCTCCAGTGCAGAAGGTACGGGGCAGGCCACTGCGAGCCCCCAGCCCCCGGGGCTTCCTCCCTCTGTAGGAGACGCGGCGGGGGCAGGTTGGAGGGGCCTGCGCCATCCCGGCCTCACCTGTGTGGCAGGTGGAGTGTCGCACCGCCAAACCAGACCTTTTACCCTGTGCTCTGTCCTCTTGGGAGCCGCCGCCCCGTCCCCAGGCGCCACTGTCCGCTGGGCATTGGATGGCGCCCAGGGAGAGACAGGGCGCCCTGCCGGCGGGTGCCCAGCCGCCAGGCCTGTGAGGTGAAGGCGGTGGCTTCTCGGAGGCAGCGCAGCAGGCAAAGGCTGGCGGTGGACAGCGGGCAGCCGCCTGACCAGACGCGGTGGCTGATGGAGGCAGGACGGCGTCACCCCTTGCAGCCAGCTCCTGGGAGCCGCTGACCGGCTGGCGGGACACATGGGTGTGCTGAGCCCCCGGGGACGGCGTCCTGCTGCCCACCTGTCTAGTCCCAGCCCTGGTGCCTCTATGCCGGCCAGCGGCTCGGAGCAGGAGTCAGGGGTCCGCCCTGCTGAGCCAGGGCCCGGCC
>NW_004567107.1:2071651-2072652 GCF_000260355.1 Condylura cristata | reverse complement strand
GGCCGCCTCCCACCCCGAGGCTGGGCCTGGCCCAGCTGACTGTCCCGGAAGACTGACACTCTGGAAATGAGGACCAGGCTGAGGGGCTGGGGGGGGGGCCAGGGCTGACTGTAAGTGGCCCCGATTCTGGGGCCCTGAGGAGCCGGTGCCAATTGCACACCTGCTCAGGCTCAGAAGAAAGGGCCGACGCGGGCAGTTGC
Organism: Condylura cristata; assembly: GCF_000260355.1. Lineage (NCBI taxonomy): Eukaryota > Metazoa > Chordata > Mammalia > Eulipotyphla > Talpidae > Condylura > Condylura cristata. The sequence continues at coordinate 2,072,452 of NW_004567107.1, read as the reverse complement.
CCCAGCCATCTTCCAGGGCAGCATGGGGCGGCTCCCTGCACGCGCCATCTTGCCCGCACCAACATCTGCCCTGCACGCGCCATCTTGCCCGCACCAACATCTGCCCCGCACGCGCCATCTTGCCGCACCAACATCTGCCCCGCACGCGCCATCTTGCCCGCACCAACATCTGCCCCGCACCGCCATCTTGCCGCACCAACATCTGCCCCGCACGTGCGCATGCAGCTGCCCTCGCTGGATCTCGGGGGATGGTGGAGCCCGGAGCCCGCACCTCCTTCCCTGGCTGGCAGCCTGGCTGCATGAGCTGTCCGCCCGCTGGTCCTTGCGCGGCGCTGCGTCCGGGGCATCCCCTAGGGCCTCGGCCCGCATCCGGCCAGGGCCCTGGCAGACAGGCCCGCCGGCCCTCGCCCGCTACAGCTGGCAGTTGGCGGGCCCTTCCCAAAGGGCGCTCTCGTCCAAGGACGACCCCGCCCTGCCTGCCCCTGGTGGGTCCTTCCTCTCCGGACGCCTCAGTGTCCTCAGATGCATGGCGGGGTGTGGGGGGGGCGGTCGGGCAGCAGAAGGCAGCTTCTCCCTTCCCTCCCTGACCCTTGGGACCTCTCGCGCCCGCCGGCCCAGACTGCGAGTGCTACGGCCACTCCAACCGCTGCAGCTACATCGACTTCCTCAACGTGGTGACCTGCGTCAGCTGCAAGCACAACACGCGGGGCCAGCACTGCCAGCACTGCCGCCTGGGCTACTACCGCAACGGCTCCGCCGAGCTGGACGACGAGAACGTGTGCATAGGTGAGGGGGCGGGGC
>NW_004567107.1:2070575-2071551 GCF_000260355.1 Condylura cristata | reverse complement strand
GGCTTCTGCAGAGCTCCTGAAAGGCCTCCCCTGGCCCCACTCCCCACCCCGTTCCACTGGTCAAGACTTTGGGCTCCGAGTTTTTTCTCTTGTCCGCCGCGGTGCAGATCCTTGTGAGGTGGGGTCCGGAGACCTCTGTGTTAGGACTCCCGGGAGGCTGTGGAAACAAGTCCAGAGCGCTCTCCAGCCAGGTGGCTCTAGAGACAGAAGCCTCTGCCCGCTGCTATTAATAGCCTCCCCAGGGGTCCCCCGCAGGCATTGGGGCTACTACGGAACCGCAGGTGCGTGCGGAGCGAGCTGGACCGGTTCCGTCCCCTCTCTGGGCCTCCGTCCCCAGTTGAGTGTTCATCTTCCAGTACTGGTCCCGGCCCGTTTATGAAGCCGCCCGGCCGTGGGCACCTGCTTTCCTCCAAGCTCTGTTTGGGGACCGGCTTGGGCCAGGGCAGGGCAAGTCATCCCCAAGGAACCCCCGCCGGCACCCTCCAGCCCGGAAGGGGGGCCCAGCCCCAGAGCCCCACCCCACCCGCCAGGCCAGCCGAGGGGGGCCGTGGCTGTCCTGTGAATCACAAAAGTGGCCCCCAGATAATTCCGCCAACCTCAAAGTGATCAAAATAGAGTGATGGCCTCTTGCAGGCAGGGGACCAGGCTGGGGTGGTCAGAGCGGCCCCTCCTGGCTCCCTCCTTCCTGCTCCCCTCTGCCTTTACCCCCAGGCCCAGCCCTGGACTTCAAGAACTGGGGTGGTGGGTTCTTCACAGGGCAGAGGCCTCAGCCAGCAGGGTCAGGAGCAGGGAAGTCTGGGGGCCTCTGGGCTGCTGCACCATCTCCCCAGCCCCTGAGGGAAGGAGCTGTGTGTGGGCCACACCAGGGAGCGGGGTGAAGCTCTCTCCACCTGTGGAGTCATAGGTGGGAGCTGGGGAGGACCGGAGAGGAGGCCCAGGGAGGGAGAGACCAGACCACACTGCCCCCTCGGGGCAG
>NW_004567107.1:2064061-2069525 GCF_000260355.1 Condylura cristata | reverse complement strand
TCCGCCGCCGCGGGGCGCCGTGGGGCTCTGGCCCCCAGGCCTGCATTTTGGTCTTAGTTTTTCTATTAACCGCCACTCTTTCCTTATTGTTGTTATTGGCATTATTTGCTGGCGGTGAGAAGGGGCGGGGGAGCACCGCCCACCCCACCGGCGCAGGCACACACCACGGTTGCAGAGCCCCCGCGGGGCCCTCGGGCCACCGGCACGAGCGGCTCCCTCCAGCTCTTCTAGTCTGTTCCCTTTGCGACTGCCAGACCCGGGCTGGGGCGGGCAGGGGGTCCCCGCTTTGTAGAGACCTGTTTTGTTGTCAAGCCCGGGAAGGCGGCTGGCCGGCTGGCGGCCGCTGGCCCTCGAGTAAAGGATCTGCTCAAGGCTGTGTGGGGCTGCTTTCTTTCCGTGTGGTTTGCACCTGTAGCTTTGGGTTTCCAAGAGGAGCCGGAAAATAGCCTCAATAAAACAGACTTCACTGCCAGGACCCCGCTTGCCCAGGCCCCTCCTCCCGCCCGCCCCCCAGTGTTCTCAGGCCTCTGCCCAGCAGCACTGCCGAATGACCGGAGTGGTAGGAGCACCCCCAAACTTGGGAGGTAGTCTCTCAGCCCCCCATATGCAAAGTCCATTGCCAGTTTTCCTCAGTGTCCCCCCTACATAACAGGACTCGGAGCCTCGCTGAGGGTGCCTAGGAGTCGGGAGTGGCCAGCAGACATCTGACGGCACGATCTGGGTGGGCGTGTCCTCTCGTGGGTGGGCGTGTCCTCGTGGGTGGGCGTGTCCTCTCATGCCCCAGCCCCAGCCCCGCCCCCGCCTGCCCCCAAGGCCCAGCTGGCCAGCAGCCCTGGCACACGCAGTGGGGCCGACCCAGGCGCAGCCTAGGCGTGTGAGGTGCCATGAGGCCCTGGGGCCTCGGGGGTACGCCGGGGCTCTCCATGCCCACCTCCTTCAGGAGCACAGAGATTCTGTGACCCACAGTGCTGTTGGGGTTCTGGCTGCTTGGACTGGTCAAGTGGTCCACAAGCCCGCTTAACGGCCTCGGCCTTGAGGATGGAGAGGCCACAGTGCGGACGAGAAGGGACTGGGAGGTGGTGGCCCTCGCCTCAGCCCGGCGACCATGCCTCCCGGCCCCCAACACCGGGTGCAGGGCAGCTCCCGACCCCCAGGGAAGTGCCTTAGGTCAGACCCCCCGCCGCTCCCCAGCTGCATCACCCTGACCCTCTTAGCCCCACTCAGCCCAGCTAAAATGAAACACCGGTGCTCCGGCGGGTGGGAGGGGCCGACCAGCTCTGGCTGTGATGCCCAGTGGGAGCGACGGGCAGGGCTTCTGCAGAGCTCCTGAAAGGCCTCCCCTGGCCCCACTCCCCACCCCGTTCCACTGGTCAAGACTTTGGGCTCCGAGTTTTTTCTCTTGTCCCTCTTCATTCAGGGATCCAGGCAGTGGGGCTTGGGGAGGGGCCGCTTAGCACCCCTGGGTGCCAGCGGACCCCCCTCAGGATGGCGGGGCTGGAAGCGGAAGTGGCTTTTCTGAGGGCCCAGCAGAGTCGAGTCGGGGACGTCAGCCCCGGCTGCGACCTCCCCACCTCTTCAACGGTGAGAAAAATAAACCTTGATGTGATCACAGCAGTGGCACTGGGTTTTCTGTTACCTGCAGACCACTGACCTCCCCCGCCACCCCGGGGGTCGGCTGGGCTGGGCTGGGCGGGTCTTCCAGAACTGGCTGCTCCTCGGCCCGCTCAGGCAGCCAGCAAGCACAGCTCTCAGGGACACCAGCACTGGCGGCTGTTCACAGACACCCTCGGCCCCCATCAGGACAGCCACCAGCCCCGGTCGGAGGCCCCAAGCGCTCGGGCAGGCCCGGAGTGGGCAGGTGGCCAGGATTCCTGGTCCTGCAGTGAAGCCGATGGAGGGAGGAAGGAAAGAGGGTGAGGAGGGGAGCGCCCCGGGGGGCCGGGGGACCCTGGGCCCCTCATCTGGAGGCTCCATGCCTCCAGGGGCGCGGTGGCTACCAGCTGTCACCTGGCCGTCTGGTCCCGGCGGGGGGGGGGGGCTCCTTCATGTGCCCTGGGTGTGTCCCAGTGTGCCCCACGGGCCTGCGAGGCAGGCAGGAGGGCCTGAGTGGCCAGCCTGTCCTCCCCGACCTCCCGCCCACCACGCTGTGTCAGCGGCCCTGGACTTCGCTGCCAGCAGGGCCCGCAGGGGAGCGCATTGTAAATCAGAGTGGCAGTCGGGTCCCCGAGGGCCTGCTCAGGCCCTGACCTTGGCCAGAGGCTGGAGGGAACATTGCCAGTGGCCATTTGGAAAACTGACATCTTCCAGGCAGCGGGGAGAAGGAGAAAACAAGGTTAGTGCGGCCCAGGCTGGGCTGGCCTCCAGTGGCCATCAGGCCTGAAAGTGGTGGCCAGCGGGGACCAGCGCTGGGCACAGCCACCCCGCAGGTATGCCCCTGAGGCCCAGAGATCCCCTCACCCCGGTGCTGTCGGCTGGGGGCTGGATAATTCCAGGGGTCGGCACAGGGCAGGGGCTGTCCCGGGCCTTAGGGGATGGCAGGGACATCCCTGGCCCCCAGCTGACCGGTGCCAGAGTCCTGACACTCTGCAGGACCCCCACCCCCACCCCACAGTCGCAGCCGGGGGCATGACTGCCCCGGGAGAGATCCATGGAGGGGCTTGGAGGTGAGGGGTGCAGGGGTGGGGCCGGGGCAAGCCCCTGGGGTCACACTTGCGGCCAACCTGGGGCACAGTGGGACTGGAACTGGCCTGATTGAGCCCGGGGCTTTCCCGAGGCCCCCGGGTGCCCCCTAGGCCAGGCTGCAGCCTCAGCAGAGGCCCCAGGGCGGGCGAGCCAGGAGCCTGGGGAGCCCGGCTTCATCCGAATGGCTTTGCTGTCAGAAAAAGCCTCCCATGGCCCCTCCTGGCGGCCTCGCCTGGCCCTGCCCCCTGCTGCCCCCTCTAAACAAGCAGATGCTGCCTCAGCAGCTCCCAGGCTCTGTGGGCCCCTGGGAGCAGCCCGCAGCCTCTCGCCGCCCGGCAGCTGGCTGAGGGGCTCACTCTTGTCCCCTCCAGGCTCCTCTTGTCCCCACACCAGCACTGAGGGCCCCGCCTTCTCCCCAGCCGCAGGGGGACCCCACGCATCCCAGGCCAGCGGTGTGAAGCATGGAGAAGAGCTTCGCTTATTTATTTCTCCTTTTTAAACACAAATCCGCAGTGTATAGAAGCTGGAAACAGAGGAGACAGTGACCATGAAGTCCCACAGCCCTCGCCGGACCATGACGTTACTGCCGTCCGGCCGTGGCCAGGACGTTCCCGCAAAGCCAGTCCCGCGCGGGCACCCCGCGCCGGGGGCCGGGCAAGGCTGTGCCCTTTCCTGGGCACAAGCTGGGGTCCCCACGCCGTCTGCCCGCTTAGACACCCCCGAGGCCCATGCTGAGCAGCCTCTCCAGCAGGAAAGGGGACGACTGAAGGACGGAGCCCCCCAAGGGGCCAGAGAGGCCGGGCCGCGGCAGGTGGCCAGACGGCCGCGGGGGCTCCTTCCTGCAGACGCTTCGCGGACCAGGACAGAGCTCGTGCCGCGGGGTCTCCGGGGTAAGAGGGACACGCAGCCCATCCTCTTTGTCCTCCGAGGGCGGGCGGCGGGGGCCCAGCCGGGCCCCCCGAGTGGGCCCGTGTCCCGGAGGTCCGAGCCGCGTCCTGCGGCGGGCAGCAAGGCCACCGGCGAATGTCCCTCGCTGGACACCGCAGCCCGCCAGGGCCCACAGTCCTCCCTGGAGCCCCACGCCTGCATTCAGGCTGCCCCCGCCACCCCTCCGCCTCCCTGGTCCTCGTCTCCGGCGTGAGACCCGCGGCAGGGGCCCCACCCACTCGGGGAGCCGGAAGTGGGTCGCGAGGTTCTTCAGTGGGGGCTGTGGGCCCAGCTGCTGCGGCTGTTCCTCCCCCAAAGGCCGCCGAGTGGGTGCAGACCCCTCAGTGCTCCCGCTCTCCACGCCTCCCCGCTTTCAACACAGTGACCCTCCAGGCTGGGCACGCCCCTCACCCCTGAGGCCCCGCGCCTCACTCCCCAGGGCCCTTCAAATTTGCCGAGAGGCCGCCCCCAAGCTGCTGCCAGCGGCGGGCCAGGGACAGTCGCGGGGCCCCTTGCCCGCGGCCTGAGCCCCAGCCGGGCTCTGACCCTCCCTGCCCCCGTCCCCGGGCCCGGGGTGGTGCTGGGGCAGTGGGTGCTGGGGACGACTGACAAGGGGCGTGCGTGGGGGCCAGGAGATGGACTTCCTGGGAACAGATGTCCGGGGCACATCCAGGGGCCCCCCCGGAAAGGACACACCAGCCTCCGCCAACTTGCGCCCCCTACCCACATATGCAGACACGTGCTCTTGTCCCAGCCCCGGAAATGGGGGCACAGGGGCATCCCCACATGGAACCTGGGTCTTAGTCCCAGCTCTCGCGGCCTCACACCAGCCCCCCCAGACAGAAGTCCGCCCCCCTCCCCCTGGCTGGGTCTGGAACCCAAAGGCGGAAGCGGCCAGAGGGCGCTAGCAAGGCGCAGGGCCCTCCCCAGCATGCTGAGAGCGGAGGGGCGCGCGGACCCAGGGGGGCCGGGACCCTCCCGTGGCCAGTGCCCGACCGCCAGCAAGGGGATGGTGTCAGCCAGGCCAGCCACGGCCGGGAGCAGCCCAGGGCCGGCAGCCCGGACCGAGGCCGAGCGCTGGTGCTGGGAAGGGGGTGGCACCCCAGCCATGTCCGGCCAGGCTAGCCCCGGCCCCTTCAGGTGCGACCCTCGACCCACCACTCCTGGACGGGCACCAGGAGTGGCCAGCTCGCCAGGAGAGACCGCAGAAGCCCACGGTGTCGCCGCTTCAAAGTTGCACAGGCTGGACGCGGGCCCCTGGCGGCGGGCGGTGTGAGCAGGTGGCAGCAAGTCCACTCCCACAAGAGTCCCCGAAGGCCGAAGCAGGTGTTGGGGTGCACACTGGCCCCACAGGTGCAGAGATGCCCTCACCAAGGGCTGAGCTGGGGAAGACGGTGCAGGGCTGGGCATGTGGGAGCAGGGCGGGACACACGCTGGAGCGTCCTCCCGGAGGTGAAGACAGGAGGTTCTGACGGGGTGAACCCCACCACCGGCTCCCCGAGCAAAGCCGGCTGGAGCCCTGCCTGGAGCACCACCGGCCGGAATGTGGGGACAGGCCAAGTCGAGCCCGCGGGGGATGCCTTGGGGTCACCCTGGGGTCGGGGGAGACAGTTGGGTGGTGAAATGGTCTGTTGTAGGTGTCCTGTCCACTTCCACCAGTTACACAGACCCGGCTCGGGGCGCTTGGCCCGGGGTCAGGGCCTCCTGGCTGCGGGAGGACAGGGCAGGGGGGACCTCCCGCTCAGGTGCAGGTGTTTGGCGAGGCCACGCCCTCCCAGCGGGTCCAGCTGGGGCCGATTGGCCACGCCCTCCCAGCGGGTCCGGCTGGGGCCGATTGGCCACGCCCTCCCAGCGG
>NW_004567107.1:2063198-2063961 GCF_000260355.1 Condylura cristata | reverse complement strand
GTCCGGCTGGGGCCGATTGGCCACGCCCTCCCAGCGGGTCCGGCTGGGGCCGATTGGCCACGCCCTCCCAGCGGGTCCAGCTGGGGCCGATTGGCTTGACCCCAGTGGCTCTCGGCTCCCTGGAGCTCGGCGGTTGGCGCTTCCAGCCAGGGCCGCGGCCTGTCCGCCACGTCCTGCCTCCCAAACACCCCTCTTCCCTGCGAGGGGCCACCGCTCCTGGGAGCCAGGCTGACTCCACGGACTGGGGGCGCAGGACGCTGTCCATGGGGTAAGGAGGTGCTGAGGGGTAGGGCACCGGACAGGCGGAGGAGGGCCCGCCCGGCCGCGTGGGTGGGCGCCCCGCACCCCGGCCTGTCCTGGCTGAGGGGCCGCGAGTTAGGACGTAGGGGCGGGGCACACGGGCGGGGAGCTGCACCCTCTTCAGAGGGTGGCCGCTGAGGTGTGGGCTCCCAGGGCAGCCTCCTGAGATGCGTCTGGGACGCCGAGGGTGGCAGGGTGAGACCATGCCAGAAGGTCAGCAGCCAAGCAAGCCGAGGGGCCTGGAATGGAGCCGGTCAGGGGGTTCGGGCGGGGCAGCCTGGAGGCGTGCGCGCGCTTGCGCACCGCCCAGACTCTCAGGGCCCAGGCAGGCGCGATGCTGCTCCCCACAGTGGGTGGCTGCGGCAGCCCGGGGTGGGCAGGTCGCCGCTGGTCGACTCCGAGTGAAGTGAGGCCACGCAGGCCCCTCCCGGGGAGGCAGCCGCGCCCCCGGCGGGAGCCGGGC
>NW_004567107.1:2009358-2063015 GCF_000260355.1 Condylura cristata | reverse complement strand
GAGTGGAGCCCCGCGCGAGCTAGGGCGAGCGTCCCGGGGACCTGCGGGGCCATTAACATGACGCTCCCCACCTGGGGGCCCTCGGTCCCGCCCGACGCCACCGCGCGCGCGCTGGAGTCGCAGCTCCCGCCCAGCCCGCCGGCAGCCTTGGGGGGGCCCACGTGGTCGTGGTCGGGGGTCTGTGGTCATGGTCGGGGGTCTGTGCAGCCCGACACCGTGAGTGTTGCTTTCAAAGGTTGTGTTGGGGGGTGGGTGAGGTGCGTCTGCTGCTCTCACTACAGGCAGGCATCTGCGCCCTGCGGCCAGAGAGCACCACCCGTGTCTGCAGGTGTGGCCTGTCCCACCCTGCGGGTCCTGCGGGCGCGGCCACGAGAGGGCCTTTCAGGGCCCCAGGTCACTGAGTCTTGGCCTGGGCCTGGGGAGGGGGCCCGCACTGCTCCCCTCCAGCTGGACCTCCTTCCTGAGGCTGGGGAGCAGGGCCGGGGCTGGGGGCCAGGCGCCTGGCTCACCCAGAGCTGGCCTGAAGCCCTGCTGCCTGCAAGTGTGTGGACTCCAGCACGTGCCCCTCAGGCTGCACCCGCTTACCAGGCCGCCGTGGGTGGACGAGGGCACCCACACCCTGGACAGGTGGGGACGGAGGTTCCAAATGAAGCCGCTTGGCGGGCCACGCACATGTAGGGCCAATCGTCACCCACCGGGGCAGGCGCCTATACCCTGGTTTCTAGACCTCGGGTGTGTCTGAGGAAATCCCCCGAAGCCCCTGGGCTGCTGCCCGGGAGGGTCCACCCACCCAGGGGAGAGTGCTGTCCAGGAGTGGCTACATAGTACTGCAAGTGGCCTGGCTTTATTGAGGTGACTTTTTACGCCCAGATGTGCGCCCAAGAAAGAGGCTGACCACCTCCACCCCCTCCGGGGCTTGCAGGAGCGTGGGGTGCAGCCAGGACTTGCTCGCTGGCAGAGCTTGGAGCTGTAGCCCTGCCATGTGCTTCCTCAAAGGCCTGGGTGCCACTGGGGTGTGTCCCTGGGGGTCCCCCCAGTAGACTGCCTTCTTGGCCCAGTGGCCACCCTCCCCGCCCCCTCTCGCCTGCCCCTGGTGCCCCATGTCAGGTTCCCCTTCCCCGGCCTTGCTTTGCAGGATAGGAAGCAGGGTGGCCAAGCTGGCTTCTCAGGTGACCACGCCTGTCCAGGTCACGATGCCCAAGCAAGGCCGACGGGACACTGGCAGGCACCAGCCCCCGGGTTTCGGGACCCCTGTGTGAGCCAGGTCTCCGGTGCCAGGTGGGCTGGGGAGAACGGAGAGTTGAGGCAGCAGTTTTTGAGCCCCAGGCTAGTCAGGCTTCTAGGCAGGGATCCCGAGGAGCTCCCCAGGCAACGCCAAGGTGTGCCCCGGGCTGGCAGTGCCATCTTAAGAGCAGCACTGCTGCTTCAATCAGGGTGCAGGCCTCCTGGCACCCCCTCCGCCACCCCACAGCCTGTTGCTACATTCCAGCAAGTGAGGCCAGGGCCCCCAGCTCGGTCCTGGCGCTTCAGAGGGCGCCGGCGACAAAGCCTGCCCTCGGCGTCGCGCGGCACTGGTAATTACGCCGCGGCCAGGGGCAGCCTCTTGCCTGACCACTCTGTGAGCTCGAGGCCAGGCGGGGCGCTGGCCGGCGGGGGCTGCCGCAGCAAACCCCAGAGGGCAGCCGCGTGGGTGACACCCCAGACGCCTGACACCCCCCCCAGGGTCACCCGTGTCTGCACCCCCAAAGCAGTGCCCAGTTGGGGCACTGCTGCCTGGCCTCTGGAGGCCCTGCCCGGCAGCGCTCACTGCCGCCACCCGGTCTCAGCCACCTGGGGCGCTCCTGTGAGCAAGGCGGGCTGGGGGAGGGGCAGGCACTGTGGCCTAAGCTGGGGTCTCTGGCACATGTGGCCCCAGCTCCGCCCACTCGGTCCCGACCCCCCAACTCCTAAGCTGACTTCTGCTTCTGCAGCTCCCCTTAAAGTTTAGGTTTTAACAAAGACAACAGGGTACCGTCTGCCAAACCCCAACTACGAATTCAGAACGCAGAAGTGTGGAAGCCACTGCAGAAAAATAATCTGCAAAAACTTAACTTTAGAAAATAGTTTAGTACATTTTTGTTATAAAATTCATTTACAGGAGGTTATTCACATGTAATCACCAAATGTGCTCCTGATGATCCTTGAGAACACGTAACTGAATAAACCATGCGCGGTAAAGCCGAGGCAAATTATATACAGAGACGCACGCGCGCGTGCTGAGGATCATCGGCGGCCACGGGCCGTTCTCGCCGCAGCCGGGGCGCGGCAGCAGGCGGTAGAGGCCACGCTGGCCCCGGCGGCTGGATGGAAACGCCGTCGCCAGCCGGCAGCGGGCCGACGGGGCAGAGCTGCAGCGCTGGTTTGTGTCTAACGGCGAGGCTGAGCCTCGAGGGGCAACGCCCCAGGCGCGTGTCCTGCCCCGTCAGGCGCCGAGAGGTTCGGGGCGCACCGCACTGCACCCCGCCTTGGTGAGCCAGCGGGGACGCAACTGGGCGTGACATGAGATTCCTGGGACGCAGGGGCTGGGGCTCCCCTGGCCGGCACTGGCTCACCCTGGGGCCAAGGCCCAGCCCCTGCCAGCGGCACCGGGAGAAAGGGGCGCCTGTGGGCCGCAGCCGGCGAGGACGCCCGGCACGGAGGTAGTGGCGCCTGCCAGGCTCGGGGCGCCCGGCTTTCTGGGCGCAGCCCGCCCGCGACGGAGCTGCAGCGTAGCCCTGCACGGCGCCCTGCCGCTCGCGGCGCGTCGGCTGTGCGGGCGAGCTGGCCGCTGCTGCCCGCCCACGCCGGCTGGAGGCCCTCTGCTCACACCGTGCCTTGACATAAAGCTTGTTCTGTCGAAAACCGTCTTCTACGTGGGAAGGAGAAGCGCCGACCAGACCCAGGCCCTAGCTGGCTTCGCCCACCCCCGCCCACGGAGGTGCGCTCCACCGCACAGCGCTCCGTGCCCGTTCTGCAGGTGAGGAGCAGTCAGGCCTGGGTGCCTGGGGCGCCACGGCCAGCACACCAGGGTACGGCGTGTGTGTCACCCCATTTCCAACAGTACACATGTCCCCTTCGAGGCCCCAAAAAAACCAAAAAAAAAAAAAAAAAACCACCCTCGTCCGGACAGTCCACGAGCCAGTGTCCGTCTTGTCCACAGCGCCCGGCTCCCCTACAACAGCTTCCTTTTCTTTGAGCTGCCTTCGTCCTCTGCCCTGCGGGGGTCCCAGCCCGAGCCCCAGGCCACGGGAGGGCTCGCGGCGCGGCGAGTGTCCTGGTCCCCGTCACTGAGCGCCCTGGCCTCCCGCCTGTGGCTCAGCTCCCCGCCCTGCTCGCACTTCCTTTTGCTGGAGGCGGCCTCCGGGCCGGCAGCCAGGGGCTCGCTCTGCGCCTGAGGCTGGTGGCTGCCCAGAGAGGCCCCTCTGATGGTGGAATGCGGCACAGCACTGCCCAGGTCCTGGGGGCTCCCCGGGAAGCCGGGCTCCCCGCACGGCGGCGTCGCTGCAGGGTGCTGGGGGCTCGGGGGCTGCGGGTCCCTGAGATGCGCCTCGGGGGCCAGGCCCATCCGCCGGAGCAGGCGCGGGTCCCGGAGTTGGTCCTGCGCAGGGGACTTCCCAGTGTCCTTCGCAGGAACGGCGGACTCCCTGGCGTCGGGAGGGGTGTGGTACAGGGAAGACGCAGAGGGCGACGTGTCCGGCCTGCTGCCCGGCAGGCCGCCGGGGGGTCTGCACGCCTCGGGGGCCACGGCAGGAGGGTGAGTCAGACTCCGCTGCAGAGTGGGCTTCAGTTTCAGGATCTTCGTGGCGTCGTGTTTATAGTTCCTGTCACAGGTCTTGATGATGGCGCCCCGCTTCTGAGCGTCCTGGATCAGGTGATTCCAGTGCTGGTTTTCCTGGAACAGAAGGCGCAGTTCACCCAAGCAGCACCCGAGACTGGGCAGCACGCACCTGGCTCTCGTTTGTGAGCAAGGAAGCAGCACACTTTCCGGGGAGACTCGAGGCGGCTCAGAGAGCAGGTGAGCGAAGCCCCGGCGGCAAGAACCCCAAGGCCCCGGGCTCCTGGTGGCAGCGGCACCCGGACCTGCCATCTGCCGCATCGCCCGTGGGTGCTGACAGGATGGACTGAGGGCCGCGTACCGCGACCTGCGTGAGGAGGGCAGGCTGCGCGTCCCCCGAGAGCGCAGGCCCGCGGCTGACACCGAGCAGGGGCCCGACTCTGAGTGCAGCAAAGGGGTCCCAGCGTTCATCCACTGCCCCAGGGCCCCAAACCCCAAAGGGCTAAGCTGTCATCATCCAGGAAGATACTAGCCCTGACGCGGACCCCATGCCCCAGGGAACCCTCCGGCCTGTGAAGGCGCTAAGAGGTCACTCGACAGTTTCTATTTCTGGCTTAAATCCTATGCGTAGTCAGCTGTGCTGAATCTTGCACAATCGCTGTAGTAACAGCGCTCCTGACACCGCGTTAACAACAGCCTTACTCAGCTCTCAGGAAAACACCGGGAGGCGCCTTATGCCGAGGCTCCTACAGGGCTGCAGGAAGGGCCGCGCCGCCCACACAGGCGCTCAGGGGCCCCTGAGAGCATTTTAGCTTTCAATTTAACATGATTTTTGAGGCAAAGAAGCTTAATAGTGAGGTGAACAGGAACTTTGACTAGAAAAATGTACTACGCCACCAAACATGAATGGGAATAAATTTCAAAGAGCAGGAATTTAAAAAAATAAATGTGGATATTATACTACTTTAGAATAAGAAATACTTAGCAATACTTAAATGTATAAAAAAAAATTCAGGAGCAATTTGAAAACGGGCGCGTGCAGCGTTTCAAGATTCTTTCAAGGATCCAGTCACAGTGAGAGGCCGGGCCAGGAGCCGCGACCGGCCAGACTGTGCTCAAGCGCCCTCTGCTGGCGCCAGGGCAGCACAGAGCCTTCAGAGCCCTGGGAGCCGGCCCCTCGGCCCCTCGCGCATCTGCGGCCAACAGACGCTGGCCCTGCGCCACCCGCCTGTCACTGCCCTGTGTGTCCTAACGGTGTCAACTCACCCTCTGGAGGCGCCTCTGTGCGCTCCTCTTCCCCCCACGGCCGCACCAGCACCTCCCACACGTGCACGCACCCTCTGAAATGCCCCGCGTGCCCACATGGAGGGTGCCCCAGGGCCCGTGCAGGGGCTCCCAGGAAGAGGCTGCTGCAGAGGCCCGCCCCTCCAGGGGGAAGAGGCTCAGTATCCTGATGGAAAATAAAACGAAGCCTCGGCCCGGCCTCGGTAACCGCGGGCACTTCCCGGCCCCAGGCCCAGGGCTGTCCTCACCATCAGGGTCCTGAGGTGTCCAAGGATGAAGAGGCTGTACTTGGCTCGCGTGATGGTGACATTCAGTCTCTGCAAACTTGCCAGAAACCTAGGCCAAAAAAAAATTACTTCTACAGAATGCTTACATAAGAGACACGCAGCAGAGAGGCAGCTGCTCTGATGTCCCAGCACCGAGACGCTGCCCCCCGCAAGGCACCGCAGGGAATCCATCCGCGCTCCCCTTTGGGGGCGCAGCCACCGCCGGTCTCCCCCGCGGGTGCGGGCATACTGGCGCTGTGCTCCAGTGCTATGACTTTTAAGTTGGGTCAATGGTTCTCCCTTCCAGAAGTATTTTAGATTATCTGAATACTGCAGAGCCAGGGCCCGAGTCTGCACATGCCGATGTGAGGAGCCGGGAAGTGACAGCACTGGTGTGTGACTGAACTTTCCAGTCAGTTGGGCACCTGAGGTGACCGGCCTCCACCTCAGGCGCAGCGACCCCTGGTAGGGCGGCACCAGCCGCGTCCCTTACGAGCAGTCACAGTCGGTAAATCCCCGCTGCTGCTCATGGGAGGGAAAAGTAATCACGTGAGCGCCGCAGGGCCTACCCCGCCCACCTCAGCACTTGGCACCTGGGAGTTCAGGGACAGCAGCGAGGGGCCACACGCTCGCCAGAGGAAGGCGACTCTGGGCCACCCCATCCGGGCAGTGTGCTCCTGCACGCATCTGCTCGGGGGTTTCTCTCACTAATCAAACAAAAGGGCCACTCCACACTGGGACGTGGCTGCTGTCCGAGGCGCCTGGCGGCCCCCTCGTACTGACTCGTAGCGTGGCAGGAAACCCGGTGAGCACGTGTTTTAACAGGGTGCTCCTGCACAGCGCCCGCAACTGCTCTAACCCTGGTTTAAACAAGAAAGTCACGACAGTCACTCACCCAATGGAACCCTGCAGAGTATTCGCTCTCACACACGTGACAATGACACAGTCCTTCTGGCGCCCCTGGAATGCATCCACGGTGTCCACCTCTGCCGGCCTAGTCACAACAGAGAACACGCTCACTGGAAGGCGCAAGCACGTCACCACACGCGCCTGCAAAGCGGTTCCAGGAGTGCGTGAGGCACAGCCACAGGCGGCGCCCCCTGCATGGCTGCGCATTTCTGTCAGCGGAGGCCCGAGCCAGCTCGCCATACCCCTCTCCCCACCCACAGACTTTGTCTCCATGGACGTTTCTACACTGGAACCGGACATGAAGCACGTGGCTGTCTGGGTCTGGCTTCTGCTGCTGCACGAGGCGGCGCCGAGCCCTTCCAGCACTGCGTCTGCGCGCACGGCAGAGCCTGGGCCCTCCCCTCGGCCGAGGGCACGCGGGCCGTCGCGCTCCGGGCGAGTCAGCACGCGAACACCCCCGCACGCGCTGTGCTGGGGCGCTTTCTGCGCGCAGGCCCGCACCTGAGGTGTTGTGGAGCTGTCGCGTTCAGCTCTGAGGCCTGCGCGCCCACGCTCCCCGAGGGCACGGCTTACGCCACGCCAGCCCACGGGTACCGCCGCTGGCTCCTGCACCGGCTCCCTGCCGGCGAAGGCTGTCGAGCGGCTCCCCGGGTGCTGCTGGCCACTACTCCGAGAGCTGCCGCTCAGACCCCTGTCCATTAAGAGTTGCACGGCTCATCCCTGGCACACTGAGGTGAACGTGTGCCTCCTCAGGCTCACATACCCGACTGGCACGAGTTCTCTCCCACTCTGCAACTGGTCTTTCCCACCCTTGTTGGTGTCCTCGGCAAAAAGAATGGCTAGCCATCACAAAGTCCTGGTCACCTGCTTTCCCTTTGGCCACCCCGGCCCGGGAGTCCCGCCGGACACCGGCGCACTGCGTCCACACAGGCTTCGGCCTTCCTCAGGTCTGTGCTGCTCTGAGGCTGGCTGTCGCGTGCGGCACAGACGGCCCGACGAGCCCTCTGTCTGCAGACAGTCCTCCGGTCGGGGCCCTGCCGCAGACACCGGCCGGCCGCTCCCGCCCACAGCCCGCTGCCGAGCCCCTGGCAGAGCACCCTGCCGGGCGTGAGAGCGGTGCGGGCGCCAGCGAAGGGCGGCCTCAAGCTATGCGCGGCTCGCTGTGCCCTGGGGGTTCGTCCGCTCCCACAGGGCAGCCGCAGGCCTGAGTGGAGAGCGGGGGTCCTCCCACGCACGAGGCCGCCGTCAGCCCTCCCGGTGTGATCCAGCGCACGAGCCCCGCGCTTCCTCCGGTCAGGCCACTCATGAACATGCTGTTCCTTTGTTGTTACTGTAAAGATAATTTTTTCTTCAATTTCTTTTCCAGACTGCTCACTGCCACGTACCGAAACACAGTGTTTTGGGGATTCACCTCCGATCCTGAGACTCCGCCGAGCTCCCTCATCGGACGGAGAGGCTGTGAATTCTACACATAAGGCCACCCAGTTGCGCAAAGAGCTTTGCTGCTTTTCTCAGTCCCCTCTGCTTGCTGGGGACCGCAGCCAGGCAGCCTCCCTCGTCTGAGGCGGGGAGGTTTTCAGTCTTGCAAGTATGAGCATCGCTCTGGATTTTTCACGGACGCCTTTGAGTGGTCGGGGAAGTTCCCTTCCAGGCCTCGTTGGTTGAATGTCTTTCTCACTGACGTCTGCTGGGTTCAGTCAAATGCCTCTTCCGCATCTATTCAGATGATCGTGTGCAATTCTCCTCTTTTATCCTCAGTGTGAAGTGTCACGTTGATTTTTGTGTGTTGAACCAACGCTGCGTCCCTGAGACGGCCCCATCCAGTGAGGGTGTGAAGCCTTTCAGTGGTAAGCTGCGCGCCCAGTGGCCACTGCTGTGCTGAGGACTCTGCGTCTGCTCCAGAGGACGCTGCAGTTCTCCTGCACTGTCTCACCACTGCTTTGGCAGCAGGTGACATTGGTCTCACGAAAGTAGTGACCAAGTCTTTAGTCTTCGTTGAGTTTTTGGAAGCGCTTGGGAAGAGTTAGGGCTAAAAATACAGACTCCTCACTTTGAAGAAGCCGGTGCTTGTGCGGCAAGCTGCCTCTGAGGGCTGCGACAAGGCTCTCGGGGCCTCCGAGGGCAGCAGCCAGCCCCATGCAACGGCAAGAAAGGGCACAAGAACTTCAGTTGCACAACCAACAAGGAGCTGAATTTCCCCAAAACCCATGAGCGTGCAAGAGAACCCAGAGCCTGGTATGAGAACACGGTCCAGGCAGGCACCCTGATGAGGCCTGACCGGCAGCTGACATGTACCCAGACTCAAACCAAATGGAAATGCAGGAAAAGCCGAAGCTCTGAAAAAATGAGGATGCAATATGAGGTCAAAGGTAAAAAATTAAGATGCAAAAAAAAAAAAATCACTTCAGGGCCCCCTCGTGGCGCAAGGGTTCGTGAAAGCACCGCGCTCTGAAGCTCTCTGCAGCCACGGCAGCAGGCGTGTGCTCCCCGCCAGGGAGCGACCGCCACGGCGCAGCGGGCCCCTCCTGTCTCCCCACTCCTCCCCTCAGCTATCAGTCTGCCTGTTTTGCTCCCCACTCTGTCTCTGGTGAACCCTCTCAACACCCCCACCAGAATCTCTGGCCTGTACCCCAGGGTTTTTTTTTTGGTTTTTTTTTTTGCATAAATAAATAAATCTTTAAAAACTTCAGAGAAATTATGAAGAGAAAAAATATATATACAAGAAACCAAGGCTCATGAGGTTTTCTCCTAGGACTGAAGCAATTTCATTAGAAAAGTGCCCGCGCCCCGCTCCCCCCACCCCCAATTGAGGTCCGTAAGCCAGAAATGTATTATTACATGAACCGAACAAGAGAGCTCAAGTTAGGTGCTCTCTCCCCATTCATAAGAGGCCATTTCTTACCAAAGAACTGTTAACCTGGTACAGGTTTCTTAATAGTGATATAGTTGTAAATGAACACTTAGCTCTTGCTCACATCTGAGTAGTCATTTCACTGGTTGAAACATTTTTAAGGCTGGCTCTCCCTGGTGGCGCGGTGGGTTAAAGTGCAGCAAAAGCCACTTCCGCATGAGTTCGATCCCCGCCCCGGAGGTGACCACAGGGCGCGGCAGACCTCTCCTGACCACCTGCTGCTCCCCTCCGCAGTGGATTTCGTCAGTCGGCCTGTTCTGCTCCCCACCCTGTCTCTGGTGAATCCTCTCACCACCCCTGCACCTCTGGCCTGTACCCCAGCTCTGTGTGCATAAATAAATAAATCTTTTAAAAAAAAAAAAGAAACACATTGTTAAGGCTATGTTTAGAGAACTTAATACAACTTAATACTGATTCTCAGAGTACTGATACTAGACAATTAGATGGAAATGAATTGTAAATTACTCATCAGTCACAGGTAGGAATTATTTCCTGACAATGGAATGAGGAACAACCGATATTCCTATAGTGACTATTACACAGATAAAATATGTAAAAAGACAGATTCCTCACCCTTTTCTGTCAAACTCTTTGTCCAAATCCTTCTGAATCATGGTCTTCTGGGCCTTGTAATGGGTGATGATGCCAATGTTCCGGAAAGTAACGTCCTTCCTTTTCTCTTTAATAAGTTTAATTATTTCCATCACCAGTTTTATTTCTTGAATATTGACATATGAGCTAAGTAAGATGGAGAAAAAGAACAACACATCAAAGCCAGTCACATCCAGTGGCCACTCGAGTTCCACCCCGATGGTCACCGGAAAACATACTCGTTGTCCCGTCTTTCTGAGCCGTCTCCCACATCAAACACGAGGTAAGGCTGGAACGGCCAGTCTGACGAACACCGATTGGTCTCAGTCACTCTGCAAAAAAGCAGCCACCATTCAGCACACAAGTTGTAAGAGCTTGCTGGTTGTTTCAATTTATGCCACATTTTTGCAGGGCAGGTGCTGGGGAAGTTAAGGGGGAAGGAAAGACCCTTTTAAAAATGTTGTAGCGAAAGGTACAAAGCAATTTTAACCCTACTCTAGTGCTAGGGAGAATGACCTATGGATTAAAGTATGACCCATGACAGGAGGGTTGCTGATGATAAGCAACCGCGAGAAGCCAGGGGCAGGGCCTGATGACAGTGACCACAGCTACCCCGCCGGGAATTGCCGGCAGCATCTGGTCACAGAAGCTAAGCAGGCCACAAGGAGCTACCGCCTCCCACCAGTGAGAATGGCCCAGATCAAAAAATGAACAGCAACAAATGCTGGTGAAAAGGAACTCTCCTACATTGCTGGTGGGGTGCGAACTGCCCAGCCACTCTGGAAAGCTGTACAGGATTCCTCAGACAGCCACCAATGGAGCTGCCACAGGCCAGCAACCCACTCCAAGGGATCCACACAAAGGGCACGGAGACATTCACTGGAAAGGAGACATGGCCCCCATGGTTACGGCAGCACGATTTACGGTAGGGAAGGCCTGGAAACGACCCAAACGCCCAAAAGCAGACGGCCGGCTCGAGACGATGTGGGATAGGCCCTCTGGCGGTGCAACAGGTTGCAGTGCAGCACTATGAAGCTAGCCACAGCCCACTTTACAAGCCTGACCCCTGGCCAGGGAGGGACCCACAGGGCCCAGCAGACCTCGCTTGTCTCGTCCACAGCAGTGGACTTCGTCCAATGGCCTGTCCTGCTCCCCACTCTGTCTCTGGGAATCCTCTCACCCACCACACCTCTGGCCTCCACCCCAGTTCTTTAAGCATAAAAATAAATCTTTAAAAAAAAATGCAGTACATAAACACAAAAAGCCAACCTCATGCCATGTGCAGCAACATGGCTGCCGCTGGAAGGGATCATGCTCAGAGAAACAACTCAGAAGGAAAGAGAAATACTGAATGGTTTCACTTACAGGAGCAATTAAGAAAACCAAATAAGGGGATTTTTTTTCCCATAGGGAAAAATTGTATTGTTATTACAGTACAAAACACAACAAAATAAAACAAAAACAGACCACCCTAAAGCAGAGCTATCCTACAGGGAGGGCCAGAGAGGGCTCGGGAGGAGGGGGGAGGGGCGTGGAGGGCTGTAGCGATCACCGGCGAGGCGGGGCGGGAGGAAGCAA
The DNA here is from genome assembly GCF_000260355.1 of Condylura cristata. Lineage (NCBI taxonomy): Eukaryota > Metazoa > Chordata > Mammalia > Eulipotyphla > Talpidae > Condylura > Condylura cristata. Next base: position 2,051,683 of record NW_004567107.1, on the reverse strand, counting down.
GCCTTGCTGTAAAGAGAAAGCATAAATTAACTAAAAAAAAAAAAAAAGCAGCAGCTAAGCAGGGCCAAGCCCGGTTGGCATTTAGTGCTGGGCTGTGAGGACACGCGCCAAGTACGGCATGACTGACCCCCCAAAAACTTCAAGAGAAGAAAAGGAAAGGACGCAGCACAGCCCCGACAGTGGCGGATGCTGCCAGCGCCCCTCCCTGCCAGGGCAGGCGTGGGCACCGGCCGCCCTCCCCGCTGGCCCGAGCTGCCGCGAGCAGTGCGCCTCTCGACAGTGCGGACGACAGCCAGGCCTTCCACTCAGACACGAGCGCGCAGCGACACGATTCTCCGCCGAAGCAGCGCGGAGCCCTGCGGGCGGGCCGCCCACCTGTTGGTCTTCAGGCTCCTGTTGTACACGTAGTTGGAGGGGAAGAGGCAGATGTCAGGATGCATCCGGTACTGGGTGGTGAGCTGCACGATGGGCAGCCTGCTGATCACGTCGTGCTCCACGTTCTCGCCCAGCAGCTTGCAGAAGCGCGCCATCATCGACTGGTCGTAGCCATACTCCTGCGCTTTCTGCGGGGCCGAACAGAGCCGTCTGCGGGGCGTGTTCACGCTCGCCCCACTCTTCGGAAGCCCTTTCAGGGCTCGAACACGCACGTGGGAAGTCGGGTGACACGAGATCACTGATGCCCCAGATGCAGAGAAAGGCATCTCCAGAGAGCCTGAGAGCCCCGCAGCCTGACTAACAGCTCAGGGGATTCTCCTCAGGAAGCCCACGCGCGCTGGCGAACGCTGCGTGAGGGCAGGGACAGAACCAGTGTTAAAAGCAGCAGATGTGTAAGCGACTTTACACCTCTCCTCGAGAAGCTCCCCCACAGACACCGCGCCCTTGAGACAGCCTCTGCTGACCAGCGGCTCACGTTGAGCATTTAACTTCAAGTTCGGGCCTTTGGTCTCGGCTGCAGAAGCGTCGCCGTCTGGAAAGTGCCCCCCGCTCTGGGCCACGGTGTGGCTCTAAGGCTGTGGGAAGTGAGGCCGGCCTGCGCCCCACAGGAGGGTGGCTGCAGGGCTGAAAGGTGGAAGAAGTGGTGACAGGTGGCGAGGCTCCGGGGCTGCACGCCACGGGCAGGCGAGGCACGGCCTGCCGGCACTGCGGGCCCAGAGGCAGCAGCCAGGCCAGAAAGGACGGCCACCGTGAGTCACGTGACACACGTGCTGGTGTGAACCAGTAAAATAAAAATAAGGTTGGGGTGTGAGGGTGCTACGCACCCCGTGTTCCCCAACTGCTCACTTCACAATCCCGAGAACAGGCAGGAAAGCGTGCTGAGGAAAGCACCTTTGAGATTTTTTGGATTTTCCTTGGTAACTTTGTATTATTTTTATAATAACAGAAACAGATTTCTTTTCATTTTCGAGGTTCTTAAGGAACACCCAGCCTGGCAGCAGAACTGAGGTCCTTCAACGGCCCCTTTCTGCAAACTGCGAGGCCCTCCGGGGAGCTGCCGCTCACTTCCCGCAAACCGTATTCTTGCAAGAGTACAACCGTCTGCCCTTCAGAAGCTCCCGTGGGCACGATCAGGAGAGCACCCCGTTTCCAGCACAAACCAACACGTGGCTTCAGGCGCCACCCAGAGGACGCTACGGCGCACCACCCAGGAGCGCGCGGCCGTGCGGGTCATCTCAAAGAATGACCACAAGCACGTGAAGTCACGCCATGCCGGACACAAGTGTCCCGAAATGGCCCGCCCCCAGGCTGTCCCCAGGCCAACGCCACTCCTGCACAAGCCTGGGTGTTAGTGAGAGCCAAGCTCTGATTACATTTTCCAAACCATGGTGTCGCTCGATTCAGAGGACCCAAACATCTCCCGACCGCTAATTCTGGGGTACACGCGTAGGAGCGGCCGTTAGTGCCATTTTGGAACTACAGGGGGACGCGCCCGACGGAGCCCGGAGCCCACAGAGGCTGTCTCCTTCCCCTTCATGCTCGCAGAGCTGCGGCACTTCCCTGCGCGCGGGTGCGGGCCTCTGGCCCTGGAAGCGGTCTGTCAACAGTGTCTCCCACGCTCTCCTCAAATACGCACGTACTTGAATGCGATCCGGGGGTGGTGTTTTCACGTCTACCTTAGTAAAGGACATCAGGACAGCCCTTGCCAGCGCCCCGCCTTCCCCCAGCAAGCGCCTGGCGCCAGGGCCTTGCCGACACCTCCGCCGACGCTGAGCGCCGCACACACAGGCCTCTCTCCTCGGCCGGGCCTTCTTTTCTGACCAAGTAACACGTTAGGCTCTAACCAAGATCCCTCCTTGTTCCCCAGGAAAACAAACAAAAACCCTTTCTACTTGTAAGCGCTGTGACCGGAGGGACGTACCATGGAGATGACCGTGGGGGGCAGCTGTTTGGGGTCTCCCACGAGGATGAGCTTGTTGCAACGATGGATGAGTGGAGTGAGGGTCTCAACTTCGCAAGACTGCCCCGCCTTGGTAAGAAAGGACAGAGAAATACCCTTAACTCCTGCTGCTATTTGCTTACCCACATACATTGCTCTAACTCATGGAAGTTCTAACCATTCAGGAGTGTCACCTCCATCTTCTGAACCAAATAGCCAGAGTAAGGTTTCCTCTAGTTACAGAGAAAAACGGAAACAAAACTCTCAACCCCCAAGACCACACTTGTGTGTGGAAATCAGCTACCACCCAGGAGTCGGCCCCAGCTGGAAGGCCACGTGTCACCCCCTGCCTGTCCCTGTCCCTGCCAGGCTGTGCCTCAGGACGCCGGTGCTTCCTGCCCCTCCGAGCCTCTCCAGTGACAGCACTCAAGCTGCCTCTCAGTTCAGTGACACTTTCCAGGGGGATTCTGCGATGTCTGCTTTCATCCCGACGAACTCTGGACCTCCGGCCTCCGAAGTGACCCTCTGTCTCATCTCGCCTCTGGCTCTACACTCAGGCAAACAGTAGGTGCCCATGAGTGCCTGCTCCACGAGTGAACCAGGAACAAGGAGGTGAGCTGGAAGTACTGTCACTGAGAGCTTTTCAGAGTTACGTTAGCTGCTTCAGGGTAGCCAGAGCGGCAAGCAGGAGGCACCAGGGCGGCTGGGGGTTTAGTGGGGAACAGTCCTGCTTCCCACGGATGAAAACCCCAATGTGGGCTGGCAGTGACCCCCCACCTGTGAACTGCAGCACGTCTCAACACCTCAGCAGCCGCAGCTCACCGAGCCCTGCTCCCGACAGCAGTGCACACGGCTGCACGGCCGACGGCCACTGACCTCGTCCACAATGACGCAGCTGAAGGGGACGCCTCCTTGCCCACGGAAAGCAGACTCCAGCAGCAAGCCGCCGCTGGTGCTCAGCGTGCAGCAGATGACGTGGGACTCCAAGATGATGATGCTCTGCGTCTTCTGTGGGCGTCCTTGAACCTAAGGTGACCGAGGCTCATCACAGTCAGTCCACAGTCTCAAAGACAGGCCTGCTTTCCCTACAGGCACCCACCCTTTGTTCTGTGACACAGCAGTGTTTGTAAGTGTTAGATGGGAGCCTGAACCCAGGAGACAACAGGAACATTCACTATCACCAGAAACCACCACACGAGTGCCGCTCTGTGTGCAGCCTCAGCTCTGAAGATGAAAGCGCATCAAGGAAAACTGATTTGGTCAAAGCAGATTACGCTTCTGGTAGGCAGCTATCTGTGGCAGACGTAGGCGTCAGCAGACAGGTTATCTGCATTGCGGCAGCCACGGGGTGAAACCAGGGTCGGGGTACGCACGCACACGCCCCCCGCTAGTCTTCCAGCCTACACTGTCCTTTGCAAAGCCTGTGCCGACAAGAAATCTGTGAGACAGACGAGCCCTGTCCTTCCAGGTGAGAAAACCACCCCGGTCAGGTTCGATGGCGATGGGCCGGGTGGGATGGACGCCTCACTACGCACACCATTAGCGCGTCTAACAGGGAGGACGTGCATCGCCTGGCTCTGTTCCTGAAAAGCACAAGTGGCTCACCCTGCTTCTGATCTGCTCACAGGGATCGCAAAGCGCATCTGTAGGCTTCAGGGGCGGGCGACAAACTCTGGGGCTTCGGGGCCCCATGTCACAGCACGGGGGCCGGGGGTGGGGGTGGGGAGGGTGTTCCCCTCCCCTCAGCTACCCAGGCAGGAAACCTGCTGGGCCAAGTGATTCCATGGCCCACAGAAGAACGCAATGAGCAGCGAAGACCTGACCCCTGAGCATAAATGTGGGAGACTGACTTTGGGCTCGGTTAAACATGTAACTGACAGGCTTTCCACATACTCTGACAAGCAAACTGCCATGGAAATATGCACTGAATTCAGCTGTAGTGAGGCCAACAGGGAGGCTAATAACCCACACAGAGCAAAACGGCTCAAAGCACGCGATGTCACCAGCCGGTATTGCTCTCGCCTCCCGACCTGGCCTCCCCCAGACTGCGCTCTGGCGACCAGGCCAGACGGGGCCCATCCACGCTCCAGTCACCCCAAACCCTAACCGGCACTGTTAGTGAGAGAGCAGTGAGGCGGCCACGCGCCGAGAGGGCCCTCTAGGCAGACACGCGCTCTCGGCCACGGACTGCGGAAAAGCGGCCGTCCCGGCGCCCAGCCGCCACTGGAGCCCAGACACACGACTTTCCTTGCTTCTTTCCTTTTAGTACGGAAACCCCCAAGTCTATTTTCCTTATCTACGACATAGTATCAACAGACGTGGGGAGGAGGGGCTAACAGGCGTCTCCCTAGGTACTAACCAGAGCCAGGAAAGTAAAGCCTGTCGCTCTCAGAGCGCTCAGTGGCGGTAAGAGCACATGATGCTGAGTAGAAAAATGTCACTGCACCAGTTCTTTTCATTTTGTTTAAAACTTCTTATAATAACTTTTTAAATGTGACTGTGAGGTCCACAGGTCGTCTATGCTATTTTCTAATTTAGAAAAGAAAGACTAGAAAATGCTGTAGCTAAACCACTTACCTCTTTAATTTTAGAAGCAAGTTCCTGCCTTTCTTTTGAAACTCTGGCGATTTTTTCATCTAATTCTTGCTTCTGAAAAAAAATTAGAATGCCATCATTAAAACTAAACTCGGCACTTGAAATGTTTCCGGCGGTCGCCTCACATTTCCAAGATGAGCCTCCGCTTTCCCTCTGCTCTCCTCCCCAGTCAAGCCTGGCTCCCTCTGGCGTGCCCAGAGTGCAGGCGAGCCGTGGCACCCGCGCACACACCGGCAGCCTCAGGGTCCCGAGCGAAGGTAAGCGCCTCTCTCCAGCAGCCGTGGCCCAAGTCTCCCCTGCCTCACGGCTCCTCCCCCATTTCTAGAGGAGTCACAGGCGGCGCTCAGCCACGCCCAGGCACGCCCTCGGCCTGCAGTCCGGTAAGCCCCGGCAGCCATCGCGTAGAAACAAGGCCCAGGCCTGCCTGTGCGTCCAGTGACCAGCCAGAGCCCTTCCCTGAACTGAGGCCCAGGCGCTGAGAGAAACCTCAGAGAACCGCTGGGCTTTTTAAGCGGGGTTGCTGGCGCCCCAGAACACTCGCACTCATCATGTCCCGGAGAAGAGATGGCTGACAGACAGGACGTCGCCTGCGCCGCTGGGTCAGCCACGCTGAAGCCAGTGGCGCTCAGACGCCCAGGTGCGGGAGCCCGGAGCCCCGTCAGTGTGCGGCGGGAACAGAGGCGGGCAGGCAGCGACGCAGCCGAGCGCGCAGCGCCCCACCTGCTTCCCTCAGCAGTCTCACTGGAGCCGCACAGCGTGCGTTACACATCACCCACCCACGGCAGCTTTTACTACGGCAGCAGCGCTCAGGCTGCAAAGTCGCCATCTTTACTTACTTGCGCCGTTCGGAGAAGTGTGTTCCTCCCTGGCGCCCCGCGGCAGGCACCTGACACACCGACGCGCGGGCTGCCCCCCCCCCCCGCCCTCCATGTGCTGCGGCCGGACCGCAGCACATCGTGGCGCTATCCCACGGTGAAAGGCTGCCGAATCCCCGCTCGACTAGCTCTGTACCCGGGAGTCACTGGAGACATCCATCAAGATGCGGTCGCCTGAGGAGAGTAAAAGCAGCTCACCTGCATCTCCCTGCCCACCCGGCACAAGGCGCGCTGCCGGGAGAGCTCATCCAGCTGGAGGTCCAGATAGTCCTTTCTTCTATGCATCTCCTGAACATGAGAGGGCAAGTCTTTTTCTGAAAAGGAAAACAAACCATGAGCTAGTTCTAACAGCACGCGGACGCAAGCGCAGGAGGAGAGCCCGCTCTCCACGCTCAGCTGCCCGCAGCCCCGCACCCTGCCCTGGCGCCTGGGAGCCGGGAGGGCCGCGGCGCGCGCAGGACTCACTCATCCTGTGGCTGACTTGGCTGTCCAAGCTGAACTTCAGGACCTCGTTGTTAATAGACTTTTCTGGGCCCAGACGTACTAAATTTATATCTCCACAGTTTCCTGTTGATAAAAATCACAGAGGACAGTCACAAAGCCCACACGTAAACAACATGCTAACACAGAGACGCCGCTCGAGAGCCGTCACCGCGGCCCTGGCGGCAGAGGCTCGTGCGCATCTCAGATGGCCTCCACAGCAGCCCGCAAGGAGTGACCGTTTCTGCCTCGTAAGAGCTGGCGACGCCACGCAAACAGGAGCCCGCGAGTTCACAGCTGCTTCTCCAACTGTGCTCCGCAGACTGTTCCATGGCATGTGGGACACGGTGAGTTCAATGAAAATAAATTCCTGAAGTCCAGGACAGCCCAAAAATACGTAAGGGCTTTTATATATTAATGTTCAACTGATTTCCAAAACACAATCTTACTTGAAAACTCCTTTCTGAAGGTATTTCAGAAAAGCTGCACATCACACCTTGCTACTGCAGAACCTGAAGGTCACAGCATGCTGGAAATTCGGGAGTGTGGGCATTCAAGAAACGAAATACCATTCGCTGGCTAGTGACTTTGGGCGGGCACGTTTTGCATACGGCTCACCCACAGCCTGCGTCACTGCCTGAGCGCCACTCCAGCCTGACACGGGCGCTGCGGGAGTGCAGGCCCTGTGCCGGCCCTGCCTGGAACTCTGGGCGCCGGCACTCAGCCAGAGAGCAAGGCCGCGCCGAGGGCCGTAGTCTCTCCTGGCCCAGCTCATTCTTCCAAATCTGATGCCATCTCCTCTGGCCCACGGTTTCAGAACCGCTAACATCTCCACCAGAGAGGTGGGTGTGATTCATCCACTGGAAACCCACCCCGCCATAAACACCTGGAATTCTCCCTGAATAAGACATCCTTGAAACCGCAGGATGAAGGGTTTGTGAGAATGCAAGAGAAATTGTAGACACCCACAGCCGGCGCAGCCCTCTCTGACCCCGAGCTCCTCTCAGGGAGCGAGGCACACGCGGTGAGACCCAGCGAGGAGCCTGCTCTCAGGCCTTGGAAAACACCGGTGTCCGTCTCACCCTGACCTGCCTCGGGGCTTCTGACCAAAGAAACGCAAGCTGCTGCGTTTGGAGTCTCTCTGCTCTGCTGCTGAAGCCAGTCCTGGCTGGCAAGAGGCGCACCGTCAGGGAACTGCAAGGAAACGCGGGCTGGCTGCGCCCGGGAAGGCGGCTCTGCTCGGCCGTGCGCACGCCACTCCAGGCGGGGGCCGGCGGGAGCTGCAGCCAGTCAGCGGTGCTTGACATCTCCTCCCCATGCCTGGCATCAGGTGATGCTGACGCTCTTCCCATCAGTCAGGGTATTGAAGACCGGGCCTCATCGACGCAGTTTACAGCTCCACTGTCGGTTCAATCCTCCTCCAACTGCAGCTAGCGGGGCTGCTTACTGCTTAGCTCACAGGCTCTCCTGAGGACTCCTGAGAGTAAGCGCTCGGCAGCCGTGACTGGTCACTGGCCCAGCGTCAGTACGAGTGCGTGCGCCCCTGAGGCCAGGCACCACCGAGGCCCTGGCCATGCTACGGTGAGCCAGGCACAGCCCGGCCTCCGCAGGCCCGGCTCAACTGAGCTGCCAGAGCCTCTGCTCTCTGGTCCTTCCTGTTTACAGTTCCTGCTCATCTCCCATCTCCTCCCTTCCCCTACATCTCCAGGCTAATTTTTAACTGCTCGTGAGGACAATACCTCCTCATGAGGACAATACCTCCTCAGAAGGCCTCCCGACTCCTGCCCCGGAGAGTCAAGGTTCACGCTAAGGAGTCAGAGACCCCTGCGCTGTACCCCCACTGTGGGACGGCCAGCTCTGCGCCACAACACCCACCCACCCGGCACGAAGCCCCTCTTCCTCAGGGGACCATCTCTCGGACGCCCCCTGGCACAGAGCCTGGGACCAAGCAGGTGCGCAGCAATACCTGCTACCGAGTAACGAGACTTGCGGGCCACACCCTGCCGGCCGCTCAGGGGTCATCTACAGTGACCCACATTAGACACTGAAAACAAAAATACATGTAGTTGATTTTTCATACCCAAAGGATTCTTCTTGTCTTTACATTTTTCTTTGAATTCGAGGATGATCTTTTTCATCAGCTCATCAACAGCCGCGTTGGAAGGGGCGCACACGAGGACACGGTTCTGTTTGATTTTGGCATTAGAGTTCTCATCCAAATGTCCCCTCCTCTGGGTCTGCAAGTGGCCACACACACAAAGTACTGATGAGCCCTACTATGGAGCTTTAGAGCTCCCTCCTCGCTAGGCTCCCTGATAGTTCAAATAAAAGCAACACCCTTTACAAACTGCTACTAAACGGCTGTCATGGACGTTTACCCTACCTGCCCAGCCTGACTTTCCTACACGCTTACTGTACTCAATCCTCAGTCCAGCCCCAACATGGCCCAGGCACACTCGAGGCACTGCAGACATGGCCCACGACGAGGCCAGGAGACCGCCTTCCTCCCGGAGGCCTCACTTCCCACGGGAGTATCTTCTGCTCTTTCCTCTCTGAGCTTGCCCCTCTCCAGGCACCACAGTTCCTGGCAGTATCGTGAAGATGCACACAGGGAGGAGCGCCAGTACGTGTTCACACACGTAGGCATACGCACGTGTGGCGAGGTCTCACCCACAGTAAAAAGCCTGCACGCCGCGAACAGCACGCCCTCGCACGCTACCTCTGTCAGGAGGCGGTACAGAAGGCCGACAATGGTCTTCGACTTTCCTGTCCCAGGTGGGCCATGAATCAGACAGATCTTGGCAACGGCAGGGGAGTGCTTCACCATGGCATAGGCGGTCTCTATTGCCTTCTTCTGGTCCTCGTTGAAATCTCGTAAGTAGGCAACCTGCACAAAGATACCAGAGTGAGCCGGGCTCCTGAGCAGCCCGTGGAAAACACCTGCGTGAGCGTCCTCTACGTGCCAGATAAAAGCTTCGGCAGGGATCAGACCGGACCCCAAAGTGACCTTTCATCACAGAACCACTTTCATTTCTAGGAAGTCACTTGCAGACCACCACAAATACAACCGTGTTTTGCTTGTGAATCTTATAAAAATGACCCTAAGTTCCCTTCTGTGTATCCCATGGCTCATCCTGTTTCAACAAGCCTGTCCTCACAAAGCAAAACATTCCAGACCTACTTTCCTGTACCCCAACAACAGAGTGAGTGCGCACTCTCAGCCCCGGCCTGAGCCCCTAGCTGCCCCGGAGAGAGGCCAGACAGAGAGCACACGAGGGCCGCAGTGCTGCAAAATGCGACCTCCGTCCTCCGCATTCACTCCAGGCCCTAAGGACGGTTCTCAGGTGAGAAATGTGTGCGCGCACAAAATGACGCCTTGATCTTCGTACTCAGAATAACACCTGCCAAGCCTCCACATCAGTCTTTCAAATGTGAGACGACGCCACTAAGCCTGCCCCCCGCTGCATTTTAGTCACCTGCCATGGTCATGCTGCTGCTCAGGCACCCCCCCCCCAATATTTATTTGTATTTTAAATTTTTTACATCATTCTTCATTTTGTGCATTTTTTCATCTCACTTGTAATCCCGGGGGCTTCCCACCACCAGTTCACCCGTGGGTGTCAGGCACTTTCCATCCTGTCTTTGCCGCCCGCCTGCTTATGCAGTAGCCGCAGGGCGCGCGGGCACCTGGGACGCTGAGGCCCTGACAGAACTTCCTGACTCCCGTCAGCCTGTGGCGGCCACTCACAATTCTCTCCGACGTTGTGGTCAGTAGGTCTTTTGTACAGAAGTCCATGGGGTTTGGGTTCAGAACAGCTCTGGCCAACTGGTTGCGACCACTCAACAGAGACATGGCTTTCAACTTCCTTTGTGTGGTGACCAGAGAGCTGATTACAGTGCACCTCACCAATTCATTTAAGCCGACTGGCAGAGTATCTTGAGTCTGGATGGAAAGGGAGCACTCAGACCTCCCATTACGCACTATCATCAAGGAGGAGAAACACAACTTCAGTTACTTGTGCAAAATGGCATACAGTAAAAAGGTTATTTGGGATTAGGCAACGTATAACTTATGCCTCGTGTGTGACATGCTAGTTCAACAGTTCCCTCAATAGTCACTCAATGCCTCTGCAGAGCCAGGCGGCGCTCCTGTCCGCAGAGGCCCACGCTGGAAGGGGAAGGCAGACAGCACATGAAGGCGTCAGCAGAGCCGAGTGGCCGCAGGAGGCAGAGAAAGGGGGCAAGGAACGAGCAGCATGAGGGAGGGTCACTGTAGGCAGGAGTCAGGGCAAGACACTTGAGCAGAGGCTTCAAAAGCCTCCTCTGAGCAGAGACAGTCTCAGGCGGAGAATCAGCGAGGCGGCCAGTGTGGTGGAAGGGAGCGTGGCGCAGATGCAGTGCAGAGTGGGCTCCTCATGTTCGGCTCAGTAAGGCTCAAAGCCCGGGACAGCTCTGTGCTGGGCAGTGACATGCTCTATCATATGGGGAGAGCGTCCCCTTTGTTGGAAGAGCGAAGAGTAAACCACACTGGGAAAAGTGCAGGCGCGACCAGGCCACGTCGGAGGGCCCACGCAATGGGGGAGACTGCGTGGTCGTGTGGCCCAGCACAGAGACGAGGAGGTGGGCTGGGTTCTGGGCATACTGCAAAGAGGGGTCACTGCTTTGCTGACAGCTGAGACGGCGCCTCTGAAAGGCAGGCTCAAGGGTGGCCTGGAAAAGTGGAAGCACCGAGGCCCACTTACTAGGACAGGAGAGCCTGAAGGAACAGCAGGCGTCAGGAAGAAAACTCAGCTTCCTGTTTGAAATGTCTACTCAAGCTCCAGATGGAGACAATCAGCTGGGGACTCAAGGAAAAAGGACAGTCTCAGAAAAACTAGCTTGGCCACTAGAATCACTTCCTAGACTCTAACGCGGAGATGGCGCCGCCTGCCTGCTGCTCCAAAGCGTGCCCGCCCAGGACAGCGCGGCACGACATGAACACCACAGAGCTTTGCGCGGTCTTTAAAATTCAATGCAAAGAAGGCAAAGGAATAATGGTATGCTACTTTCGTCCCTAGCTGAGACTATGAAAGCCAAACGGGCAACTTGGTGCAGAATGAAGACCATGGCCTGTGCAGCCAAACAAAAGTAGGCCTCAGCTCTGGTCTACCAGTTCCAGCTTGACACTCCCAAGCCTGTTTCCCAGCGAGCAGAGAACAAATCATTCTACTGCTTCGCAGGGCTCTGGAGGAAAGGACGCACGGGCCCAGAGACGAGCGGCACACTGCTCGGTGCACAGCAGGCTCTCGGCCTCAGGGAGGGGGCTCCACAACAGCGCGGGCTAACGGTGGAACAGTAAAAGCCTCAGTTATGTAACAATAAGCGATGTCTGGTCTGCTCGTCAACAGCTCAAAATCCGGACTGGAATGTGACTTAAGATGTGACAGACTGTGAAAGAGGCAATTTGCAGAGCAACACAAGCAGGAAGGGATGTACCAGAGAAGACACTACAAAAGAAAGTTTTAAATCATAAATCTAGAGCGGTAAATTCTGGGTATTCCCAGATGAGTCTAGAAAAACTAGAAACTGAAAGGCAAGTGACCAACCCACCAAATACAGGTTCCGCAGCTACAGAGCAGATACAGGGCTGGGACAAGTGCAATTAAAGGGGATTAAAAGATGACTTTACATCTGACAGGTTTCTCATTATTAGACTTACTGACTGAAGTGCGGCGGAATTTGTGAACATAACCACAGTAATAGTCATAGGGATCTTGCAAGCAGTTTCTCTCCGCATCCTTCTCTCCACTGAGTTTTTCAGGAACCAAAAACACCAAATCATTTTCCTTTGGATGAAGCTGTTTAGCTAGTTCACATTCCTTGAGATAAGCTACGAGACAAGAAGAAATCAGCATTTATATAACTTAGCCAGAATTTTATTTCATTTTTAAGATTTATTTATTATGCACACAAGAATTGGGGTGCAGGCCATAGGTGCGGCGGTGAGGACTCCCCAGAGACAGAGAGGGGAGCAGAGCAGGCAGACTGACTGAAACACACCGCTGAAGGGAGCAGTGGAGAGACAGGAGAGGTCTGCTGCGCCCTGTGGGTCCCTCCCTGGCCAGGGATCCGGGGATCCAACTCCTGTGGAATGCTTCACAGTGCTGTGGCTTAACCCCTTGCACCACCTAGAGAGGCCCCAGCCAGAGTTTTAAATGACTTAAAGGACAGTAAATCCTGGAACTCAGACTCAAGCGAACCCGACGCACCGGTGGGCACTACGGTCCCTGCCACACCAGTTGGTGTTTCGGAGGCTGAGTCTGCAGGGTGAAGACTTTGTCTAGGAAGCTGCTATAAAGCCCAATCCGTGAAACTGCAATATTTAAAGCAGTAGCTCCCAGTTTCAAAATTCCAGGAGCAGCCCAGAAAGAGAAGTATACATGAAAGTCCTGAGCCCACTGGTGACATTTCAGATGAGGGGAGCGCGGCTGTCCAATACGCGGGGCCTGGAGAACAGAACAAGCCCTGGAGTAAGGCGCGGCAGTGCCCATGAACCCCCAAGGCAATGGAACACGGGGGTGCTCGTGTGCTGCAAGGGGCACGTGCTGAGCGACACTTCAACGCAACGCGGCGGCTCCCACAAAACTGCAGACGCCGGTCGGCAGGCCTGGCGAGGGGATCGCAGGCGGCCCGCGCTGCCCGCGGGTCTGGGCCAGGTGCACAGCCACAGGCCAGCCGGGCGCAAGGCCCAGGCCCTCCAAGAACGCAGGTCCGCTGTGGCGTGCAGAAACAGCGCTGAGCACGGGAAGAGGGCGGGCAGCACCAGGAGTCAGACAGCAGAACCAGCGCAGTGACTCCGTTTACAGGAAGTCAAACCACGGCCGACGAGTCGCAGAGCACGGGCTACCTCAAAGGACGGGAGTGAGCAGGCTGCGTACCGGGGGCGGAAAGAACCTTTTACGATGGAAAAATTCTGCCGCTTAACTGAGGTGCACACACGGACGCGCCCTCCGCGCCCGTCACACTGACAGACTTGACGATTTAAGGTAAGCTGAGTGCTCCCCGCAGCCGGACGGTGGGAACAAGCCATGTGTCCACCAGCTGGCACACCCACCCCGTACTAGCCCCCAGGGGAAGGAGAAATGTTCTGACAGGTGGGCAAACCCCGTTGCTCTCTTCCTACACCCACAGGCTGGCCGGGTGGCCCAGCAGTCCTGAGCCTACTGGGCGGCCAGGAGGACACAGAGCATGCGTGATGGGCCGCTGCAGAGGCGAACTGTCGGCTACGGCCACCTCTGCAAAGACAGCTCCCACACACTGAACACGGCCAGGCGAAGCAGGGTTTTATGTTTTCTTCACAGCTCTGAACAACATCTAGAATCACGCTGCCAGCGGGCATGAGGTCAGGGAAGGCCTGCTGAGTGAGTGAAAACGTCCCAAAGTCGGTAAACAACTCCAATGCACACACTTCCCAGAGGGGAGCGCGGGGCCCGCGGGTAAGATGTGGACGAATGTGTGCACGGGGCTGGTTCTGGATGACGACGAGGGCAGTGGCGATTTTACTCCTGGCTGCGGTTAGGCGACGTTCTACAGGGACCCACCGCACCGTCCCCACGGCACACGTACGTGCGCTCGTCCGTAAGTGGGAGGAGAGAAAATCCCAAGGCCAGCTGAGGGTGACAGGATGGGGGATGCCACTCCCGCCCCCACGGTCAACACCCAGAGGTTGGTATTTACAGCTGCCCCGGTGACAACCCTCACTGAGGTTTTAAACATTCTGCGTAAAAAGCTACAAACTCAGAATAGGAAACATCATGGCCCACAAGTTCAACAACACTGTTTCCTCTAAGGGGACGGCTCCTGCAACTGGTGAAGGCCCAAGTTACTTAGGAAAAACTTACCCACAAACTCCCAGCTTTTTTTATATTCAGCAGGAAATTTTCGTACATGCAACTGATAATATTTCTCTTTATTTGGAGAACTCATCCATTCCTGTGCCACCTACACAAAACAGAGTAAGAAAGTTAAAATATCCTGGAAAGCTGGGCCCTCCCTGGTGGCGCAGCGGGTTAAAGCACAGCACTAAGAAACTACAGCCACTTCCGCATGAGTTCGATCCCCGCCTGCCCCAGAGGTGACCACATGGCGCGGCAGACCTCTCCTGACCCGCCTGCTGCTCCCCTCAGCAGTGTATTTCCTCGATCTGCCTGTTCTGCTTCCCGCTCTGTCTCTGGTGACTCCTCTCACCCTCCGCATTTCTGGCCTGTACCCCAGTTCTGTACAAATAAATAATAAATCTTAAAAAAAAAAAAATATCCTGGAAAGCTAATGCCAACCAGTAGACGTGTCCAAAGTGAGCGACAGTGAAATGTAAAACCTGGGCAGGAGACGGAAACATTAAAACCGCCTTCTTAGCCTCCTGCCGGCGGTCCTAGGCAGTAACCGGCTGTCCAAGTGGGGAAGGATAAACTCCCTTCAGAGATGCGCGATTGCCTATGTAGACTGAGGACGAACGCACAGAGCAAGGCTGCGGGCGCCGAGCCCAGACACAAGGCTGCCCCATTCCATGTGCCAGGCAAATGGAGCTGCGGGAGCAGCAGACTGCCATTTACACAAACGCCCTGAGAGGGCACCCTTGTACAAGTCTAACGAAGTGCATACGAGGCCCCCAGCGCGCCTGAGGGAACGCGCCTACGAGCAACTGAGTGGAGACCAGGTCAGTTCGTGGTCAGGAAGATGCAACACTGTCAAGAGGTCAGTTTTCCCCCCCTTAGCCTGCAGGTTCACTGCGATCCTAACCAAAACCCCAGCAAGTCATCAACTTAGGCTGGTTCTTAAGTTCTCGAGAGACGAGAGACGTAAACGCAGAAGAGCCCGCCCAACGCCAAAGCAGGCTGCGTGAGGCCCGACGCCGGCTCCGATGCCTCTCGGCTGCGGCGGCCACATGCCGGGCCAGAGCAGACCGGCCGTGGAGTCCAGCGGCCCTGGAAAGCAGCGATCTGACGTCAGCTCACCCCCCTTCACCAAGGCGCCGGGTGGAGCCCCGCAGAGCAAAGATGGTCTTATAGTAAAAAGGCGGTGGAGCACGTGGACATTCACGTGCCAGAGAATGAAGCCAATTCCAGACTTACACCCCGCACAGAAGTTAACGCGACACGGACCACGATCTGAGTGTAAGTACAAATGAGGGCCGCGCACACACCGACCGCACCCACAGCAGTGGCGCCGGATGCGACACAGCTGCGCGCTAGGTACACCCGCGCAGGACAAACCCCTCCTCACACACCTCGCAGACGCACCCGGGGTAGCCGAGGCACGACCGGCCGCAACGCCTAGGCCGCCCCGTAGGAAGCCCAGGTGACCCTGGGTGCGGAGAGGACTCCTACGGAACGCCAAAGGCAAGGACCGTGCAAGAAACAACTGAGAAGCGAAACTTTCCTACTATGAACATTTCTCTGTAAGAGACGACGTCAGTGAAGACAAGTAACAGACTGGGAGAAAGTCTCTGCAAAAGACACATCTGATAAAGACTTACCCAAAATACACAGAGAGCTCCTAAAACTCAACCAGAAAAGAAAATGACTGAATGAGCCCTTACGACACACCCATCGGCACAGCCAAACGCGGGCCAGAGGCCGGCAGGTGGGTGGGCATGGTGCGGGCCACTCCCAGTGCGAACGCAAGACGCACCTCCAGCCGCCCGGGCGGCAATTTCCTTACTAGTAGCGCAGAAACTGCACCACTTGCTTCCCCCCAGTGGACTGGAAACTTCTATCACACAAAAACCAACAGCTTCATTCGTGACTGTCGAGATTTGGAAGCCACCAAGAGGTCCTCTGGCCGCTGACTGGACATGCTGGGCACACCCGCTGAGCGATATCACTCAGCGGTGAGAAGAAACGAATCGTGAAGCTGTTTCTGCACCAGTGGAGACTCGGTCGTTGTGTTAAAGGGGCGGGGCAGGGAGGGTGAGTGGAGCAGAGGACAGTGGAGCTGTGCTGCTTGCTAACCTGGCCAGACGCTGGCCCGTGACATCAACCTGCCCGCGTCCCCCACTCCACACCTAGAGCACCCGCAGGCAGCAAGGCGACCGGCGCTTCACAAGCACCCGAGCCTGCACACGACCCGGAAGTCAGCTCACCAACTGGTGAATGTAAAGACCGGTGTGGTGTAGCCATGTGATTGTTACTTGGCTATGAACAGCATGACACCGAGACATACTTCACACACGAACGTCAGAAACACGACGCCAATGGAAAGAAGTCAGCTGCCGAAGGTCTCAGCCTTTACCATTCTACTGATAGCAAATATCCAGAAAAGACAACTCTAGAGAGACACAAAGTAGACCAGGGTCTCGCCTGGGGCTGGGACAAGGACAGAGTGAGAAAGTAGTCACAAGAGATGGTTGAGGGCAGTGGCCGTGTTCGAAAAGTGGACTGTGACGCGTACACGGCTGGCAACTTACTGAAACGTACTTGTTTGTATTCTCTGAAAGGGGGGAGTGTGTAGTGTGTAAGTTATGCCCCGGTACAAGTAAGTGTGTCCTAGTGTGTATAAGCGAGAAAAAGGAAGGAGCAGTAAAACCGCCATCGCTGCTTAGAGCTGAGCACCTACCCGAGCACCCAGGACGACGCGAGGCGTTCCCGCTGCAGCACACGGGCGGGCAGGCATTTCTGGCGTAGCGTTATTTGGGCCCAACATTAACTCCTAGAGCAACCCCACGAGCCAGAGGTGAGAGGACCCCCGTGTCCAGCGGCCTCCTAACGACTGCTGAGCTGGTGCCAAGGGAGTTTAGGAGTATTAGTGACTCTACCGTAGAACTTGGTGGTTTGCCCATTCGATGAGGTCAGTTTTACTGGCTTATAACCATTGGTCCTGGGGAAAAACTGAAGCCAAGAATGGCATGGGCCAACACCCTCACGCTGATGGACAGCAACGGTGCGAGCAGGTGCCCAGCACGACTCGGCTCAAAGCAATCCGGGCGCGTTCCAAGCTTGCAGCCGCCGCAGCGGCAGCCACGTGCGTGCGGCGGCTGCCGGCGGAGCTGGGCGGGGCCCGCCGAGCAGGGGCCGCGGGCCCAAGCTGCGCATTCGCATCGCGTCGGCAGCGTGCTGAGGCCCCCGCGCCAGCAGGCCGCGCTGGGAAGGGCACACAAAGAACTGCCCCCAGCCCCGCCGCCACCGTGCGGGAGGCAGGCCACGGAGAAACGGGCCACGCGGAGAGCTAGCTCTCCTGTGAGCTTACAGAACTTATAAAAAAAAATAAAGAGGGGTTCAGCCGTCTCACACTGAGGACAGGGAACAGGAGAGGGTGGCGAGGCGCAGGGCTTGAAGACGGTACTTCCTACAGCGGGAAGCCGACAGAACACATCAAAGGCAGATAGAGGGCGCACCAGAAGCGAGCCGGGAAGCGACCCGCCGAGGGAGCCACTCAACGCAGACAGCTGCTCTGGCCAAGAGCTGCCTGCCGTTTCCCGGAAGGGGCCTTCCAGACGTGCTGTGACGGTCCCACGACGTGTGCAGTACGCGTGCGACTGAGCTCATGCTGCTCTGAAATGGTACGACTACAAAAATGCCCGGAAGAAGACACTTAGAGAACGGACAAGCACCACCCACCTCAGGGAGAAGAGAACCAGAAACGTGTCCACCCTAATTCAAGGCCGTGAGTGGCTGCTAAGTGCCTTGCAGCAAGGACAAAGGCTCGGGCAAGCAGTTACCCAACGGCGAGCAGAAAGCGCTACTTTCTCCAGCTGCTTTAGCTGTTGGCGCTGGCCACTACGCTCCTGTTTTCCCGTGAGAAGTGATTCCCATCCACTCCGCTGCTGGGCCAGACAGAACTGGGCTCTGTCGGTCAGCTGTTGCTAAGGCCCCTGGCCACTGCCCCAGCGGGGGCCTTGACCCGGCAGCAGGTGCAAAAGCAGCTTCCCAAGCGCGGCTGAGATGCGACTGCTCCTGCTCCTTCACCACCGGCGCATCCTAGCCCTGGGGGTCCGCATCCCTCTGCCGGCACGGCCCCCCCCCCACGCCTCCCTCGGCTGGCTGATCCTGACCCCCACTGCCTGCAGACGGGCCCAGCCCCTGGCACTGCATTCCGGGAGGCCTGGACCCAACCCCTTGATCTCAACCGTTCACTATCTCTGGGCCTGCAACACACTCGGCACGCACAGGGCACCCCAGATGCGCTAGGTCAATCTTTACCCCACGGTGCTTCATTTCACTTGTAAGCATCTTAGTGCATATTCAAGCTTCTGTCCTTAAGGAATTTGAAAACCATAAAAAATCTACTTCCCGCCCTTGCCTGCTCTGGGAACACCAAGAACACCCTCACGGGCACACGGACGCTCGCGCCAGCCCCCACGGACCCCCCCAAGGTTCAAATTCAACGCGGACCCTGCGCCTTACTGGGCCGCCAGGAGGGCGGGCCGGGCGTGCTGGGCTGCGGCCGGCCTGCGGGAAGAGCGATGCTCCCGCCCAGTGGGAAACTGGAAGGGTGCGACGCAGGGAGCAGGGTCAGCAGGGTTGCTGCTCCGTGCAGGTCGATGCCCGTCACCCTGTGCTGCCTCCCCAAGGAAACCAGGGGAAGTCCTCTGCCTGGGTCCCTTTTTGGACGCGGCGGAGGGAGCGGCTCCTCTCACAAGCCTGAGTGAGAAGTGCCACTTCCTCCTACACCCGCGACAGCGAGCGCCAGCAGGGCGGTCCCAGTCGGCAGCCCTAGGCGAGCGGGACACAGTGGCACACGGCCCGGCGCCTGCAGACTCCGTGCAGGCCAAAGGTCAGGCGTCCAGCTGCGCTCCTCGCGCAGCCGCCAGAGCAAGGCCACCAGGGCGCGCGCCGCGGACAGGCACTTACTGTTTCAAAAGTATTCAGCACCATCAGGGGGAAAAACACACTGAAGTACTCTCTGTAGTCCTGAAAGCGGACCGGCACCGGTCTCGAGATGGACTGGCACAGGCTCGCCGGGGGCCCGCACTGATCGAAGATCACAAACATGTCGTATTTCCACTTCAAGACCTCTTTAACGAAGGCGTCGGAGATGGACTGCGACAGCAGGGGGCTGCTGGCCGGCGAAGCCGGGGAGAAGGGTCTGCTCTCAGCAAACGGAAGTCTGCCGGCCGGCCTGCTGGGGGTGCTCGGGGGCGGCGAAGGGACAGCACTGCACACACTCTTGCCCTCCCCCACCGGCTTCGGGGTCACCAGGCAGGCCGGTTGTGGTGCTTTCACAATGGACTGCACCCCATTTGACTTGTTTTTCAGAGCTGGGGGGAGCACAGCGTCATTTTCCAAAGACCTGGAGAGGTTAGCACTGCGTGAGGTACAACTGAAAATCTTAGTCCTGGAAGGCCGCAGGGGCTTGGAGGCCGGCAGGGGCAGGGCGGGCTTGCGGAACACGCCTTCATCGGCGGCTCTGGCCTCGGCGTGGGCTGGGCAGCAGTCGCCCGGGGCTGGCACAGCTTCGTTGCAATCTCTGTGCCTACACGTCACACCGCTCGGAGCGTCCAAGTGAGGCCGCACGGGGGCATCTCCGCCCACCTGAACTGCGTCTCTCCTCTGGGCGGGCTCGGGGACTGCATCGCTCTCGATCTCCATCTGTGAACACAAATCCATATCTTCAGGATCGTTCTGTGTTAAAAACAAACTCTCGTCCTCCGCATCGCTGCCGGCCTCGGGTTCTGGCTCCTTTCGCGTGGCCAAGGGTGAGGTGCGGACGCCCCCTCCTGCAGGGCCCTCGGACACGGAGGCAAGGGCCTCACTCGCCAGTATTCTTCCGTTTAGTGCCACAGACCCACACTGGCTCACAGGAGAAGTGTCACTGGTCGCCTCGGAAGCACACACTGCTTTCACGGATTCTGGCTCAGACGTGCGCTGGGTCAACTTTCCGTTACTGGCTGCAGCTGCTTCGGCGCCTCGTTTACAATCTGAGCGACTGGAGTCTGGCGCGACCACATCGTCGGGACTCTGTGCTGGGCGGGGCCTGGCGTTTTCGTTCTCAAAGCGTGCGTGTCTGTTTTGTGGTGCTTTGGGTCTCACCTGCCTTCGCAGCTGAAGATCCTGACTCGTCAGCAGTTTCTTGTTATTTTTAACAGAGAGAGTCTGAGGAGTGATCAACTTAGTCTTCTTTCTGGTATCAACGGCTCCCACGGTCTTGCCATGGTCACGCAACTGCACTATGCAATCCAAAGAGCGTTGCGACAGCTCAAACGCCCTGCGAGGAGCCTTCTTCAGGCCAAGTTTCTCCACTGTGGACATGGGCTCAGGACACTGGCGAGACTTCTTCGGAGGCACAATAGCAGGCGTTGTCCTGCAGCTTATATAGTTAGGATTTTTATTCTGCCCTTTCTTGGTATCTGGATGTGTTTTCTTAGTTTTAGAGACTGGGACCTTCCTGATGGGTTTAGAGTAAGCACGAAGCTTTGGAGAAGACTTCTTTAGAGCGGCCCCGGCGCTGTTCTCGGAGCTTGAGTTGGGACTTACAGTCTTTATGTCAGTAATTTTAAAATCGCCGTCAGTCAGCTCTCTCTCACTGAGAATATCAGACTGGTCCTTGCTGCTGGCAGATGACGACCTTACAGGATCTTCGGCTACCGGTTTTTCAAATCGTTTTCTCTTTGTTTTAAAAAATTCTGTGACAGAAACACCAGCACCCTGTGCTTCTGCACGTCCTCCGGGGCCCTCTGCCACCTTTTCCATGGCCTCTTCAAACTCATAACTAGGATCACAAGTCCAGTGGTTTGTGACAGCAGCTCTGCGTGTCACACCCGACTTTCCTTCATCCTCTTGAGTGGAATGCTTGTCATCCGGCTTCTGATCTTGCCAAACTGAAAACACTTCATGGGGACTTTCAAACTCAAAAAACTGAGACTCAGATTCTTCCAGCTGTAAAATATCCATTGCCTCCTCTTCCTTTACCACTCTTTCCACACACACGTCAGTGATCAGAGCACGCGGCTCTGGATATTGCTTCTCCACGCACACCTTATCTTGTCTGATGTGGGTCTCAAACTCCAGCATTCTTGCATCGTCGTCATCATCAGAATCTGAAATAATAATAACCTGTCCACAGCGGGCTGCCGCAACGGTATTCTGGTTTGTTACAAAACACCTTTCATCTTCTTTCACTTTTCCTTGTAGAGGGGACAGACTCTTTTGAGTTGAATCTGAGGGAAACTTAATAACACTGGCTTGAGCTATTAAAGATAACTTGTGGAGGTCTCTGTCTACCTGCGAATCTGTTAGGGTGTCAGACGAAGGACTGGCGCTCGAAGCCTGCTCTCTCAAGGCGGAGGAAACCTGACCAGCACTCGGGTCACTGTCCTCTCTCGATTCAAACACAGCTAAAGGGTCTTCAAAGGGCGGTGTTTTCTTCATGAAAGCACTGGTCATTTCTGTAAGAGAGACCAGATCTTTATCACCAGCAGAACAGTCCTGAACGTGATCACTGTTTTCACAGGAAGAGAAAATACCTAGCTCTTTCTTAAATTGTTTTTTCAGCAACAAACTGCTTTGAGACTTTTGTTCTCCATTTTCACCACCCAGAACACCGTTAGGATCTAAACCCACACTGTGCGCGAAGCCATCCCCTTTCTGACCTGCTGCATCTCTCTTTGCATAGAAGCTCTCAATGTCTGACAGAGTCCGAGTTGCCTCGAAATTGCCGACTGACATACTTCTCCTGTGCTGTTTCTTTATTACATGTGACAACTTAGCACAGATATCATCCTTTTGTGCTTTTTTTGTTTTTGAGGTTTTGCCAAGAGCATCATCCTTCAAGGCCAAGTCCTCACTTGGTGCGGCCCCGTTCTCCACAGAATCGCTGCTAGAATTAGCTAGTGAGCGCGCTGGTATCACTGCGCCCCCGCCACATCCCCTTTCCGGACCATTTCTTGAAATGCTCCTCTTTGGCATGTAGGAAGGATTCTCTTTTACAGACTTCTGCTTCCTTGCATCCATCTTGACGGAACCTGGAGCTTTCTCCAAGTGGTGGCTTTTACTAGCCTGCTTCAAGGATAGCTCAGCTGAGAGGTGGTCTTGCAGCTTTGAATCTTTTACGTAATGTTGCTTACCATCGTCTGCTACGGCGCTAGTTGCTTTGACCAATACTCTCTCTTGCATGTGAAAGGCATCAGCTTTCACTGGTTCTTTAGAAAATGTCGGGCTGGAGTTTTCCAGACAGTGCACGTGTTTTTTAGATTTCTTCCCTGTTTGCTCATTTTTTTCTTTTTTGTAAGCTGCAGGAGGGTTTTTACAGGCAGGCGCCAGTTCCACATAAGTGCTATACTGAGGAACCTTGAATTTTATGTTTCTGATAATTTGCTTTAAGCAAGTCTGTAGTTCATGGGTTTCCTGACTAGTCAACTGCCAGCCCAGAGACAAATTTCCCCGCAGGAACAGGTTGAGCTTATCCCAGAATCGCTTACAAAGCGTTTGCTGCCCCAGCTGATAGCCTTCTTTGAGGAGACTCCGGATCAGCTGCACACAAGCAAGCTGCACGGAGTTGGATGGCAGCGCATGCAGTGCCAGCGAGGACGCCACGGCTGACCCCCTGGAGCAGCTGCCAGCGGACTTCTCAGACGTCCGCGCGAACGCGGTGGCAGGAAGCTTGGCACACTTCACCACCGCCTCCACCCACTGCTGGGAGCTGACCCACAGCAAGTGCAAACACCTTTTGTTTCTATGCAGCTCAATCACTGACACCAAAATGAGAAGGAAAAACTCAGTCACTTTGTCACACATGGCATCTGCTTGGCCGAGCACGTCTCTGACTTCGGAGTGGAGATGGTGGATGACCTCCACGATGTAAGCCACGCCCAGGTCCTTCAGGTCCATGAGGGACTGAACGAAAGGGATGAACCACAGAAATGTGCTGTTGTGAACACGCATGTCTTGACCAATGTCCGACTGGAGCACGCTGGCTAGTGTTTCCATCTCTTCATACATGTTAGGGCAGTAATCTGGGCAAATGGCTGATCTCCACCCCAAGTCCTAAAACGAAAGAAAAAATGACATTCAGATAAACAAGGGGCGCTTGTGGTAGGTCTAACACAGAAGCTGCAACAGGAAAATAGTCTTCTTTTTTTTTCGTGGCTCTCTGAACGGGCTCATTACATACTGTTTTCAACACATATACCCCAAGAAATCTGGAAACTTGAATTATGAGGTCATTTTCAGGTAAATTTATAAATTCTCCAGACACTTGGCCCTTCTCCACAGATGCCTGCGACTTCTTGCCATTTCACTCATCTCCCCACCCCATAAACTCCCAGTTCCCAACTGCAGTGACGACTTCGCCTCCCCGCGTACACACGGGAGCCGGGGCCCACCCTCCACGACAGCACAGCACGGCACAGCTGCCCAATCAGGACGCCTCCCTGTCGCAGGGGCGAAGCCAGCAAGTCCGCTATGTCCAACATGCCTGAGTGGCCCAGAGGCAATCCAGAGCACAGCACGTCTCAAAGCTTTATACCTTTTTGGTCTTCTCAGGGTTATAATTGTACACAATCTGGCTGCAAGACACCATGTCATCCAAAAGTGACTCCGGTTCATACTTGGTCCTTAAATATTAAGAATAAAGAGAAATCACTGAAATGAAGTAAAAAAGAAAAAGGAAAAAAGACCTACTGCCCAGTCACGGCAGATGCGCTCTGCATGGCGTTACGCCCTACGTGCTCGCCGCACTGACCTTGCAGAGCTGTTCCGTATGTTCTGGATCTCTCTGTTGTAGCTCGCATTGTTGATGATTGTCTGAAAGGCCTCAATGGGATCAATAAGTTGACCCCAGACCTTAGATCCAAGGCGATCGAGAATCACCATGAAACAGTGTAACGCTGGCCAAAAAGGGTCCACACTATCATCTGAAACACAGCGTTGAAATCACCGAGTCACACAACAATCAGAAAGGGGCACGAAAGAAATACTGAGAAGCAAGCAATCTCTGGAGGTGGCAAGAAAACGGACAGAAAAGTAGTTAGTTGAAAGTGCTGCGAACCAGGGGTTTTTAAAAGTTGACAAAGTCATTAAATGTTTTGCATTTTCCAAGCAATGCCTTAGGATACTAAGACGTTTTTAAATGGGGAGTGATTAGCCTCAGTAAAAGCTTTCTCTAGAGCCCTCCCTGGTGGCGCAGCGGGTTACAGCACAACACTGAGAAGCTAAAGCTGCTTCCGCATGAGTTCGATCCCCGCCTGCCCCGGAGGTGACCACACAGTGCAGCTGCCCTCTCCTGACCAGCCCGCTGCTCCCCCCAGCAGTGTACTTCCTCGCTCTGCCTGTTCTGCTCCCCACTCTGTCTCTGGTGAAGCCTCTCGCCACCCCTGAGCCTCTGGCCTGTACCCCAGTTCTGTATGCACAAAATAAATAAATCTTTTAATAAAAAAAAAGTGATATATTTTTAAAAAAAGCTTTCTCTTATCTCTTTGCTACATCCAGAAGTCTTTCCTGCTCAGCTCTTCAACTTCTTCCAGAACTTAATACTACCCGCAGCGAATTAGAGGGGAAAAAAGGAGAGAAAGGAAAACTAGGTATTTACAGGTCTAAGAAAAGTCCATATACAACCAATTCTGGTTTAAAAGGACCCGGCACTTACACCTGGCTGCTGTAACGGCTGAGCGGATCCCTTAGCCAGCGTGCAAGCAGACAGGTGCGTGTCTCTATTTCCTGACCCCAACGTGTTTATCCCCTATGTGTGATGCCACAGGCAGGAATTCCCGTTCTTCACAAGCTCTCAGCTCTAGTCCTTTCCTGCTTCTCTATCAGACACAGTGGCAAGGCTCTGCCCTACTCCAAGGCCTCCTCTGCTCTGTGACGTCTCCAAGGACAATACAAAGAACCGGATCAGACACCTGAAGATCTTGCTGTTATTTCTTTGCAGTTCCATTTCCCACACACCCTCAATCATACCTCTTCTACAGCAAAACAGACTTCTGGTTCAGCCAGACTAAGCGCCCGCAGGCCTTCACAATTAGCACCACCTGTAAAGATCCTCGCCAACCTTCAAGGGCAATTCAAAAGCCTCCTCCCAAACACTGACCCCTAACCACCCACGGTCCTCTCCGAGGCAAGCATTCTCAGAACACCACTGACAATGTGATTTAGAACCTACAGCTTTATTTTCCTTGGATTCTTTAAGACTTTATTTTTCAATTCACAATCAGGGTCTTCTTGTTTACTTTTTTATCCTTGCTGCAGCTAACAGTCTGATGTCTGGTAAGTGCTCATGTAAGGAAGAAAACCCTCAGCTAGGAGATGAAGGCAATTATGAAAGTTTAAAGGTTAGGGAAGCTGCTCTAACAGAAGACAGAATTCTAGCTGCACAGGAGGAGCAATGAACAATTCATGTAGCAAATGTTGGACAAATAATTAATCGGGAACAAGCTAGGAAAAAAAATTGTGATCAAGAAGAGTATCATACTGGGTCCTCCCCGGTGGGAGCTAAAGCCACTTCCACATGAGTTCCATCCCCCCATGCCCTGGATGTGACCACAGGGCGCGGCAGACCTTTCCTGACCCGCCCGCTGCTCCCCTCAGCAGTGTACTTCGTCGATCTGCCTGTCCTGCTCCCCACTCTGTCTCTGGTGAAGCCTCTCACCACCCCTGCACCTCTGGCCTGTACCCCAGTTCTGTATGCATAAATAAATCTTTTTTTAAAAGAGAGTATCATATTTTAGAATTTCCCCACAGAGAGTTTCTATTTATGCAAATTGCCTTAAAAAAAAAGAGAGAACGACAGGGAGAAACGATGTCTTCACAGGCTCTGGCCACGTGTCTTGACTGACCCGTCCCCATAAGAAGAGCACACACCATTATAGGTCCGCCCTGACCAGCCTGACACACCCCTGGGTCAGGGGCAGGGTTGAGGCACATGGTAGCTCCAGAGCTTTCTAGACTGTCCACGACACGGTGCAAGAGCTCTTTCTGCAGTGATGGCAAGTCCTATGGACACACTGTGACACAGGCCGCTGGACACATGCGGCTACCGAGAACTCGAAGTACAGCGACTGGGACTGAAGAGCTGAGATCCGTATCGGCCACATGTGGCTAGAACCTCACGCTGGAACCCTGGAGGACCGAAATGAAATGAAGAAGCAGGAAAAAGGGAGACAGTGGGAAAGGGAAGGCTTTTCTTCTGATGTCAGCACAGATTTACCTCCTATAGGTTCTAGTCTTGATTCTTCCATTCAACAAGTGTTTCAACACGAAAATGAAGGTAAACTTCCCCAGGCTTCAGTCTCTTCTTTGATGAAAGCAGGGTACAGAGTTAAACTCTAAAGGTCCCTTTCTAATGCAAAATTCTGAATCTGTGACCAAAACTGTAACAAGTTCATTCTTTTCTCCACATTGTGCACCCCAACTCTTGCAGTGACAGGGCTATTTTAAAAGTGCGTCATCACCAGATTCAAAAGCATTTAGCAAGTAAAGTTCATTACCATCTGCTTGCCTCTCCATGGTGTGAAGTATTGACTGCATGAAATCATTTTGCTTTTCTGAGCCCAACAACAGTGAATCCATGGCTTGCTCTTCGAGAATGGTCAGCAACATGCAAATACCTGTAAGATCATTTATAAAGTTTTCTTGGATTAAGTAGCACTATTCTAATGCCTTTTTGGGTTTAGCATAAAGAGCGCCACGTCAGAGGGACAAAGCAGGACAGCGCAGTTCCCCAAATGCCTGAGCCAGTCACGGTAAGTGCTTCCCAGCACACGGCAGACTCCCTGGAGACTCAAAAAGGAAATGACACGAACTTGGCTGGAAACCAGCCAAGATGACCACCGCGCCACTTGCATTCCGCCACCAGATTTCATGAACTCATCACCGCCTGTCTTGACATGTGAGGCTCAGGACCACTTTGAGCCCATGTAGAAACTTGCTTTTTCCTCCAGGAAAATATTTTGCATAGGGGAAAACGGGCATCAAACTACTTTTTAAGAATTAGTTCAAAGTGTCTAATGTCTACCAGCTGTCAAAGTTAACCACCATACTAGTATTTTGTGGCATCTAAGTTTGAAATATAAGACCTGCCATGGTTGGAAACCTGCGTGAAACAGGTGGTTTCTAGGATAAAATTTTAAAACAGGATGTGTAGTGGGAAGTGAATTTAATGACACTGGGAACTGTAAAGTCCTCCCTGGCCAGTCTAATCGGACTGCCCAGAGGCCGCTTCAAGCGCAGGCTTCCGGCCCCTCACGGGAGCAATGTGGAAACACACGCGGCGTGGCGTGGAAGCACTCACCAAGCCAGTAGTTCTTGTAGTTGGCAGTGTCGTACATGTGTGAGGGGAGAAGAATCAGTTTGCCCTTCTCAAGGACAGATGAGGTATAGATGTCCGGACTTTCCAAAAGCCCCAACTCAATGACTTTGAAAAGACAAGTCAAAACTTCCTGTAAGTCATAGTAGTCATCTCTGTCCACTTTTCCCAAGTTCCTTGCAGTCAGGATAGCCCAACGTCGAACCTGAAAGTGTAAGAGATTGGTTACTTCGTTCAACGTATGCCCACATGAAGAACCTTAAGAAAACAGGTTTCTCTGAAGCTCAAGACATTAGACATTAATATACTAATCATGCAATGTGTGGGGCTTAAACAAACCCTAACGAACATGTGCAATAATCATTTCCATTCATTTAAACATTGGCTGGCACTGCATGAGGAGATTTCTATTAGCGGGAGGCTTTAAAAGCGCTTTTAAATATCAAACTCTCCAGTGGGCAAGATGCTCTGATGTCTGAGATCTACTCTAACGCGAAGGAGACCAGAACATTGTAGTTGCTAAAACTGAGCAAGGAGGGCCCCGCCGGAGGTGCAGCAGCTGCTCCCCTCAGCGGCGCACTTCGTCCATCCGCCTGCTCTGCTCCCCACTGTCTCTGGGGAATCTTCTCACCACCTCTGCACCTACGGCCTGTACCCCAGCTCTGTATGCATAAATATTTAAAAAAAAAAAAAAAACACTGAGTAATGGATGCCGGCGGGTTCATACCACCCTGCTTTTGTATACTTGAGTTCTTCCATCACAAAGTTTTAAAAAAGGAAAAAAAATGAAGAGAGGTCTCAAAAGCCATCAACAGTCACCTCTGAATGGCAGTGTAGCATAGGGAGGAGAATTTAAATCTCCTGTAGGCTATCGATTAAGTGCCAGAACAAATAGCCAGCGTCGCCCTCACAGTGCGAGCGCGGCTACACACCGCTGCCGGGCACGCACGTGTGGGCCGAGGTTTGCGGGGCCCCATTCTCCGCCCTGCTGCTTCCCGGTTCCCTGTGCACTCCCGCTGCACGGCAATCCCACCTGGACTTCTCTGACACTCGCAGGTGTTTTGTTCCAGCCACATTTTTCAGCTTATGTGGCCTCTTGAGTAAAAGACATCCAAATTCTTGCTGGCTTCTTTTTTTTGGGTGAGGGCTAGGGAGCCAGACTTCTGATTTATGCTATAACCCTTCAGGACACACTTGCAACTCTGGCCTGTGCATGGACCACTTTTAAATACTGGTCTTTCTGATACAAAAAGCATCCCTAAACTCACCATCCAATGCAAAAATGTAGGTCCCCTCGCCAGACACACACCTTTCTCCACAGGCCTCCCAAGCTGGGACAAACGTTATCTTCAATTCCAAGCACGTCATTCCTCATTTTCTTATGTTCTAGCATTTACCTGAATTGCTAAAAGTCGTGCAGTGTTTTGTTTTTGGCTTAAAAAAAGGGTTTCCTCCTATGAAATCTCTAGAGACTTTCGTTAAATGCCTTATAATTAACATTTATCATTTAGTTTCAAGTTGACCATTGGTTTTGAGTTACCCAACACCCCCCTGGGCGAGCACACTAATTTACTGACTCTCCAGCAATGAAGCACTTGGGCTGTTTCCAATTTTTGATTTCTGGGGCAGAGTGCTATGGAATTTCTTACATATCAAGCACATCCTGTTCTAAACATTTAAGGTATCCCCAACATTCACACCCAGGAGTGAACCTGCTGGATCACATGTGACCTGACCCACGAATGCCAGCGCCGCTGCACTGCTGATACCTCTGGACACTGCTTGCTCCAGTGCCCCAGGAGCGCAGACCCTCCCGCCACTTCCTATACTTTTTAGCCTTAGTGTGGGACTTCTTCTTCTGGGAAATTCCTCTTCAGGACTTTGTCCATTTTTCTTTTGGGGTACTGTTAGTACTATTCATAGTTTCTCCCAAGTTACTTTTTTTTTTTTAATTTTCTTTAAAGCATCCTGTGACAAATATTACATTCTTAACTTTGATATAGTCAAACTCATCAACTTTTTAAATCAATGGTTTCTTTTAAAGAAATCTTTCCTTCCCCTCAGATATAAATGATAAGCACATTTTCTGCAAAAGTTGGGTCAGTTTTTGACATTTAATCCATTTACATTTATAGTTTATTGACACAAACTATACAACTTCTGTCAACTGACAAATTCCAAATGGAAGGGAAAAGCTCTGAAAAAATCAGACTTTCCCATTGATAACTTATGTTACGACCTCCCTTTTTGTATAATTATAGTATCAAAAATATTCTGAGCAACCATCAGTTTGCAACTGAACTGCCTTAGCTTCATAAATCGGCTACCTGGCCAAGGTAAAGTACAGCCAAACCCCCACCCCCAACCCACCCCCCGGGCAGGAAATTCCTCTGTGTCCAGAGAGATAAGGACTCCCAGGAAGCTTCCTAAGTCTTTTGACACAAAAAGCAAACCTCTGCTAAGACTCCCAGGGCATAAGGACTCATGACAATGTCCTAACATTTTTGACACAGGTTTTGTTTAATACATGACTATGTGACTTCCTCTTAGTTTACTCTTTCCTTAAACAATCACTAACTACTCTCTGCTAGTCTTCATTAACCTTTCCTAAAACAAACACTAGCTTCTCTCTGCTAGCCTTAAGTCAGCCATTAGCTTTTCTTTAGACTATCACTGATGACTCTGCCAGCACAATTTATTCCTTCCCCGGGACCCCAAATCCCTTGCTAACGGCTCATCCTCTCCCAGGTCCCTGACCCTTTGCAGTCACAGCTGAACATCCGTACACATGAAAGTGATCACAAATACGACAGTCTAGAAGGCCCTAAAGTGGCAGGAAGAGGGTGCACTGCTCCCCTCCTCCTGAGAACTTTATGCTGATTTCTTACTAACTCACTGATGCATTATTGTAACTAACTCTTGCTAAACAGTACAAATAAAGACCTGCTAAAAAGATGAGCAGGAAGACTTGTACCCAACTGCGACTCCCATGTCCTCACGCCCACTCCCCTTCCCCACTTCTTGGAATCTCTGCTCTCTGACGCCGCTCCCACCTAAAAAGGCCCTGATCTCTGAGAGCCTTTGATTGGGGCCAGTCCCCAACAGTTTATGACTATGACCTAGACCTAACTTCTTCCCCTTTTCCACAGCTACTTTAATCATCCCCACTTCCAGTTTGTCTTTTCCTCATTCACTTACACGATCGATAGTCTCCGTAACAGGAAAGGCCTGCATATGCAGGAGTCTGCTCGCGCGCGGCCATCCTGCCAGGCAATGCGCCTGCCTGGAGCCAACAGGCTGCTTTCAATGCCAGGCTTGAGTAAGTCCTGTTTCTTCATCTCCTGTTTTCACCCTTCAGCTATGTCCTAGGAATTCTGGCTCCTTTCTCTTCTATGTAAGTGGTTTAGAACCCTCTTAGCATGCCAGGCTGAGCATACTGCTGGACTGTATTTGAAATGCGGGCAGTACCCTTCCACACGAAGCCTTCCCGTCCCAGGTCCAAGGACCCCTCCACTTGTTTCCTTTCCTGTCAATCACATTTGACAACCTGCCTGCAGAGGTCTTGCGCGTGTTACAGATACGTGCCTAAGTGGCATTTTCTGACTCTATCATAAAGAGAAACTTCTCTTTAATAATTATTGGCTACCCATGTAGAGAAACATAACAGACTTTTATAAATACATTTTTTTTTTTTTAAAGATTTATTTATTTGTACATACAGAACCGGGGTACAGGCTAGAGGCTCAGGGGCGGTGAGAAGCTTCACCAGAGACAGAGTGGGGAGCAGAACAGGCAGATCGACGAAGCACACTGCTGAGGGGAGCAGCGGGTGGGTCAGGAGAGGTCTGCCACACCATGTGGTCACCTCCGGGGCAGGCGGGAATCGAACTCATGCGGAAGTGGCTTTAGCTTCTCAGTGCAGTGCTTTAACCCGCTGCGCCACCAGGGAGGGCCTATAAATACATTTTATGCCCAGTGACTGTGTCTAATTTCTGTTTCTCATAACTTAGATTTTTAAAGGGTTTTCTATGTAAATGATCCTATCATTGCAAAAGTAGCATTTTTTTTTTCCTTTAAAATATTGATGCTCCGAACTTCATTTTCTGATTTCTTCACTGCACTGACTAGAATCCTAATTTAAAACACTACAGAAACTTTGTGTATTCCTGGGGATGCTTCACTAAAAAGTAAGTACAATTTGGATAACATTTTCTTTAGTTTTTTTTTTAAATAGACTATCAGATTCTAATCTGTGAACACACTTTAATCAAATTTCATTTCATAAATTTTTTTGCATCTATCAGTCATACAAACTCTTGTTTTGACCTGTTAATACAGTTATAAATTACATTTATTTTCTAATACTTAAAGATTTTTGTATCTATATTAACAACTAAGCTTTTAATGTTTTAATTTTTTTTTTAGAGTTAACACTGTCTTAAATGTGGCAGTATTTTTTCCCAGGAAGGAGACACATAAAATGAGGATACTCTATCCTGAGAGTATGTAATGTAACTCCTATATGAAATCAAGTGAGCCCACCTTTTTTGTTGGGTGGGGGGGAGGCTAGCAATGATTGATTTATTAAGTTGTAGCACCCAACAGTTTACTGAGCTCTATTTTTCTTGGGATTATTTCTCTAGGTTTCAAAGCAGATGAATACACCTGTCAACAGCATTTACCACCAGGCGCTCTACTTATCACAGCAGGGCCTGCTCCTCGTCTGTTTATTTCTTCCACTTCTCTTCATCCTTCTTGCCAGGATTTGTTCACTTTATCAAGTTTTTATAAAGAGCCGACTTTTAGGCTTAGGGATTGCCCCTATTGCATGTGTTTTATCTGTTGCTAATAGCTCTACTCACTATTCGTCATTATCTCCTTTTCACTTCAAATTTATTCTCTAGCTTCTGAAGAGGAACAAGCTAATTCTGAATTGTTCTTCTTTTCCATAATCATACAAAGATACAGATTTCCCTCATAACACCTCTGTTGTTATATCCTACAAGTGTTTACTTGTATTATCATCATTATAATTTAGTTGTAAGAATTTTTTTTTGGCCCTCCCTGGTGGCACGACAGGTTAAGACACAGCACTGCAAGCAAGCCACAGCCACTTCGGTGCAAGTTTGATCCCTGGCCGAGAGCTGACCCACAGAGCCCAGCAGACCTCTCGTCTCACCCACTGCTCCCCTCAGCAGTGGACTTGGTCCATCCGACTGTTCTGCTCCCCGCTCTGTCTCTGGTGGATCCTCTTACTGCCCCTGAGCCTCTGGCCTGAACCCAGTTCTGTATGCCTAAGTAAATAATAAGTAAATAAATAAAAGTGGAAACACCTTCACTGTTCACGTCTACCCGAGGTGCACTATGACCACAGCAGGCACAGCTCTCCCCACAGCAAGACGGGTGCCAGTTTGTAGCTCAGTGCATACGTGAAGAAGCGGCGAGACAGACCGCTCACACCAGGTCATGATTTCAGCGGGCGCCTGACTTACCACTACCGAAGGGGAATATGTGGGGTCTCCCACGACAAATGCACCCGCCTGTCCTCGTAGTTCTACCAACAACAGTTGCCGTCTACTGTCCTAAGCCTGTCTCACCAAGCATATCACCCACTGAAAACTGTGTCACAGATGAGTCTAACTTTTGGTTGATCATACAGCAGTCCTCACACCCCCTTGCTCCAGGCTGTTGACTCCTTACGCTGCAGCTTCAGCAGCTTCGCCTCGGCTAGTCCTTGTCTAGTCTTCTCTGACCCCTTACATCAACCCTTTGAACCCAATTTTTAGCTGTGTCTCTATGAAACAAAAGCTATCTAGATTTTATTTCTTTCATAGTCCCAATCTGATCTTTTTTAACTGAGTCATTAAATCTGATATCCTTAAAGCTGCTTATATGAGATTAAAAATTCTGCTGATGACTATCACAAAATAAAAAAAAAAACTTTATATTAACCATGTTTTCCTATTTCTTTAAAGCAATTTAAAAACTAGCTCTTATCCACCTCTGCCCTTAATAGGAGGAAACCTTAGCACACAAGCTCACATCTTTGGTCTCCTAACCTGTGAGCTCCACCCTACTGAGGGTGTTTCATCGGAATTATTACTGCTACGTCACGTTCCGGAAACTATTTTGTCAATAATAATATTAAAAATATACAAGTCAGCTTATATTAACTCTTACAACATATTCAGAGCCCTTCCTTTTCATGTACTCTTACTTGCATACTTCATCTCCATCTGTGCTCAGGAGCAGCACCCACAACTCAGGACCCCACCTCTGGCCGCTGAGGGGTACGCGGCCCCGGTGGCGGCTGCCGGGCGCCCCCGCAGTGTGCAGCTTTCTCAGAGCCGGTCCCAGAGGCACCGGACAGAGCACCCTTTTCTTTCACCGTCAGGAGAGCTCCGCCCTCGTGTGAAGCAGAGCCCGGGCTCTCTAGTTCGTGGCCTTGCAAGGGGTACACCTGTAATTCCTGTTATTCTATGCAAACCAAACCCCCAGCTACCCACAGCCACCCAGACTGTTTCCAGTCACTTTGTGTATGTGTCCTACTGCTGGTTCACAGAAACATTTACCTTTTGAGGGACATGACGATACTTCTTCAAATGATTCTTTTAAATTTTTTCTATCATTGCTGTGTTTTGGCCCAGAGGAGACTGAAATTCACCTTGCCTGGAAACTCCACTACTCAACTTTCTTTGCTGCTTACAAAACTGTTTAAAACTCCCCCTTCCTAGTCTCACTGGCAGGGCAGCCCTTCACAGCCCCGCGTGTAAGGTGGGACTCAGATGCATGTGGTGACCCGTGGACGCCAGCACAGGTGGCCCAACCGGCGGCCACCAGACGCAAGCGCCAGCCGGGCTGGGGGCAGAGCACCAGGGCCGCCCCTGCTCGGCTGCCGCCTTCTTCACGGCCAGCCCTATCCCACTCCAGCCCCATCTCTTAGAATCTCACCCACTGGCAAACTGACTTTCTCCAGTCTGTTAGCTAGTATTCCCCATGTGTCTGCAGTGGGGCAGTCCTCCATTAGATCAGGCCAACACAGTGAACAGAGCTCAGATCTTCCCCTAATCGTCACTGTCAATATTCTCCCCCTCTCCCCCTCGAGATGCTTCTCACTGACCACACCCCATGCAACCGTAGCAACCTTACAACAGAAAAAAGCAATTTTGACGAACATTTTAAACAGAATACTTATCAAAATCCTCTATCGTTACTGCTAAAATAAAGTGCTTTCACTGTCTAACATTTTTACTCACCATTTCATTGGGATGGACCAAAAACAAATAAATCCCTGGATGTTTGTCAAAAACCTGGAAAGAGCAATTAGCTTGTTCCATCCGACAAAGGGCTTCAACACATAACTCATCTAAAGAGAAAAAAATAAGGTCAGTGTAAGTCTTCTCAACTCACCAAGGTCCTCTAAATCTGGCTCCTTCCACTGTTCTCTGAAAAAATGGAAAGTTCTTTTTCTTTACGCCGCGGCATACAGACCTGAAATGTAAATGCAGGAACCGCATTTCCGTATCTCACCGACTAGCAGGCGGGTGACCCGACTGGCGCCCGCCTCTTCGGGCGCGGTGAGGCTGTCTGCGCCCTCTTGTAAGGAGGGCTACGGGGCCAAGCCCGTCAGCATTTCACCTTCTGGTCCGCGGGACGCACCTGGCACTAGCGTTTTCTTCCCACTACGGCTACGCTGCGCCGCTCTCGTTTCCTGACTAGCCCATTTCTCCCAGGCTGCTACACGCCAACACCGTCTCTGAGACACACTCAGTCCCCGGGCTCTCGAGGCCATTCCAGCAGCCTGTCTAAGCCGGTGCTGCTTTCATTTCCTGTGCTGCATGGAAATGTCCCTACTCTTTCGGCAGTGTGCTGTATAAACTCACACATTTGCCACGGGAGATAAATCAACTTCAGTTTGGCAGACTTGAAAGAACATGGTTTGGGGAGAGGGCAGCGTCGGGATGCAGAGCCATGGCCAGTCTGGCTGCACACACATGCTCAAGGTGTGAAGGGCCATAAACTACCTCCTTTCCTGGATCTAAGTGTTCGAGAAACAACTTGCTAGGGTTTAGATCTAGTGATTCTGAATTTACCTATCAAATGCTTGGATTACTTTCAGTTTACTACAAACAGTACAGAGAAGTAAGCTAAACAGGAAGCCATCAGATCAGAGAGGGCATTGCTTTACAGGCAACCGCAGTCTCAAGGAACCAAAGTCATGGCCAAGAAAAGAGAGAGAAGCATGTGTTCATATACATAAACTATCTGCGTTACAAAGGATGTGAGGCCCCTCCCTGGCGGCCCAGGGGTTAAATCTCAGCGGTCTTACTGCTATGGCCTGAGACCCCTGGCCAGGGAGCTGACCCACAGGGCACAGCAGACCTCTCCTGTCTTTCCCACTGTAGATCCGCCTGTCCTGCTCCCCATTCTGTCTCTGGTGAATCCTCTCACCCCCAACCTCTGGCTTACACCCAGCCCTTGTATGCAAAAATAAATAAAATTAAAAACCAAAAACCAGAGATGTGAGATACAGGAATGTAATGTGCGCTCCTGGCTTGTCTCGAATTTAAACACAGCTGCCTAAAACCGTCTGGCCACTGCTGTGAAAATCTGAACATGAATATATTAGATACCTTTAAGGAACTGTGGTCTTGTTAGATATGACAGATTGGGAACACGTTTTAACTTTTAAGACATCCATAGTAAGAAATGCAAACATAAGCAATCAAAGTCTAGCCATGCTACGCCATGACACAGCAATCAGTGAAAATCACCACAGAGCAGTGGTTCCAAACAGGGCAACTGTCCCCTCCCCACCCTGCCCCAGGGACATCTGGCAATGCCTAGAGATATTTTTGGCTGTCTCAGCTAGGGAAGGTCAGAGGGCCGGGTGCAACTGGCAGCTAGTGGGCTGAGGCCAGGAACGCTAGTAACCATCCACGAGGGACAGCACAGCCCCCACAAGAAAGAATTTTCCAGTCCAAATTATTAGTTGTGCCAAGGTTGAGAAACTCTGCTACAGACAAACAGAATGAAAATTAACGGAGCGAACAGCTGCGCAAACGTGACCAAGCAAGTGGACCACGGAGCTGGCGCCGCAGATGCGCGCGGCGCCTGCGGAACTCACGCCGCACGCACCTGGACACCTGCCCCGCAAACGCTGTCATTACGTATCCTAACTACACTGAGCGGACAAATTTTCAATGCAGGTAAGGCTGAATTCTTGCAATTCTTAATATAACTTAAGGAACGCTAAGATACTCACTAACGCGTTCATGCAAAAGGAGGTAAGGATACTTCAGAATTTCAAGAAGAGGAACTCGAAGCTTGTTTTCAAAGTCTTGGCCGGTGAAGTCAAACAGCTGCGCCTCCCCGTTGTTGTCTACTATGTACAACTCATCGTCATCTCCGATTTCTCCCTTCATGGATTTTTCAAAGTAATTTATGAGCCGTAAGGTTTCTAATTCCCACAAAGCCTTCAGGAGAAAAACACGGACAGCATGCTTTAAGCCTTCTCAACAAAACGTGATGCTCTTCCTAGAGATGTTCTTTTTCTAGTTCTAAAATTCAGAAGTCTGAAGTACTAGATATCAGTACTACATTTCTATAAAGGAAACACGGCCACTTTTATGTTCCATGAGTACTTGGAGCAATAGTTGCTTAAACATCTTGCAGAGTTTGGCCATAAACACCACAGCATGCCTTCAGCTCTATTAAAATGGAAGTCAGCTGGGGCTTCTTGTCAGAGACACCAGGTAGGGCACCGATCTTCTAACCAAAGGCACTTACTTAAAACACCAGCTTTAACATAAAGACATTTCTAAAACTCAGAATTTGTAAATGCCAAAGTTTTCACAACAGGTTCATAATCAATCCTCCTTTCTGATTTGCACTTACCTCTGTAGTCTCTGTTCCGTTGTTCATCAAAAAAAAAAAAAAACTAGATGTTCAAAGTCACATATTTAGAAATGCTTATTGCACTAGGTGACAAAGACGGGAAGCTATATCTACTTTTACAGGCTTAGTTCCATATGCCCATTAAAAAAATGAAAAGATGTGAATGCACACACCTGAAATAATATGTACAGTGTTGTAAGCCAACACTGGTTACCTCAGTAATTCTTTTTTTTTTTTTTTAAGAAAACAACCTACTAATCAAAAAGAATAAAGAATTCAATCACCAGGACTTTGAATGTAATCCTGTCAAATATATTGTCTTAAAAAGAGGAAGCCAAAACCCCACACATCATGTTATAATTATGTCAAAATAAGTAAAAGTGATGGGCCATAAAATTCTGCTTCCAGTTTCAATTCCATGCCATCAGTCAGGAAGCATTTAGTCAGCGTCTACGACACACCAGTGAGTTAGGCCCCAGACAGACAGCAGCCCTGGAGGAGTGAGAACTCCCCGAGTTCTCTGAAGCTCCCTGCAGACCTGGAACCTATTCCCTCCTGGCTGCCAGTCCGGAAAACACTGCCATCCGATGTCGCTTACCTCATGCAGGAACGGCAAGCTCTCTCTCGCCTTGTGGTACTCAGCCACACACTCTAAGCAGTAGCAGAGGTCCTCATCAGCTGTCTGGAACTCCCTGGAGCAGGTCCTGGCGGCATAGCGCTTCAGGAGGTCAGCGGTGGAGACACCACCCGGCGTGCACCAGCAGCACGTGCTCATTCTGCAGCTAGCACAGGAAAGATGGTGTCTAAGGCGACAGTAGGCGCCTGTGGCGCATCCATGAAGACTGGGGCCGCCTACTAACGACCTCACGTTCGACTGGAAGCACGCCTCCAAGCGGCCCGAGTGTCCTGTGACTAGTGAATGCTGGCTGAGCGCGGCTCTGAGATGTTCGTTAAAATCTAATTTTGACACATGAAGAGCTATAGTGAAAGTACTTTGTTAATTACAAACATCATGGAGTAACATGCAGTTGTGCCACAAAGAAAACTGCATAACACTTACTGATGGAAAATACGGAGAGACAATTAGCAGGGTTTCACAGCACAGATCTTGAAGTGTTCTGATGGCGTACTGGAGTCAAGCTTTCACATTCTGCAGAGACATGTTCCTCAAACGCCTGGAAACATAAAACCACCCAAGTGTTAACCATATCAGTCATAAAAACTCACAGAGGATTTGCTCGGGCCGATACAATCTATGCTTAGCAATTTGCACCTATGTGCCCTGGACTGCTGCCGCAAGAGCGGGCTGGCCCCGAGACTCGCCTCAGAAGAAAACAGGGATAAGCAGGTGCACCGCGGAGACACCTGGAACACAGCCTCGACCACGTGACCACCATCAGGGTGAATCGCATCCAGGTGTGACGAGGGAGGGCTTTCACCTCTGCAGCGCTTCCCCAAACCCATACATTAGCCCAGCTCACTCAGAAGAAACACTCCCAGCCCGAAGTGGGTGAAACAAACCCCAACGCGAGGCTTACCTCCACAATATCAGCCAGCCTGCAACAAGAAAGACAAGCACCAGCCCAAAGGGGATTAAAAGTGTTCTTTCACATAAAAAGCAGGGTTTGTTTGGAATTGAGCCAGGAAACTATCTGACAAATCTGACCTTGAAACGTCTGACTTAGCTGCCCAGTGAATGTCAGCCATCAGCCTGCTGGGAGGGCGCACTCGACCCCGAATGCCCATCACACAGATGCCCTGAGTCGGCTTGGCTCGCGGCGGCAGCATTCCTGGCGGAGAGGGGCTGGGCACAGAGCTGGCGGTGCGCGACTAGAGGGCGGATCTCTGCGGACCGGACATGGGGGGCCTGCCAGCAGCACCCTGCTACTGCGACCGCCATGGTACAGCGCCAGCGCCACAAGTCAACTAAAGTATCTTATTTTCTGACAGCTACATGCACATGAAAGTAATCAAATACATGCCTTTGTTTTATGGACTTTTTAATTACCTGTTATGTCTATACTTTCATGCTTCTAAAGTGAGTTTATTATACTAGCAACAGAAAAAAAGACTTTAAAAAGATTTTAAAGTAGAAATCAGTATTTATTTAAAGAAATACATTTCGTTAAGTCTTCCATTAGGGACCTCCTACAAAGCAGAGTAGACGAACAAGCGCCACCCAATCTTCAGATGAAAACAAAGATGCTCGCCCGTTCTGACAGTAATTCTAATCCAGTGACACTTCATGGATTCCTACCTTGGACAACTAAGGGAACCGAAGTAACACTGTGGATACTATGTTGCGACCGGACACAAACCATTCACAGTCACAGAAGAATTTGGTACACCCAATATCTTACTGCCAGGAAGCAGAAAGTCTGTGGAGACTTTCTCCAGTGATCTTCGTATGAGAAGTGAAGTGAAAAGATTTAAGAATAGAAAGTGAAACTCTGATTATTTCCCAAACATCAATGGTTTGAAACTGACTGCAGTCAATTCAGACTTTAAAAACTTAAAGAAGGGATTGAAGTACAAATAAAATGTTTACTTTTTTAAACATTATAAATAGCACCAAACTAGAGTCTGCTTTTTACTTCACTCAGAGAGCTATGGAAGCAGAATCAGTTTTTCTCAAAGTAGTTGGACATTACCACAAAACAGATAAGGGCTACAGAACCCAGACTGTACAAGGAGTTGTCCCACAGAGCACTTCGAAAACAGAAACGCAGGTCCATGTGCTCTCAAAGGGTCATGTATGCGTTTTGTCCCCAATCCGAAGTCACCACTGGCCTGACAGCAGCGGCCAAGAAACCTGAACAATGTGCTGCTGGTAGAGGACTGGCTGTCCCCTAAGACTTTGTACAACTCGGTTCGAGAGATCAGTTTTGTTAACTTTTCGGGTTTTAACTGGCTGGACCATTCCTGAACCACATATGGATGAACTGGGGAACCCTCAGGCCGTGAGGCAGCCAAGGCCAGCCCCACATCAGACGTAGCCGACTGCCAACGATAAGGACTCTACCCAGCGGTGTGGCTGTAACATGCTCAGTATTAAGTTGGTGAGATGAGGTAACACTTTCTTCTACACTTCCCAGCTAACTTGTTGAAATAGAAATCTGCATCTTTATTTCCTTTGCACCCTGGTTTCTATCAATGTTTTCACGAAAGCACTTGATAACCTCTACTACCAAATCAAACAGGATCTTTACTGGACTCCTATACAGCCATGAAAATGTTGACTACGCTACCCAGTTTCTTCACAATCACTTCTTTCTTTACTCCCACCCCAACAGCATTTTCCAAGGCTTGTTCTCAGGACTCTAACCTAATCCAGTCAATACCCCCTTCTGGGTGACTCACCAACCACCTACGCTGGAGCATCCCAAAGAGTGGACATATGGAAGACTCCCCGCGCGGTGCTCAACTGTTTCAGCGACTCCGTAAACGAGCACTTGGCCTCACAGGCCGCAAGGGTGACTCAACCTCCGACTGCACTCTCTGCCTGGCTCAAAGTAAAATGGAACGAAGTCCTCCCTTACATCTGCTTCTCATCCTGTCTTCTCCGCATTTAGCACATTGTCATCCCTTCCATCTGAAAACCAGCAACCTGGAGTTACCCTAGCCTCTCTCCTCGAGCCCCCACCTGGGTCAGCTACTGCGCCTCATTTTTTTTTTTTTTTTAAGATTTATCTACGCACACAAGAACTGGGGTGTAGACCAGAGGTGGAGGTGGTGTGAGAGGACTCCCCAGAGACAGAGTGGAGAGGACAACTAGCAGATCCACTGAAACACTGCTGAGGAGAGCAGCAGGTGACAGGAGCGGCCTGCTGTGCCCTGTGGGTCACTCCCTGGCCAGGATCCTGGCAACAGCTTGATAGCTGCTGAGACTGAACCCTGCGCCACTGGGAGGCCCTGCCGGGCCTACTTTAACATTTCATCACTGTTGGTACTACAGCAGAATCCTGAGTGAGCTCTGCCTCTTGTTTGATCCGCCACTAATTCTTCCAAAATGCTGCCACAGGCAGCCAAAACTGGTCTTTGAGAGTGCGAACGCCTGGGGATGAAATGCACTTGAGTTCCTCGCTTAAGGCCCTTCTTGACCTGGCTTCAGCATCCTCTCCCTCCTTTGCGCCTCCCTGTTCTACCACCCGGCTTGTGTGCCAGGCTTTGTGCAGGCTCCTCCCTCTGCTTTCGCACTCCACACACCCCCTCCGCCTGACTCTCAAGCCCGGATGTGTATCAGGCCAAAGTAGAGAAAGAGAGACGAGTTATTACTTC
This sequence comes from Condylura cristata, assembly GCF_000260355.1. Taxonomy (NCBI): domain Eukaryota; kingdom Metazoa; phylum Chordata; class Mammalia; order Eulipotyphla; family Talpidae; genus Condylura; species Condylura cristata. The sequence goes on along the minus strand of NW_004567107.1, from coordinate 2,009,968 downwards.
ACATTCAGATTCTGTTTTCTAAAGAAGTCCACCAGGGATTCCCACTGGAGGACAGACTTGGGGCCAGCTTCCCTGGGGCCTTCCCGGCCCGGGGCCTGTGCCAGGCTGTGTGATGGCTTTCTTCTGTCGCCTGGGCTGCGGCCTTGTAGGACTGTCCCTGCCTTGTCGCCCACCTTCACAACCCCCACCGCGGGGCGCCTCTGCACCTGTTAGGGCAGGGCCTGTCCGCCGCTCACGCGTGACGGGTAAAGATGCTCGCTCACGTGTGTGCTGAAAAAGGAATTCCCGGGCACAGGCCTGGGAGGGTGACGTGAGGACGGCCACTCCTGGCTCACTCGGGCCGGCTGGGTGTGGCTTGACACACCCACTCCGGCCCCCAGAGCTGATCTCAGGGGGCTCACACCCTCTCACCTGGGCTCCACACGCAGCGATGACCAGGAGCCAGACGAGAGGGGCCAGCTGAGGCTCCCTGAGCTCTGACCACCTGCGGCGGGGCCACGCTCCTGCCGCCGCTCGCGTCCGCGGGAGGCGACGCCCACCCGGGGCCCGCGGGCTCGTGACCAATAACCCCCAGCAAATGCCCGGGGCGCGCAGGCCTGGCGCCCTCCTG
>NW_004567107.1:1999090-2007968 GCF_000260355.1 Condylura cristata | reverse complement strand
GCCACCCGTTCCCGCGGCCCTTCGGGAAGCGCCTGGCCGGTGTGAGGCGCCTGGAAGAGACCGCACGCTTCCCTGCCCGCGCCGCCCAGCGCTGTCCGCGCCTCGCAGGCCGCCGCCCAGCTCGGGTTGTAAGGAGCAGGGCCGGCCGGCCTTGGCCACCGTCGAGCTGGGCGCACGGCCAGCGCCGCCGCACACTTGTGTCCACCCACAGGGACCGAGGGCAGGAGAGCGGGGCTGTGACGGGACAGCCAGCTGAGGCATCGGCAGGCAGCCGGGGCGGGCCACCGGTCAGCTTGCTGAGTAGGTACGGGCCAGCCGCAGGCGCCTGGACTTGTGCGCCGCGGTGCGGTGTGTGCTGCCGCGTCTGTGCGGGAGTTGCCCCCGCATGCAGGGTGTGACTGGTGTGTGCGCTTAAGACAGGTAAGGTAGAAATTGAGCTTGAAAACCCTTGCAAACCCTCGCTTGTGGAGCCCTGTGGTGCCCGGGAGCCCTCGGAAGCCATACCACTCTGCCTGCGGACGGACACTCTGCCCGCGGACGGACACTCTGCCCTCGGCACCTGTTGGCTCTGCACGGGCCAGAGCGCTGCCTTTGAGGCCGGAGCCAGACAGGAGACTCTGCTCCAGGGCCTGCTCCACGTGGCTGGCAGACTGTCGGGACCGAGACCAGGACTTTGCCTCCTATGCACAAAACAACACTTGATTGGAACTTAGAGTAAACATCCTGGTTGAGAATGCAGCACACACGAATCCCTTCCCCCACTCCTTCCTTTCCTGCTCAGCAAGCTTTGGCGCCAAAGAGACAAAGAGATGATGATGGGTCCCTCTCCCCCTTTCTGCAAGCTTAAATACCCGCACCCTGCTCAATAAACGAGAACTTGACGCGACTCAGACTGACTCTGTCTTTCTTTATGCACCTGGTCTCCTTTCTCTCTCCCCCCATTGGCTTTGCAGGAGGTGCCCCCTCGAGACCCACGAATTACTAGACCTGCTGGACGGGTCAGCAGACTGTGGTCCAGCCGCCCTTGGAACCGGGAAACCTCTGCGGGGATGGCCCCAGGGAGCCTGAGGCCACCTGCAGGAGACACTTGTCTGGGAGAAGGGACCTCGAACACCAGAGCACCTGTCTACGCGCTAGAGTCGTGGCGGGCTCCTGTGCCTGCTGCAGCCGAGAGGACGAGTGGCCGCGATAGAGTAGTCGGTGTTGGTGTTGGTGTTGTGATCATTGTAAATACCTTCATCTTTTTCTCCACCTACCGCATGGTAGCCTCAGAGGAGAGAGGAAAAGACGAAGGTGCTTAAGGCTGCAAGTTGAATTAATATATTGCCGCCCACCTATTTAATTATTGTGTGAAATAAAAGTGTGAAGTGACAGCATCCTAACACTGACTCAGAATTTATTCAGGGAAACCAGAGAACATCTGCTCGCGACACTGGTGGACAGCCTGGAACAAACACTGAGCTGCCACGCCACGTGCAGACAGGCGACCCCCACCCCGGGACCTGTCTGTGCCCGGGGCTTTCAGGAACACCCGAAAGTGTTTTTGACTTCTGGTAAAATCAGAAAAAAGGTGAAAGTTCAGGGGGGCAAATCTCACTGACTGAACCACCAACATAATGACACAGTGGGAGAGTCATCCACAGGGCGCGGCAGACCTCTCCTGCCTCCCCACTGCTCCCCTCGGCAGTGGACGTCGTCAGTCAGCCTGTTCTGCTCTCCACTTTGTCTCTGGTGAGTCCTCTCACTGCCCCTGGCCCTCTGGCCTGTACCCCAGAACTGTATTCTTTAGAAGACTGCAATAAAATCACTTACTGGAAGTGAATTAACACCACTGACGTGTTTTTAAATGGACAAACCCCATAAAAAATGCAACTCCAGGAAAAAAATTAACTGTAAACAACTCTATACAAGTTACATACTCGGGTGTCATAAACTTCAGTTACCCGCGCAAAAACTCCCATTTCTGTCAACTGACAAGATTTAACATGACAATCTATAATACACAGATTTAAGTATAACGCTTTAAGATTTATGCATAGGAACTGGGGTGCAGGCCAGAAGTGCAGGGGGGTGAGAGGATTCACCAGAGACAGAGCGGAGAGCAGAACAGGCAGACTGACTGAAAATGTACTGTTGAGGGGCACAGTGGGGAGACAGGAGGGTCATGCCATGCCCTGTGGGTCACCCCCTGGGCCGGGTATCGGACTCCTGCTGCAGTGGCTGCGGGCTTCACAGTGCTGTGCTCTGCCCTGCTGCACCACAGGGAGGGCCCCAGTTTGAGGCGTTTTAACAACCCTCTACTCTGGCGGGATCTCATCTTCATCCCAAAATGAAACCTGGGGCTGCTTGGCAGTAAACCCCCTTCTCCGCACGCAGCGGATACAGCCGCTGACCTAATTCCAGTCATCGCCCTAGATCTAGGTTATTCTGGGAAACTACCAATGGAATTACACACTAGATACCGTTCTGTGTCTGCATTTTGCTCAACAAAAAGGGGTCCACGGGGTGCCGCGTGCATCCGCCTGCGTCTGTTTGGAGTGGGCTCTCGCGGTGGCGTGTGTTCTCAGCCCCGTGGCTGCCGCTCATCCGACAATGGCAACTGTGGCCATTTTCTACCACCACGAGGAAAGCTGCTGTACATCACTGTGCAGTCTTCTAATGTTTTCACCCCCTTGGATAGACAGCCAGCCGTGGATGCTGGGGCACTGGGGAGAGGTGTTCTTACTCTTAGAAGAGCTTATGATCCATACTGGAGTACTTTCCACCTGCTCCACAAGTTGTCAGCACTTGCGCTGCCTCTTCAGTGGTCGTTCTGGTGGGTATCCGTGCACGCACGTCTTCTCTGATAACTGATAGGTGCATCCTTCAGGTCGCCCCTGGCAACGTACCTTCCTGGACTTATCTGCCTGAGTCCTCTGACCAATTTTTTTCTACAGCTTTAATTTTTTGAGAGGAGTTTTGGGCTCGTAACAGAATCAAGAGAGCTCCCCAATACCCCCTACTGCCCCACTGACCCCATTATCAACATCCTGTTCCAGAGGTGTCTGTTGTAACTGGTGCCTCGTGGAGGAGTCATTATCATGGAGGCCGCAGCGTGCCCAGTCACTCACAGCGTCGGGCTTCCCTGTTGGGCTGGAAGTGTAGCAACAGGAGGCCACCATGGCGACGCCACCCAGAGCCTCCCATTGCCCCAGCCCGCGTGCGCACCTGCTCTGCATCCAGTCCTGCCCCCTACCATTCCCGCGGTTTTGTCTCCCCCAAATGCCTTATATTTGAAAACATAGTGTTGCCTAGGAGGCGTGTACAGTCATATGTTGCTTAGAAACACGGAATGACGTGCCCAGAGATACCAGCAACAGGTCACCATGCAGCCAGCTAATCGGAAGCAAGCAGCTACCCAGCCGTGCTCCGGGACACGGGCACTTCTCTCTCCCGGCCGTTCCCCGAGCCTTCGCTTCCTCTCCCTTTCTCCCAAGCACAGACATCACGCAGGCCTTCTCCCCTGCCTGCTCTCTAAGCTGGAGCTGTCCATTTTGTGGCCTCTAGTCTCCCCTTCACGGAGCTGAGCAAATCTATCTCCAGGTGCCTTTCCCTTACATCCGTTCCCTGGACCGCACTGGGTCAGCACTCCAAACCTGCACCGCCCGGCTGGCCCTGTGTCCCCTCGCCACCTGCTTCTGCCCTGGGCCTGTCCTGATGAATGGTCCGCCCTGCCCTTCGGCTTTCCTTGGTCATTCCTGGGCACCTACAGGCTAACGGGGTATACAGCAAAGATGGTATGGCCTCACCTCCTTTCCCTGGCCGGGGCACGGCCATAGGTGAGAAGTTACGGAAACAAAATGTTTACAAAGTACATTGTTACTGGGTAAAAGTCGCAGTAAGGGTCAGGGCTGTTTGCACATCAGGTCTTCAGACACTACACACCTCCTCTTCCCTGTCCACCTGCCCAGGCATTCAAGGATGTTGAGCTGAACCCCAGAGTCCAGAGCAGTGAAGCCGGTCCTGTTTCCTGCCACAGTGGCGGTGCTGTGTGGGCCCTGCCCTCCTGGCTGCACAGTGTCCGGAGCACGAGTTCCAGCGTGGCACTAGACCAGGACTTAAGAAAAGTTCCCTCTGAATGGGGCAGACGACAGCTCAAACACGTAGCCCTAGGAGGGAGTCCCGAGGCCAGCGGACCCCTTGTGGCGGCCTCCGGAGAAGGGAGAGCACTGTGGGCCCTGCCTCTGGCGGCTCCCAGCGCCGGCTCCTGGGACCAAGACCCCGGCAGCTCCTGGACCCGCCATCCCACCAGAGGGCCGGCGCCCGCTTCGGGGTTCATTCTGCCGTATATCTAATGCATGTGTGCACACAATCAATTTCCTTTTCCTTTACTTTTTATTTTTCCTTATACAAAAATCAAGAAAATAGATCTCTTCTGAAATAATTAAATGTTCCATGGATAATACCATCCAAATCCACCACTGCAATTCCGCCACTGCCTAACAGTCCACCCAAGAAATATACAATTTAACAAGTTCGTGATTAAGAAATGTATAAACTTCCTATTTACATATTTTCTTTTTCATACTATAAAAATGGGGATCCCACCTGGTCATTCCTACACACTAGCTCAATTATTTCTTTAGGTTCCCAATGTGAAATTACAGCATCGCAGAACATGCACATTTGTGAGCGCTGACGCGTCTCAGCGGACTGATCCCTAAGGCGCGCAGCCCACAACACCCCGTGAGCACGGAGGCGCGCACCGGGGCTCCAGGGAGGTGCCTGCGGTCAGGGAAACCCAGGCGTCCGAGTGTGCATCTGCACAGCGCCTTCCGGGGCTGGGCTCACCCCAACACCTTAGTGGGCTGCTCGGAGGGTTCTCCCAGCGCCGCAGATACTGGGAGATGCACTGAGCACACTCAGCCGCCACAGCAGCGCCCAGGAGCCAACAGCAGGGCAGACAAGGGGTCCCCGGGGGGAGAGGGGGGCCGCTAGCGAGGACCACAGGCTGGGGGCAGGGGCTGCTGCAGCCCAAGGAGAAGCAGGTTGCTGCTGCGGGCGCGTGACAGGAAAGGGACAGAGCACGGCCTCTCCAGGGCGGCGGCAGCGGGCACCAGGGCTTGCAGGCAGTGGCGTGGGCGCTGCAGCTCTCCTCGGCTCCCCACCGCCGGGCAAGCCACCCTCCTCTTCCAGCCTGTGGGTCAATTCTGTGGCCTAAATTGCTACATCAAATCCCTGTTTGAAATCTCAGGGTGGTTTTATTTTCCTGACTGAGGCACTAGCCCAATGCTAAAATGATCCTGGAAATTCCACCAGGTGTGAACTATGCCCGCGGCCCACAGGGCACCCTTCCCGACAAGCCCTCCAAGAGGAGGGATGCCGGTTAGGGCTGGATTTCCCAGCGGATGGCAGGTGAGGCCGTGACTGGCCGACAGGGCGTCCTGGGTGAGGCCAAGTAGCCTTCAACGTGACCAGACTGTAGAGGGTGGTGGGACTGAGGCTGCGTGAGGGACGCAGACCGGTGGCTCCCAACCCAGCACTTTCCAAGCTCACGCGCCCTGAGGCCAAGCACGCACGCACACGCACCGCTGGGGCAGCGGCCGGAGGGTGTGCACCCCGAAGCCACGGCGTCCCGGCCACGCCACAGCTGCAGCGCGCAGGCTTGTGGGCGGCCCCGCCCTCCGCGGCAGTCGGCGGGGACTGGGACAGTGTTTAGTAAGACCACTGGCTGCCAACTGTCTTCAGCCTAACGGCTCTGAAATGTCACCTCAGTGCGAGTACTCCTGTCACAGCCAAACTTGATGATGAATATATTATTTCCCGACATCCCGCAATCCAAGGTGTCGTTTCACGCCCTCTCTGGCCATCATCAGTGGACATCGGCACTGATGACAGCTCCTGGACACGGCGCAGGTCGGGGCAAGCCCGGGAGGTGGCCGCGGCCGCGCCGGCCTAGCCGTCCTGACCGGCGTCCTCCCCCTCGCTGCTGTCGGTGTGGTAGAAGATGTCTCTGAACAGGAAGACCTGCCTGGGCACTGCGGGGGCCGGGACGTCAGTGCCCCTCCGCTCCAGCTTCTTCTGTAACTTCTCTTTCAGCAAAGGGAGACTAGTCTCATAGAGGTAGTCTATGATCTCTAGAGAAAAAAGGGCAGAGATTTAGTGCACTGGCCTCCCTGCACGGTCCAAGATCAGAGGGCACAGATGGGGACTGTCACAGCGATGACTGCTCTGACCAGCTCATGTTCCCTCATTCAACCCTCTCAAAATGCCGATGAGGTCAAGCAAGGGGCAGACAAACCACTTTCCCAACGAAGAAACCGAGGCAGGAAGATACCGTGGGATGCCCACGGGCCAGAGCCAGCAGGGGTGAAGCGAGACTCAGTCCCCGACGCGCGCCGCAGGCTGCGGGGTCACCCAGCAGCAGTTCCCGACGCCGCGCCACAGCGGACGGGGAGCCCGCCCGGAGAGCAGGCCGGCGGAGGCCAGGCGGCTGCTCCCACACGCCGTGAGGCTCCAGGTGGGCGTGCCGTGTCTGGCTGGGCCAAGGAGGCCGCGAGGACGGGACAGGCAGCTCACGCTCTCCTGCAGCCACGTGAGTGGCACGTCACGGGAGCCTGAGCGTGAGCTCTTGGGGTGGATACCTGTGGCAGCCGCACGAGCCACACGGACCCTCACCTCAGGGCACCACCTCACGGAGCACCCGTGCTGCCACGGAGGGGAGGGGTTCTAACTTGCCAGTGTCCCCCCGTCAGGGCGGAGGCCCCCCCCCAGTGAAGCCACCTGCCCAAAGTCACGCCGCCAGCACGTGACGCGCCTCACACTGCTCATAACTGTTTGGTTGTAACTGTCAGCCGCTCGCAGGTTCAAGTACTGACCTGGAAAAGTCTTCTTCTGCCAAAAGGGGACACAGGTGGCTTTCAGTTTGTAAAACTTACTTTGGACGTAAGATGGAGGGACGTCCCTTTAGAGAGAAAGGAGAGTCAGTCAGAGAGCGGGTCACTGGGGCGCAGGCACCACGCCAGACCAGGCTCCCTGTGCCAGCGCGCGCATGTGTCCACAAAGGCGGACTGAGAGCAGCCACGTGCGAAAGGCGACCGCCCACTTGGTCAGACACACAAAGGAAAGGAAACCGGTGGCCGGGAGGCTCCAGGCTCGCGTGCGGACGCCCGCCTGATGTTTTATTTTGCAAAGCAGCAAAGTGCTCCTGATGTGAGTGACCGAGCTCATCTGCCACAGGCTTCCAAGGAGAAACAGCCACACCTCCGGCTGCTCTATAAATGAGAGCTGTTAACTTGCTGCCCGGGAAGTTTTTAACTAGGAGCATGGTGCCGCATCAAGAATCAGGCTCATGGTAAACGTGACGGGCGTGCGTGGTTCTGGCTGGAGGCGCGTCGAGGGAAGCGCTGACCGGGCTCCGCCATGCTCTTCACAACAGAGGCCCTGACCTCACACCCAGTCCTGGCCCCACGCCGTCACCCGGGCTTCCAGGCAACAGTGGCTGCAGGAAAGTTTTGGGGGAGCCAAAGTTACTCTTGGGCCTTCCACTAAGGGGGTGGGGCAGCGCCCACACCCTGCATGGTTCAGGGTCCGCTGTGATTCCTGCTAGTTTCCCATCACCTTGCCCACGTGGCCCGCTGCAGGCTCTGGGACTTGGCCGCTGGCCCAACGCCACACCCTCAGAGCCCGGCTCCTGTGTGGGAGAGGAGTCGCCTGGACATCAGCCTAAAGCCAAGCACACAGTGTCGCCACCAGCACAGCGCTCCCTGCACTGGGGGCAGAAGAGAGTAGGCCACACGCGCTCCCTGACAGTGGGTCACAGACACTTCCGGGTACAGACCTACGTGGCCCCAAAAGAGCCAGGAGGCAGAAGAGGAGAGATGCCGCCCTGCGTGCCGGGGCATGTGGCTGGCAGGCAGGCGTGCATCGAGCCCTTCTCACCCTTCACTGGCTTGGCAGTAAACAGGCAGCCTTACCCGATGGCACTGGCCAGATCTTCCCAGTCCACTTCATTAGCATCTTCCACATTTACTTCATACAACCTGTGAGGGAAACGTCCTTTTCAGGCACAAGTCAGCACGCTGGAACCCCATGGACTCCAGCAGGAAGCCACCGGGCGTCTCCCCGGCAGTTACACAGGCCCGAGAGTTGGGCGTGGCAGCCCAAGGTCACCGAGTCAGGCTCCAGACTGAACAGCCACCTCCCCGCCTGCACCCCGGGACCCCCAGAATCAGGCTGCTTTCTCAGAGAGCACAAGCTCCCTGTCAGAGCAGAGCTGGCAACAGCACGTGCATGTGACACGCTGAGGGCCTGATCGCCACCAACCCACCTACCCCCGACATCCTGATGACCTGCAGAGGAGTCACTGGCTCGGCTTCCTGCCCAGAAGGGCCCCACCCCTGGGACCCAGGCCCACGGGACTCGGGACCCGCTGCTCGGCTGCAAGCCTGTTGCTCTCTTTGGAAGAAGCATGAAGGTAGAGCAGGCTGGCCAGACCAGCGTGGACACTCCGGGGCCCACGGATACACTGAGAGCAGGGCACCCGGCAGGGAGCCCAGCCCGAAGGGTGCTTCTGTTCTCTGCGTCACACACGTGACACGTGCAAAGCAGCCTTGTCCCCTCCCTCAGGGGAGGGAGGACTCCACAGTGACCAGAACGCGAATCTAAAACCGAAGCGAAGCAAGCGTCAGCAGAGGTGCCGGGGCCTGAAGCACCCACGCCATCCCCACGGGCAGAAATCCCCTCTGTTCACGCAGCAGCCTTCGGCCACGCACAACATTTCACAGGCTTATTTCTTCTCCGGTACCACTGAGACGTTAAGGATTACTCTTCTCAGATGACTGAGTCACACACGGGCAAGGCCAGCGAACACCTGGGTCACGCACACAGAGAGCAACGC
>NW_004567107.1:1989376-1998962 GCF_000260355.1 Condylura cristata | reverse complement strand
AGTCACACACGGGCAAGGCCAGCGAACACCTGGGATGACTGAGCAGAGAGCAACGCGCGCCTGGACCTGCCTAGCGCCCGCAGGGAGGCAGCCCCGCGCGCCTGGACCTGCCGAGCGCCCGCAGGGAGGCAGCTCGCGCGCCTGCCGCCTCCGCACCTTTCGATCAGGCTGATTTTGGCCCGCAGGGCATTAACGCCACGGTACACTTCCCGGCCGTTCGTCATCCTCTTGGTGAGAATTTCTGTCCTAGGGCAAAAGAAAGGAAAACAGTTCACCTCCAAAGGCTTCCAGGCAGGTTTTCTATACTTTTCTCACCTGAATTTCCCTCATTCAGACCCACTTTCTAGCTTTGTAAATGTGTGTGTACAGAACTGGCGTGCAGGCCAGCGGTGCAGGGGGTGAGAGGACGCCCCAGAGACAGCGTGGGGCGCAGATCGGGCAGACTGACGAAGTCCACTGCTGAGGGGGCAGCGGGGACAGGAGAGGTCCGCCGCGCCCTGGGGGTCGCTCCCTGGCCGGGGACTGGACTCAACCCGGCGGCGATAGCGCCGAGACGAGCCCCTAGGCCGCCGGGGAGGCCCCAGGCCCCTCACTCTGTAACTTCTGCAGCTCAGCAACAGTCCATACCCACACTGTGCACTTACCTAGGGGGCGGTGGGAAAGGACAAGTAAAACGGGAGGAAGCTGATGGGCGCTGGAGCTGGACGGAGGCTGCGAGGGGCTCAGCGCTGATCTCCGTAAGAGAAATTGTTACAGGTGGGGTAACAAAGGGGCGTTCCGCAGACGCGAAAGAAGGGACGCAGCGGAGGGGCCGCTTCTTCCCGACCGTTTAAAAAGAAAAGCCAGAACGCACGCTGCTCTTACTCCCACACACCGTGGCCGGACACCGGCCTCGGGAGCACTAGTCGCTGAGCCCGCTCGGGGCCGCTGGAGGCGGGAGCGGCCGCAGCCTAAGAGGCCTCGAAAGCGCCCGTCCTGCGCGTCAGCCCCGCCCGGTCGGGCGGCCCGTGCTCCAGCTGGCCCAGCACAAGATGGCCAGCGCCAGAGGCCCGGGGTCAGTCACACTTGCTGGGTTGTTTTTTTTTTTTTTTGAAGAAAACCACTTTATTCTGAATAACTCACGACAATAACCCCACACAGAGCCGGGGGTAAGAGGCCACAGACACTTCTGCTCGTCCCCAAGCCCAGCAGCACCTCAGTGAACGCAGAGGGCAGGATGCTATTAGTGCAGGCTAGACTGGACCTCGCCGACTGGCATTTACACGCTCAGTTCACTGGGCCTGCCACGTTCACACTGAACTTCTCGGCCAGGCTATCGGTCTGCAAATCTGGTTTCAGCACCGAGCCGAAACTTTGCCAAGGCTGGATGCCCCCGGTTCCTAGACGCTCAGTCACGGTAGCATCCACGGGCCGGGGGCGGCCGGGCCCCCGGCTCCCGGGAAGCGGCATCAGGCCGCGAGGCGCCTCACTGCCCCCACCACCACGGCCCGCTACGGCACGACCTGTGCTGCGCCCAAGCAGAGCCCACGGCCCGCCGCCTCCGGCAGACAGATGCCACCTGGTTTGACCAGAGGCCTAGAAAGGGACGGACTGGAGACCCGCGGTCGGTATTCAGTACGGACAGGATCACGTCTGCGTGAGGACGTCATAAACCACCCAGGGCCAGACGCGTGCCAAGTGAGGTCGGCCAGGGTGACCTCCCCGTGAGTGCTCCCCTTGACAGAGGGCCCCGGGGCGCCGCAGCAGCCGTCCACCCTGCAGGGGCTGGACACCGACTCACCACTTGCTCTTGCACTGCATCCAGTTCCTGGTTTCCACCTTGGCCTCCACCTCCACCCACGAAATGCCCTTGTAAAGCTTCTCCCGGACGATGGACAGGCAACCTTCGGGGTGCTCCTGAAGCTTGCAGTCCACCTCCTTTAACTCCTGGGGAGACATTCTCTTCAGAATCACTTCTTCGACGGCCTTGACTAGCTTCTGGGTCTCCGCCTTACTCCAAGTGCCGTGATTTCGATCTATGGACATAAAGCAAGTCCTTTCAAACAGAACCTCACGCCCGGATGCGGCTGACGGGCGCCTGTCGAGGGGCGTCTGTCCGCACCCACGGCCCTACGTGAGCGCTAAGCAACAGCTCTGGGCGCTGGGACACCCAGACATGCCAGCACAGTCCCTGGGTGGTGCCAGGAGCTCTAAGCTGCGCGGGTCTCGACCCTTCAGCCAACTGCGGGCGACACCGCGCAAACACAACACGAGCCCCGTGCTGGCAGAGCGGCTTGCGAGAGGAACGTGCGCATCCGGGCACCGTGCAGCCTCACGGGGCAAACGGATGTCGGCGACACTACGCACAGCGCCCCCCACCCCCGTGTTCTGAGCGTGACGCTCCCAGCCGCCACGACACCAACACGGCCCCCGTGGGGACTTCCCGCAGCCCTCCTCCGTGGGGCGCTCACCCCTCGTCGACAGCCCACAGTCCTGGAACCGGCAGCCCGCGCCTATCTTTGGCTGGTCCCCCACCCCCATAACTTCAATATTTCAAAATTCAGAAATTTCCAAGAAAAAAAAAATCTAGACTGTAAAAGAACTTTAAAAGACCAGCCACCGGAGGCCCCCTCGGCCCCAGGGCGGGGGCTGCGGCCTCAACCCCACGGCCTGGGCGTGGGCGCCAGAGGCAGTGCTTACCGCTGCTGATCTGGGAGAACTTGAGGGCCACCGAGAGGCTACTGCGAGCCACCATCTCGCCAATCTTCTTCCAGTCGTTCCCGTGGAGGGAGTGGTAGATCTTCAGCTTCTCCAGCTCGCCTTTGCTGTACCTGAGCGAAAGGGAAAGCCCGTCACAGCCCGCCACAGCCCGTCACGGCGGATTCGGCTGCCCCCCCAGCAGCGGGCTGTGACGACGGGGGCGGGATTAGCGGTCGGGAGCCCCGTCGGTCAGCCGTGACCAGCACATCGTGTCAGCGGCGCTCATCCCGTAGCCCCATCGCTGCCCGGGCCCGGGTGGGTGAGACCAGGTCAGAGCCACGAGTCAAGGGCTCATCTCGCACCCACCCCCGACAGGCGTCACACCGCACCGTAACCCACGCACCTCGAACTTGTGTCCAGGCCGGGACCCCTCAGCCCCAGTCCTGGCTCCGCCTCCCCGCAGAGCGGCTGGTGCCCAGGAGCGCTCAGCCCTTCGGCCTCAGCCTCAGCGTACCCGCTCCCTGGAGACCTGCGCTCAGGGCGCCCAAGAAGCAGCCTGCACTCGCACCCCTCCAAGCATGGATCTGTGGGGCTCCTGGCTTATGTCTCTTCCTCCAGACCAGCGGGGCCAACAGAAACCTGAGCCGGCTGCCCCGAGACTTCCCGGTGCTCACGTGGAAGCACACTTAAAAAAAAACTGAGCAATATAGTTTGTTGAACTAAAAGGCCTGAATATGCCATCACCTCTCCATGGATGGGCACCCTAAGGATAAGGAGGCATTTTCGCCCGCTGTTGGCACCAGACGTCTAGAGCCACAGGCACTTCGGCCCTTTGCCACTGGACGACTCTGCGCCCGGCTGCCGGGGGCCGGGGCCACCCTGACGGGCAGCATGCTGGGGGCTCCTGCGGGCAGGTGCTGTGGCTTGCTACAGCACAGCGCCCGACGCCTGCCCGCCAGCAGTTATCCTATAGGGGTGCGGCGGCTGCGCCCGACCACGCAGTGCTACCTACGGAACCGAAGGGGCCCCGGCTGTCCGCGGAAACAAATGTCAAAGAACTGAGAAGCGCGCTGGAAGGCTTGCGTGCATTCCAGGTGAAACACCTCAATGTCCGAGTGAGGAAAGAGCCCTCTCTGCCACTGCCGCCGCTCGAGCGGCATCACAAAGGCAGCTCCCTAGGAAGGCTGACAAGCGTGCCCTGAGTGGCTCCAGGACAGCGGGGCACCAGTGCCTCAGGCCAAGCGGGCACACAGACCGTTTCCAGGCCGCCCACGCCTCATCCAGAGCCGGGCCCAGGTCTGGTCTGCAGGAACGTGGGGTCCAGTTCCCGGAAGCCCACAGGAAGCTGTTCTTTTTCCAGGCCAACCAATACCACTTCTCAGACTCTGGTCCTGTTGGGGGTCCCTGGTGCAGAAGCCCCTTGGGCCGAAGAGGGCGAGCCTCTGCCCCCACCCTGTCCTGCACTGGCTTTCACTCCCTCGGGCTGACCGGACCCCAGACCCAGGCCTGGCCCCTGTGGGGACACTGCTGGCGCTGGGCTGGCTTGCCTTGGCATCTTCAGCTTCCTTGTTTTCATTGCAGGGGAGTTCTGTGAAAATTGGCACATGGAGGGGGTGGAGGAAAAAAAAAAAAACAGAAAAACCCCAAAAAGAATCATGATTTCAGCCCTCCCTGGTGGCGCAGCAGGTTAAAGCACAGCACTAAGAAGCTAAAAAGCCACTTCCGCATGAGTTCGATTCCCGCCTGCCCCGGAGGTGACCACAGGGCGCGGCAGACCTCTCCTGACCCGCCCGCTGCTCCCCTCAGCAGTGCACTCTGTCAGTCGGCCTGTTCTGCTCCCCGCTCTCTCTCTGGTGAAACCTCTCACCACCCCTGCACTCTGGCCTGTACCCTAGTTCTGTGTGCATAAATAAATAAATCTTTAAAAATAAATAGAATCATGATTTCTCGCAGTTTCTTTCTGGAAGTAATCCGGGTCTTGCCGAGATTAAGAAAATAACGTCTAGGTTCCCTTACGCAATGGAACCCTCTGCTGTCACGCGACGACCTCCACTGCCTGAACTTGTGCTCTGCCACGAACAGTTTCCACTGAGAATGTCAGCAAGGCCAAGGGGCGCGCTGCCCCCGGCTTGGGCTGTTTTCTTACCTGCCTTTGTAATTATTGACATCAAACATCTTCTTTGCTCGATAATACACGAGTTTCCAGGGCCGGGCAATGCCCTTACCTGAAGTCAGAAGGGAGACAGTCAGGTGCACAGAGACCACGGCACCCGGTGGCATCAGGGTCACAGAGGAAGCAGGCACACTGCCCCTGGGGCACACCCACGTCCCAGGACCCGGGACTTCAGCGCCCTGCAGAAAGCTGTCTCGCGGAGCGCAAGATCCCGCTTCTCCGCAGAGCTCCGTGCTTAGTACAGAGACCCGCTTCTGGACTGTTCGTGGGGGGCAAAGCAATTTTCACACGAAGGGGCAAGCACGTCAAGGTGGGGACGGGTGACAGCCGTCCTCGGGGAGAGGAGAAATGCCACCTTCTGTAGAACCTCCTCGGGGCTCACTGCCATTTCCCCTGTGCGCCCCACAGAACACCCCTGAGATCTCCTCTTGGAACACGGTGCAGCTCACAGGCCTGAGGCATGCCTCCAGGAGAGCTCAGCTGCGCCACGCAGACGCCCCTAAAACACTGGGCTTCGGAGGCCCCGGGGCCTGGGCTGCGCCCAGGTGGAGCAGGAAAGGGCCCGGGCCTCCACCATGGCCTGCAGGAAGCGAAAGAGGCAACCGAGATGCTGCTTATTTCACTCGGCAGAAGACCTGGCCGGCATTACGCTCGGGGGCATGTACATGCTGGGGGGGGGGACGCAGCGGGGTGACGCCCTCAGCGCGCTCACCGCCGGCCACCACTCCTCACCCAGGATGCCTCCTTGACGGCTGGCACGGGGGGGCTACACTCACCAATGTGCACCCGAAATGCGTATTTCCTCTTCAGGTTGGTGATGACGGATTTCTCCTCCGGGTATCTGTCCGTGTACAGCAGCTTGTCCGCATTCTCAATTCCTGTTAGGGACAGGAATTCTTGCACGTTTTGTTCTAACTGCTTATTTTCCTTTGCAGAAAACTTGCCAAATCTAATAGCGACACCTAGGATTTGGGGGTGGGAGGGAGAATATCATGAATAAACACAAACCTACCACGTGGTCTGCCGCAGTGAGCACCGGGCGCTGCCAGCGCGAGCCTCCTGCTGAGGCGGGTCTGAGCTCCACGCGCCGCTCTCCCAAAGCCGCCCTGGTCACCTGGCCCAGTGGCCTTCCTAGGCCATCAGTCTCTCTTGAAAACATCGTGTTTTGATATTAAAAAGGAACACACGTTCAGGCAAAGTTCACACAGGGCGCTCCGCCGAGGGCCCCGGCCGGCGGGCACCCCAGGCCCGCCTCGGCTTGCTCTGGGCCTGACGGCATGTTGTGGTCTCAGACTTGCTTCCGCTATCTTTCACGAACTACACGCTCACTAAGCTGCCAGCGGAGAACAGCTCCTTCTAGAAACACTGCTCTAGCGCTGTGTCGCCCTCGCTTTGTCCTGTCAACAGAGCTCTTCTCGCCCCACCTTCCGGGCCTCCCCCGGCAGCTGAGCAGAGGACAACAGTGCCCGCGTTCCGCCACAGGCCGGGAAACGGCGGCCGGGGAGGCAGAGCCGTGCCACCCGCTGCCTCCCGCGAGGACGCTTCTTAGGCCACCAGCCTGACCTTCTCCCCGAGGTCGGGTGTGAGTTGCCCCACGGGACGTTCGCACAACCCCCAAGTCCCCCCAGCTCACCCTGTGCTTTAAACTCTTTAAACCGGCCCAGGTCGTCCCGGTACATTCGCTTAATGGTGGTGGCGGCGCGGTCCTTGATGCTGGGGATGAACTCCTGCAGCTGCCTGGTGGCGGAGTCCAAGCCCACGTCCACGTCCGGGCCGTCAGAGGCTCTCGAGTCGTCCAAGCAGGGAGGTGTTTCGGCGCCTCTGGACTCTAGGGCGCAATCCTCTTCATCCTCAGGCTCTAAGCTGGGGGGGGCCCTAATGTGAGAGCCTTGGAGACTCTCTTAAGCGGCCTCGCCTGTGCTAACTTGGCTCTGAGCCATCCCGACAGTGTTGCACTCTCTCTGCACTGTGGGTGTCTCTAACTAAGCCACTTTCTTCCAGACAGCCCCTCAGGAATGCCCCGGGAGTTAAACTTTGCAACAACATGGCTACTAATTACAAAGGCGGCTCCTCAGAGGTTGCTGGTAACAGCCAGACACCTCCTTCCCAAAGAGCCTGGGGAGTTAAACTTTGCAACACCATGGTTACTAATTACAGAGCCAGCTACTCAGGGGTTGCATGGTCAGTTCGAAATGGCTACTTTGTCCCCTTCCCTTCATTGCCGGTGTCTACCACTAACGCAGGCCACACTCGGACCCTTGTCGCCTACGCTCCAGCACTGGCTGCCGTGTAGACCAGATACAGGGCAAAGCCAGCTCAGATGTCTCTACAACGGGCCCACAGCACCCAGGGGCCCATAGCACCCAGGGGCCACGGCCAGGCCAGCCCAGCTGCGAGCTGAGACTAAGTGAGGACAGCGGGAGGGCTCTGTGAGAGCAACAGCCCCTGAAAGGGCCACCCCCCTTCAAATCTGCATGAAACAGGACAACTTAACAACAGAGAAGAAAGACACTGAGTAAAAAGGGAAAGAGCCTCTGCCCCAGGCCGTAGAAACAGAAACAAAATGGTTTTTACAAATGCTCTGTGTGACCACACCAGCTAACGGCACTGGGAAGTGCCTGACTTACACTTGTCCCTGTCCTGTCACATTCCAGGTCGTCTAATCCTTTTCTCGGGGCCTCCCTGGTGGCACAAGGGGTTACAGTCTCGGCACTGGGAAGCTGTCCACAGCCCCGCAGCCTGACTTCGGCCCCTGACCAAGGAGGGACCCACAGGGCTCAGCAGACCTCTTCCGTCTCCCCGCTGCTCCCCGCTGCTCCCCTCGGCAGTGTGTTTCAGTCCATCTGCTTGTTCTGCTCCACTGCCTCTGGGGAAGACTCTCAAACCCTGCACTTCTGGACTGTACCCCAGTTCTATATGCATAAATAAAATATTTTTAAAAAAACACACTAATCCTTTCCTTTCCTTGATCCCTATGCAGAGACAAACAAAAGGTGCTTTTTGGGTGCTAAAACGCCTTTTAAAACTTTGTCAGAGACTTTCAGGACCAAAATCATGCTGAGTGGAAATCTACAGGGGCCCCTCATTTACCTACGTGGCGAGGAGGCTAACGCCCAGGGGGGTCGGCGCACGCTGCACTGCCCTGCAGGTTCCCCTCATGGTACAAGATCGGCACCCACAACACTCTCACTCACCTTGGCGCCTCTTGCCAGCCGGCCGGGCTCTGCTCCTCTGGCCTGGGCTTCACACTGGGCCCACACCCGGCACCAGCACCTCCGGGAGGGCCCCAGGCTGTACCATCCCAGCGCTCGTCATCACCCGCTGCCGGGATGCCCGCAACAGACCCCTGCTTCCTCTTCTTCCGCTTTTTCTTTTGACTCCTGGGCTCCTTCCTGCCTCCCCCTCCCTCGGCCCCAGCCTCACCGGCTGCTGACAATGCTTCCACGCACAGCGGCTCAGGACTCTCAGGCCTGACCCTCACGTCACCCTCCTGATTCTTTGAAATTTTTCTTTTTTTTTTCTTAGTCTTGCTTTTCTTAGGTGACACCAGCAATGGTGCCATTTCACCACCTGGACCCCCAGGCAGCAGGGGTTCCTGCTGGGGTGATGTGGACACGGGCAGGCTGAGGCCTCCACGGGGGTTTTCTTGGCCAGTTTTGTGGGAGGCGACTTTCTTCCGATGCTTTTTATGCTTTCTTGCCTTTACGGCATCACACTCTTCTTCTGCCCGGATCTTTTGTGACTCAGTAAGCGGAAGTGGCTTGACGGCCTTCAGCTTCTCTGGCGCCTTTTGCTGCTGACTGGCATCAATGTAAACCACATCGACATCCTTTTCCAAGCTCTTCCACGGGTTCTCTGTGTTTTCCTGATCCACCAGGACACAGGTCACGCCCGTTGCATCGTCTACACCCATGACACTGGTTCTTCTTTTTTTCTTTTTTTTGGGCAGAGACATGGCCGTGACCTGCTCGGTCTCGTCACAGGGCTCTGGGATTTCCAGTGTGGGAGAAAGGAGATCCTGCAAACGCTTCCTCTTTTTCTGACTCTTGGCTGTGTGAGGCAGCTCCTCTGCTAGGAGTGGGTCTCTGACACCTTTGTGGGGGTGCCTGTGATGCCCTTCCTTATGGACAGAATGCTTTTTCTTTCTCTTGGCAAGATGGGGAGTGTGGCCTTCCAGGCAGCTTGGTTCTCCTTCCATGTTGTTCCTATTGGGAAAACTGTTAATGACTTGTGTGTCTACAAAGCACTTTACAGATTAGCCCTCAGAGAAAAAAGCAGCAGAAAGCAGAATGGCACTGTTGCAGGGCACCCCAGTGTGAAATGGGCTGCCTGTGTGTGGGCCCTCAGCCGCGCTTAAAAAGGGGCGGTGTCCACAAAACTCTGCAGAGTTCCTTTAGGACATCCTTCCCCTTAACAGCACGACAAATACCGAGCCTGGAGTCCTGGCCGTAACCCCCGCAGCTGACCAGGTCTCCCTCCCCGCCCAGGGCCATTCCCGCACAAAACAGTACCAGACGCCAAGAGCACCCTCCCGCCGCCCTTGCCCTCCCTTCCAACCGCTCCACGCGCGCTTTCTTGGGCCCCCGACCCGGAGCAAGCCCGGTCCCTCCCCCGACCAAGGTCTTGCAGCCTCGTCCCGCCTCCCGGCAACCCCGCGGCCTCCCGCCTCCTCGCAGCCTCCCGGACGCGGCTTCGGGAAAGCGGCCCCTGCCCGGGCCTGGCCCATCAGAGGCC
>NW_004567107.1:1939895-1989180 GCF_000260355.1 Condylura cristata | reverse complement strand
CTCCTGGCCCTGCGGCCGCCCGAGGGCCGAGGCGGCCGCCGCCCCCGCGCGACTTACGCCGGCGCGTCCACAAAGAGCCGATCGGCGGGAAAAGGCGACTTTATGCCGCGCTCCGAAAGCTCCGCCACTTGCTTTTCAAACCGGAAGCGTGTGGTGGTGGAAGCGGAAGCCGGAGAGCGTCACTTCCGGCCCGCTCGCCGCTTCCCGCTGCCATAGCAACAGCACCGCGGCTGGAACCGTTGCCTGCCGCCCGCGGGTCCTGCGGCCGGGGGAAGGGGGGCGCCGAGCGAACCCTGAAACGAAGACGCGCGCCGAGTTCTGCCATTGGCTCGCGATTTCACTCACGCTGCAGGTGGCTCGCGATTTCACGC
Organism: Condylura cristata; assembly: GCF_000260355.1. NCBI lineage: Eukaryota > Metazoa > Chordata > Mammalia > Eulipotyphla > Talpidae > Condylura > Condylura cristata. The sequence continues at coordinate 1,988,809 of NW_004567107.1, read as the reverse complement.
ACGCTGCCCGTTTGCTTGGCACGGTTTTTGCCGAGCTCCAGAAATGAACGGGATGGTGAGGTCCAGACCCGAGGGCAGCGTCAGAGCATCCGCGAAGGGGAATACTACGGGGTGGCTGCCACCTCAGGTGGGAGGGAGAGCTCTTGGAGGAGTGACATTTAAGCTGACTTCTAAGTGAAAGGGGCAGCAGAAATCTAGGTGGACGCGGTGAGGACACAGACACAAAGGGCCTGAACTAGGTCCCTGGAGGACTCGAAAGAGGCCTGGGCACTTGGAGCCCAGTGAGTGAAGGGCAGAGTGTAGGAACGCGAAGGTGGCAGGGGCTGCTGGTGCAGGAGTGGGTGTAATTACGCTTAGGTGAAGGTTGGAGCTACAATTCCAATCGTCCGATTTCAACTAAGTCTTCATTTTTTGTTCTTGAGTCTTGATTTTTTTAAAGATTATTTATTCATACAGAACTGGGGCCAGAGGTGCAGAGGCAGTGAGAGACTTCACCAGAGACACAGTGGGGAGCAGAACAGGAAGATTGAGGAAGTACACTGCTGAGGGGAGCAGCGGGCAGGTCAGGAGAGGTCTGCCGCGCCCTGTGGTCACCTCCGGGGAGGGGATCGAACTCGCACTGAAGCGGCTGTGGCCAGCTTGCAGTGTTGCGTCCTCACCCATTTTGCCACCAGGGAGGGCCCGAGTCTTGATTTTTAATGATTAAAAATGTTGCACATAGGACCTAATGCACCCTCCATGATGGCGCAGTGGGTTAAAGTGCAGCACTGCAAGCTAGCTGCATCACTTCAGTGAGAGTTTGATCCCCACCCCGGAGATGACCCACATGGCGCGGCAGACCTCTCCTGCCTCGCCCGCTGCTCCCCTCAGCAGTGTACTTCATCAGTAGGACTGTTCTGCTCCCTACTCTGGTGAATCCTCTCTCCCCCCAGTGTATGAATACTGGCCTTTACCCTAGTCCTGTATGAATAAATAAATAAATAAATCTTTAAAAAACAAAGTTGAACCCAGCCACGTAGAGGTCAGTATCTGCACCAGCCAAGCTTTGAGCTTCACTGTATCGTGGGCATACCCTGCATCGGCAACCATCCTCTCATTTCTCTGAGAACAGCCCTTTGTGGAAGGCACTTTCTCCATCCCTTGTGATGGAGAAAGCCAGGGCGTGAGGTATTCTGTCCAAGGAGGCTGACTGCTGCCCTGCCTGCCCCTCACTGCACCACCCTGCTACTTCTGTGTGAGCTGCCATGTGGTTTGGCCAAAACGTGCACGACTTACATTTCCCTGAAAGTCCGGGAGTGAAGCAGCCTGGAGAAATCATAAATACACATAGCACTTTGTTAGGTCACCCCAAGGCTGCTCCAGGCCCTAGCTGAGCATGTGCAAGTCCATCTCACCTGTCCTTGGTGCAGTTCAGTCTGGGTGAACCCCTTGAGCCTGGAAGAGATGTACATGTTTAATGAAGGTGGTGATGGATGGATGAACCCACAAACTTGCCTGGGACTGGAAGGCAGACTTGAGGCCACCAGACCAGGGCTCTACAAACACTGCACCAACCACTTGGGAAACTCACAAAGTGCAGCTTCCCAGCCTTGTGCCCGAACGCCGGGCATGGCCATTCAGTCGCCTGAGGCCTAGCGGGTTGATAGCGGTGATACAGCTACGGAGACCGTCCAGGGCCCGGACAGGTGCTTGCTGAAGTGTTCAGGGTCAAATGTGACACTGTCTGCAGGTCCTTCAAAAAGTGGTTCGGCTCTCTTACAACACACCGGAGAAGCAGCTGCGTCAGACGTCCACGACGGGTGGACAAAGGAGGCTTTTCAAATGCATCTCCCGGGGCCCTATTTCCAGACAGTCTGATTGTGTCAATCTGTGTTTCTCAGTGTCCCTCCATCCTGCTTCTCAACGTTGGTCACCGTGGACCTTAACCTCCACACCCATTTCATAGAAGGTCCAAGCGGATGTTGGTTTGAGGTCACCTGTGGATGAGCAGAAGTATCAGGCCTGGCGCCGGTTTCTATCTCATGGGGAGAATTTAGGGGCAGGATTTGTGCACACCCATCCTGGGGAAGGGAGGAGAAGCGGCAGCCTGTGCGGTGGGGAAGGATAAGGGTACTTTTGACTTGTGAGCCCAGAGGACCCCCATCGCTTTTAACAGGACCCAGTTGTGAGTCTGGTCCTTTCCTCACTCCACACGCGAAAGCTCTAAAGAGGCCCACCTTGGTGACCAAGAAGTTTCTTGAAAGGAAAACGTTCTACAAACTCACTGGCCCTTGGCGTCCTGTCACCGTGGAGACGGACCGTCCCATTCTGCCTACAGGGGAGCCTTGACCGGCTCCTGGTTCCGGTCCACAGCGCAGTGCCCAGAAGACGCCCAGAGGAAACACCAGGACTTATCCAGGGGCTTTGGGGCTCCTGGCAACGAGACAGGGAGCGCGAGGTGGTCGTGCCCGCTGCGGAGGGGGCCCTGCTCCAGGGGCCCACCCCGGGGTCCGGTGGCGCCGCCGGGGGCCCCGCCGCTCCGCCTAGGGGCTTGGCGCCCACCCACAAGTTGGACAGAACTCAAGTTCAAGGCGGCGAGCTGACTCCGGCGAACCCCAGGATGGCGGAGGCCAAGAACCCCCGCCAGGACCTCAGGCCATGGAAGAAGAAGAAGCAGCCGGTGCACCGCACGGTCAGCCAGATCTGCCCGCCCCCGCGGCGGCCGCTGACCGTGGCCGACATCCGGCCAGGCATGGAGAACGAGCGGTTGGGGGTCGTGAGGGATTCCATGTTTCAGAACCCGCTCATCGTCAAGGTGAGCCCCCGCCCTCCCCGGCACCCACGCGCGGCATCCCCCCCCCCCCCCGCGGTCCCGGCAGATCGCCTCTCTGAGCCTCAGTTTCCTCGCTCTCAAAGTGGGCTGGTAATGGCGTGCCTCAAAGGGGTGCCTTGCGAAGGTCGGCTAGAGCCCCCCGGAGCGCCTGGCACGCGTTTGGGCGATGTAGGCGGAGGCTGTGTGCCCCGCAGCCCCCTGCGCTGCCACAGGGCAGGACGGGTCGCCGCACCCGGTTTACGTCTTCCCCGCTGGCAGGCTTCGTGGGGGGTGGGGGTCGCGGCACGCGCCTCCCCTGCCCTACACGCCGGGCCGTCCAGCCGAGCGCTGTGGCTCTCCCCTGGAAACACCCCCCACGCAGGGGCTCCCCCCACCACCGCAGACGCAGGTGCAGGTGCATACACCTGGCGGGCGGAAGGGCGAACCCTGCCCCGCGGGCCCCAGGCGCCCGGCGGGGAGCTGCTGTGGCCGGCGACACCGCCAACCCCGGGCGCGCCCCCTCGCTTCGGCCTCCTTCCGGGCTGGGGGTCCCCCACCCGCTGGACCCCCCCTTTCTGGGGCGGCGGGAGTCCCGCCCAGGGGCTGGCGCCGGGACCACCCGAGCAACTCCACCCGGCGCCGCTGGGGGGCGGTGCGAGGTCACGAATGCGCTCAGATCCCCGAAGCCGCGGGGACCACGCGGCGTAACCATGGAGTCACAGTAAATAAAGACGATTTATGTCCATGCCAGGCGCCCCTCGAAGCCCAGAGGGTTTTGTGTTGGTTTTGTTTTTGGTACAGAGAGCCTGGGCTTCCTTAACACCATGCTGGAATTTGCTGAGTTAATTGGTTCCTGGGAAATTTTAACTCTGTCCTTTTGCCTTTCCCAGAACTCGGGGTGCAGCCCTGGGGGAGGCTGGCTTATCAGCCAGTGCCCTTCGTCCCATAGGCCCGCTTCCTTAGGCCCCCCAAAGTGGACCACGGGGCCTCGCCTCTAGGTGAGAAGAGCCCTGTCCGCTGACAGATGGCACAGACAGATGGACGGCCCCTTTCTGGGATTAAGGGGAGACCTCTCCCTCTCCCCTACTCCCGCGGATCTGTGGCTTCAGTGTTAGGCCACTGCTTTCCCCCGCGTGGCTTCCGAGGCCACTCCTGCCAGCTGAGACCGGAACGCGGGGCTGCGCTGCAGCGCTACACACACACACCGCTGGTGTGGGGGCGCAGAGCACTCGCCCCCCCCCACCGCCACGCCCCCCCGTATTTACACTGTGCTCCTCTGGGCAGAACACGGCACAGCCTATTCCAGCAGCACAGGCCTCCGGGGCCCCCGCCCCCCCCCTCCTCTCCCACGTCAGGGTCAGCACTGGTCTCTGGGTGGCGCCAGCGCAACAATTTCCGGGCGACATCAGTGATTCCTGGACCCAGCCCTCCGTGGACAGTGGACGCTGTAGGGAGATGCCTTGGCCACCACCGGGGCTCTGTCCGGGAGAGGCGGCCGACCGCCCTGGCGGCCTGGGGCTGGTGCCGCCGGCATCCTGGCGTCCTGCAGCCCAGCAGCCAGGGGCAGGGACGCGTCCTTCCTCCTTCCCTCCCCCGACCCTCAAGGTCCCGATGGGCTGTGAGGGACTCTCTGTAGCAGTTAAGGTTATGTCCAAGTCAATAAGATTTTCTTCCAGAGCTGCCCTAGAGGAAAGCTGCAGAGATGGTGGGAGCAAGAGGAACCGACTGTTGCCTTGCCCAGACCCTCTGCAAACGCCCCAGGGCACCTGGCGGGCTCTGTGCTCCAGGCCCTGCCCCTGCCCACCTGTCCGACGACGTCATCCCCTCTGTTCTAAAGGCAATCTAAATTGTGGGAAAATTTTGGAAACTTTGGATTTGTAGAAAGGAGAAGATGCAGAGTAGTCCAGACGGTGGCACCTTTAGATGCATTTATTTTCTTTTCAGATGTATTTATTTATGCGTACAGAGCTGGGGTACAGCCAGAGGTGCAGGGGTGAGAGGTTTCGCCAGAGACAGAGCGGGGAGCAGAACAGGTGCATCTACTGACACACGCCGCTGAGGGGGCAGCGGGCGGGTCAGGAGAGGTCTGCCGCGCCCTGGGGGTCCCTCCCTGGTGGGGATCCAGCCGGCCACAGTGGCTGCATTCAGCTTTGCAGTGCTGCGCCTTAACCCCTCGCTCCACCAGGGAGGGCCCAGAAGATTCTTTAGTAAACTGAGTTGCTGGGAGGGAGCTTTATCGGACTGTGCACTTGAGGCTTGTGGGTTTCTTCCCGGTGACACGTCTGCCCCACCAGCCTGGGGTTCCCAGCTGGGGTTCGCTGCGCTCCTCGCCTGTGCGGGGAGCCCTGGGAGCCTTTAAAGGAAGATGGCAGCAGGGTGTTTCGGTGCTGTCTGCATCTGAACCGGAAGGCTGCGTCTGTATCGGCGGAAGGTAACACCTGAGGGATCATCGCGTATTCCACCATATTGGGGGGCTGTTGTTCCGATTGTTTTCTCCAGTGAATAGGATCAGGGGGTTTGCTTTTTCATTTAAAATGCAGACACTGCCTGAGCAAACCCAGCACTGCTATTTCACACCCCTGGAATTTACCAGGACGTAGACGCATCAGTTATTCAAGAACATGTCTGCAAGATGCCACAGCAACCAGGTGAAAAGTGAAAGCTCAGACACCCGATCAGCTATTTCACCTATCAGCACTCGACTCTGCCTGTTTAGAGCCAAGCCGACGGGTTACTGCGTGGGGCTGATTGAGTCAAGTCCGTGTTTTATGCGGCCACAAAAAGATGTAAATATTTTCCATTAGAGAGGGTTTCTACTCGATTGTAGAAAGTGACGGGCAGTTAGCTAGTTTCCTTTCAATGTGACTCTCGGGGAAGAATAAAATGAAATAGCGAAAGACCCAGCCTCCCCCGCCCGACTCCCGCTTCCCCAGATCCTGTGACTTGACGTGGGATCGCAGCCCTGTCGGGAGCTTCCTGCCACGGGATTCAGCAGATATCCTGTCAATACAATTATAGGCAGAGGCTGCTCGGAGTGCCGCTGACAGCCCAATCCCTGCGCCCGGAGAGGCGGCTGCGAGGCGGGCGGGATTCGTTGAAGCCGGCAGCTTCAGAAAGTGACATGATCACGGAGCCCGATTTTTCATAATTTATGACGGACTCTGTTTTCTGTGGGGTTTATGTCGCAAATAAGAAGTGCCTGCCTCTGTACAACAGCGTGACGGAATCACAGCCCTGGGGGCGGGAGGAGGCCTCGACAGCCGGCCCAGCTCCTGCTCAGAGAACGTCAAGGCCCAGGGGTTCTCACCCAAAGGGCCAGCCTGCACTGGCGGCAGGAGTGGGGTGAGATTCGGCTCCGCAGGCAGCCAGCCCCCCGCCCTATCGGCCACAACACACAATAATGAATCAAGGCCCACTCAGATTGGGCACGTCTGTCCGCCAAAGGTTGACAGGTGAGTCTGACTCCAACAGCGTTTCAAACGCTCCTTCCAAGCAGCACTCATTCTTAGGGTACCTTGACTGCCAGGGTAAATGTTTACTCAGTGTCCAGCCACCCCAAGCTCTCGTGCAGCCCTAAAAACAATTGAGAACTCAGTCCCTGACCACTGGGAGAAACAGGAATATCTACTTGTATACACGCAGGTGTGTGTGTGATAAATACCCCTACAGGTGCACATGACAGATGCATAGATGCAGGGCCGTGTCATGTGTGGTGTATGTGATGCCCGTGTTATGTGGCATGGAATACATCTGTACTTACATCGCTCAACACTGCACCTGCCCGGAAGGAAGTCTCGGGAAACCGCTTTAACTTTGCACACACACGCGCACCCCAACAGTAAGACAAGCAGTCCCGGCCGGCCGCCTCTGTGAGTTTGCAGTGGGCGCCGCCCAGAGGGTTTGGATTTGGGAGGAGGAGGAGCCCGAAGGGGCACTGGGGAGACAGGCGGAGGCGCAGAGGTGGGCTGGACCTGGGCGGGAAGAGGCAGGTCCTGACAGGGCGGGCGCGAGGGGCCTCGCTCGCTGGGGCCAGCGGCCTGTGTCCCTCAGGTCCCAGGCTCCTTAGATTCCCCCCAGTTTGAGCTCTGCCTTGAGGCTGGCGCTCGGCTGGGACCGCTAGCCCAGATCCCGAGGAAGCGCCGGTTTGGGCCCAGGGACCGGTGCCCTCCACCACGAGGCGGCCACGCCGCGCCACGGACAGAGGCCTCGGGCATGCGTGCTGCCGCTGGTCGGCGGGAGACGCGGACAGAGGCGAGTGGCGCTGCACACAGGTGCGCACACGCACACGCCCACACCACAGCGACGCACACGCGGGCCAGGGCTCCTGTCACGTGCGAATGCGCCACGCCGCTGCCCCGCCGACCACCACACACCTCTGGTGGCTCCGACCTTTCTGCGTCCAATCCCAGTGTGACAGGAAGGGGTGCTGTCACTCTCTGGGAAAGCAGTGGGCTGACGCTTCCCCGCTGCCTCCCTGCGCCCCTTTCTGCGCCCCTTTCCTTCTTTGTAAGTCGAGGCCTCACTCCCCGGCCCCACGCAAGTCCTGGGCGAGCTAATGGCCGTTTTAGCCCCCCGCTGCTCCCGCAGGCTTCTGGCACAGCCCCGGGGGGTCGGCCCCCTCTGCCCCTCTGGAAAGGGGGTGCTCTGCTTTGAACCCTTAACGAAGACCTCAGGCTTCCGTTTCCTCCGGTTGAAATTCAGCGCCCCCCCCTTTCCCTGGCTCCCAGGACCCAGGGCGTCGGGAGGCCCAGCGGGCGAACTCGTCACCGCGGCTCAGCGCCCGCTCGTGCTGTGATTCGGGCCGCTCTTCCATTATTTGAAGGACCAAGTTTTCTTGATTTACTGCTGGCAGACAGAACGTCAAGCCCGCTTTTCCCGCGTATTGCTTTCCAAGCTGTGCGGGGTCTCCAGAAGAGTCGGAGGCCTGGTGAAATGTGACTCAGCTGCATTGTTCAAGGCCGTGCCGCTCTACCTGTTTAAAAGCACAAAGCAAAGGCACCGGGTGAAGTGTATCCGTGTGAGACGCGAGCGCCCGAGGCCACCCAGGCCGCGGGACGCGAGTTTGGGGCTTCAGTGCTGCGTTGGTGCGGGCCTGGCCGCCAGGACAGGCGTGGACGGGCTCCCGGCACCGGCGTCCTCCCAGCCTCGGCCTCACCTGCTGCCAGCGCCTGCGTTGGGACCTCTGGCCGGGCAGACAGAAACAGGCCGAGCCGGGCGGTCCCAGCCGGGCCAGCCTGGGCCTCTCTGCACGCGTGTGGTGAAGGGGGAGCTTCTCACTTGGCTTGTTGAAAAAAGAAAAAGTGGGCACTTGATGGCCACTGTTGGCGGTTCAACCAACGAGAGAAACGCTGCCAGCTGCTCACCTTTACCCTCTGTGTCCCGTGGCAAATGCCGCCGCCCGACTGGGCAAACACCCGTGGGGGGCGGTGAAGTTCGGCATTCGTAAGCTGCGTGCCCATGCGTGAGCCCAAGTCGCTGAAGTTTGTCCAGAGGATGAAAGGGGACACCTAGCAGCACCGTGGTTTCGAGGAGCAGCTTTAGCGAGGGCCAAGGTGGCCGGTGGGGCTGGACCCGGCGCACGGCGGGGGCGGACCCAGCCGAAGGTCAGCGGCCACCGCCCCCACAGAGGCGGCGCCCATGGCGACTTGCCGCTAGGGACGAGCTCGGGGCTCTGTGGCCGCCCTGGACGGTGACGGTGGTGCCTGCGCTGGGGGCCACGGGGAGCTGCTCCTGAGTGTCCTGTCCACGTTTAAGAACAGAGTAGACCTAAATTTGGGGGTCTGTTCATGCCTGCAAGGCCATTCCCGAGCCCGTCCTGCTTTAGCAAGCGCCCACCGTGGAAAGGCCCCGTGAAGACGTTTCCTGAGTGCGTGTCCACGGGGCGTGCGGCCTGCGCAGGGAGAGCCAGCCTCGCTCGCTGCGGCCAAGGCCGAGGCACGGAGGCGGAGCCAGGCCAGGCGAGTCTCGGTGAGCTCACTGAGTGGCGGAGCTGCCCGGTGAGGTCGGGTCCCGGGGGGCAGCGGGAAGGGGCGCTGGCCAGGCAGCGGCCTCCCATCCGCAGTGGGCAGGGTGTCCGCCTGGAGAGCGGCCTGTGAGCGTCCTGGGGGAGCAGCAGGGCGCGTCACAGCCACCGCGTGAGTGGACAGGTCTCTGGTGCCTGCTGTGGCCTGGGGACACAGCGCAGTCTCCAGGCTACAGGCTTTGCCTTCCCGGAGTTAGAATCCAGAGGGCAGAAACTGCTGTAAGAGCCAGCAGGGGACGGGGGGTGACAGGCGTCTGGGGGTCCATGCCCGGCGGCTGCCCCTGGACCGGGGGACACAGGGGGTCTGGGCTGGCCTGCTTGCGCCGAGTGCTGACGCAGCGATCAGGGCACATTCGGGGCACCGGGGAGCCAGGCAGGGTAGGTGGAGTGATTGTGCGGCCTGAAACGGAGACGATTTTGGGGTCCCTCATTACGAAGCAGAGGACATTATGAGGAAGGCTGGAAATAAAGCCCCAGGCCATGGGAGGGGCTCCACGCCAGGGCGGCCCTGGGCCAGTGCCTCGGCTTCAGGTACGGGGACAGTTGACCGGGGGAGAGGAGCTGGCCCAGACAGGCGGCCTCCGCAGCGTGGGCGCGGGGTAAAGGGCGCTCAGGGGCCAGGCCGGCCCCAGTCCTGCCCTCGGCTGTCACGGCGCCTCATGCCCCCGTGTGCCGAGGGACGGAGCCCCCGACCGGACACCAGGCCCAGCCCACGGGACGCACATGCCGCACGCTCCGGCCAGGACAGTGGCGACCACGACTGTGGCTGAGCCTCGGCTTCCGCACCCCTGAACAGCTGCCCGCCCCCCAGCCCGGCCCCCAGAGCCCCGGAGCCTGCCCACCCATGCTCATTCTGTCATTTGCAAATGCTTCTTGAGGGACTGCAGGGGCCAGCAGGTGTGGGGGTGCCCTGGGGACCCAAGAGCCTTGGCTCCCACCTGCTGCAGGAGTGAGGCCCTGCTGAGGACAAGGGGGAAGTGAAGATCCTTGGGGAGAAGGAGGCGGGGCTGGCCGCCAGGGACCCCCACCCTGAGCCCCGCCCTGAGGACCAGAGGGTGCAGCCTGAGGCCTGAGAGGAGCAGGTATTCTGTGTAGGGGCGGTGGGCAGACTGTTCCAGGCCAAAGGAGAGGCTTTGTGAGGGGACCCCAGATGAGGAGGCACCTGGAGCTTTGGGGCCCTTAGGGGCAGGCGAGCTGGGGGGTTGCCGAACGGGGATGGGCGGGGAGGGTGGGGCCAGACCCTGTGGTCCAGACACGGCAACGGACCTGTGGGGCCACACGGCAACGGACCTGTGGGGCCGAGCAAGTGACAGTCCCAGGCTGGGGGATGGCCGCGCCCTCCCCTGCCAGCTGACGCCTCTGCCCGGCGCCCCCCCAGGCTGGCTGCCCGGGCGCCAGCAGGCGGATGCGGGCTCCCCATTTAGGGTCAGTGGCAGCGATTTGTTTATTTTTTGCAAGTTTAAAAAGCCTCTCTTCGCTGCGCTCCGAATTTCTGCCGCGTCTTTGGCGGAACCTGCCGGAGCGAAGCGAGGGGTCCCCGAGGGCTGAGAGCGGGCGTAGCGGCTGCCTCCGGAACCCACATAAACTGTCACTGAAGACTTTGCTCTCTGTAGGTACCCAGTGGGCATAAATTCGAGGGCTTAAGCGAGTCTTTCAAAAACTCCCCTCTGCAGGGAGCGTCTGCCTGATGGTTCTGAGAGCTCCGTCTCTCCTCAGCAGCCGCTGCTTCTCCCTGCCTCTGCTCCCAGCGCCTGGCAGGATGTCGGGGCGCCCACTCCCCAGCAGAGAGGGTGCTGGGGGCGGCTGAGGCTTGCGCTGGGCTGCCAGGGACCTCCTGGCCGCAGGCCCACTGGCTGGCCGGTGCCCCCCGCCAAGCCAGCTAACAGCGCCCTGCAGGTGCCGGGACCAGCGCTGGCCCCTCTCCGGCACTGGCATGGTCTCCTCCCAGTCTGTGCACTAAGCGGCGGGTTCCCCCCACCCCCACCTTACAGCAGGGAGCGAGGCGTGTGGAGGTTCTCCAGGTCCCCACCGCTGTGCGGCTCAGGCTTGGAGCAGCCGGCTTCCCGCAAGGCCTGGCCGCCGCTCAGGTCAGCACCTCAGAGGGAAGGGGCTGGCCAACCCTGACGCCCCCTGGCGGGCTGACCAAGCCCCGGGCTTTTACACACACACACCCCGGGGTGCTGGGAGCTCAGGAGAGGGGTGACGGCCAGGGCCACAGGGAGTGTGAAGGGCACTGCCCGTGGTGGGGCTGGTGGCCTGACAAGTAGGCCACACGGCCAGTTCTCGAGCTGCTGGGTGCGGCGTCCAGTGCAGCCCGTGTCCAGCTGCCGCCCCAGAGGCAGGCGGACCTCCTGTCCACACGGCACCAGCACGGTTGTGCCAGGGCCGCGCCCGCATCTACCGGGTGGCTCAGGAAAGCAGGGAGGGAGGCTGCCCATTGCCGGCCTGTGAAGGAGGAAGCGGCCTGGTGTGCTGTGCTGGGAGCCCGGCCTGCTCCAAGGGGCAGCCCCAGGGGCGGCCGCCGCAGCCGGGACAGCGGCCCTCCCCTCTCAGTGACACGCAGGCCTCAGAAGGGGCGAGCGGCGAGGGTGGCTGGTTTCCCACGGAGGGCTGGGCGGGGGGCTCCCAGCTGGCGCATCTGCTGGCCAGGGGCCAGCGCAGCCGGCCAGACTGCTGGGGCGGCCGCACCCTTTCAAAGGGAGGTGCCCTCCCCCTCCCCAGCGCCCTCCCCCTCCACCCTAATCAGAGAGCAAATTGTTATCAGATTAGCGGCAGCACGGAAAAGCACAGCCCCTGCCGGGTCGTTAGCATTTAGATAGACCGGGACGGACCCGCACAGGAGCATCAAAGCCGGCTCGGCCGCAGGAGGGATTAGTTTCTTTAACCAACGGGCCTGATCTGGCCTAACTCATTACCCTGCCTCCTCGCGGCTCCAGCCATTGAAGATTATGCCGTTCAGGCCTCTCCCTTGTTTTCCTCGAGCCTGGGCTATTGAATTGTACATTCTTGCGCAGTCCCGTCAATACTCAGCGGCCTGAGGTTCTAATTCTGCTTCATTTAAACTTCATCAACTTTTCCAATCAAGTGGAAGGATCCGAGATGGGCTCTCAGAGCAGCAGGCCGGCTCCCTTTGTCAGATAATTCATTCTGCCTCCTCCCCGCCTCCCCGCCCTCTTCCCCCGCCTCCCTCCCCGCCCCTCCCAGCACTCTCCCTCCACTCCTTACCCCAATGCCGAAAATGAGATTACAGTATTTAAATGACTATGATAATCAATCTGGGGACCCGGGGCTGAGATTGAGGTTAATTTTTCTTAGCAGAACAAAGAAGAGAGTGTCTCCAGGGACGGGAAGTGCAATCCGACCTGCCTGCTTGTGGTTTTCCTCCCCTGCCATTGCAGTTTTAGAGTCTTTTCTTGTTACTAACCAGGCGCCGAGTGTGATTTTTAAGGGCGAAGGCCGGAGGCAAACAGGCCCGGGACCCCAAACTGATAAACAGCACACAGCCTCCCATCAACCACCTTCACAGGAGAAAAGGCCCTTACCTGGTGTGAGCACAGACCTAATGAAAGGGTGATCATCTCCCTTTATTTTTAAACACACGAGGAGTAATTCCCCACTGTCAGACCGTCACTCAGCCCCTGCTGCGCCAGGAAACTTTTGACTGAAAAGCCTGTCACTCACGCGTCTTCCCTGGCAGCCTCTGCGGCTGTAGAAGTTGGGATTTTTGTCGTGTTTTGGCTAATTGGAGACAGGGTCATTATGCCACGGAAAAGCCACATGAAAGTGACTTGCTGGATTGTACCCGCTGCTGTGGCGGGGGCCCACCGCCTCCGCCCGCACCCCAGCTCCGAGACACAGAAGCGGGATGTGTCTATTTGCCTGTCTGCCTCTGCTGTCTGTCAGAACAGTTGCGCGTGCGGCCACCAATGTTATCTTTTATTTGTGTCAGGAGAGAGGATTTGACAAGTTCCGTATACAATGTTCCTTTGGCAAGGCAAATTTTTCATACCAATTTTGAGCAGGAAATGAAACTATCTTTCAGCAGAACGAGCAGCAGCATCTTTGGACAGACTTATGATGGGAGGGAGGATCGCAGAACTCTGTCTCCTGGCTGGGTCCCGAAAAGCCTAATACATTTTTTAAAAAGTGGGAGCTGGTTCCCCTCTGCTCCTAGCTGGGGGGATAAAGAGCACCCTTCCATGCGTCTTCAGACACCCCTGCTCCCCACAGTCACTAATAGGCTGCAATCCACCCTCCGTCTTTGATATGATAACGACGCTGATGGGGCCCTTTCAACTGTGGGCAAGTCTCGTCTCCGCATTTGCAGAGCAAAATATCTAATACCCAGCGCTGAAAGAGCCGCCAGTAAGCAGCCCCGCCTGTGTCAGGGAACCTCCGTTACTACTGCTCATCTGAAAAACGCCTCTCTCCCCTCTGCTACCAAACTCACTTGGGGCACTGGTTTATGGTGACATTTTTCTTTCTTAAAGCAAATATTGACTCGCCACAGGGAAATTAAGACTCCATTAGGCACGGCTACCTGGTAGGCAGCCACGTCACGCAGCCCTGCTGCTGTTAACTGGCTTCTTCCTCAGGAGCAGACCAGGGATGGGGAGGAGACGCCGGATCTAAGCCATAATTTCCTGAAATGACCCGACCTAAACCAGCCGGAGAGGTGCCACACGACCGCCATCTGAACACACAGAAGACGCGGCCTGTCGAGATAGTGACCTTGCCAACATGCACGCCAGTGGGTGCAGCTCTCTGCGGACGGGGGGAGGACCCCCACCCGGCCCTCCCCCGGCCTCAGAAGCCCGAGGGGAGGCTTCCTCCAGGGTCACAGCCGGGCGGCCCTGCCAGTGCCCACACCTTCCCAGTGCCCACACCCACCCCCTCCTGCCTCTCCCGCCCGCTCGCCCCATCGCAGGTGGCCGCTGTGACGCTGCACTAGGCCCCGCCTTACTGGCCACACGGTGGAGCAAAGGGCCCCAGCCTGGGCGGCGCATGGACACGCAGCCTCGCCGTGCTGGGGGCGACATAGCCGGGTCGGGTCAGGTGTGGACTGGCTGTGCCTGCTGCCGGCTGAGGGGTCGGTGCCAGGCCTCTCTGGCTTGCAGACTCCCGTCTCCCTCCGCTCGGTGTTCCCCGAGTGAGGGTCTATTTCCAAACCTCACCTTTCTATGGACACCTGTGATCGGATTAGGGACCCACTCCCGCCCATCAATGGGTTACCCCTGCAGGGACCCGCCTGGTTCATGAGCTGCGGGGAGGCGAACAGGGCAGTCGCTCGGGTGAGGCCCTGGACGTTGAACCTTGGGCTCCCCTCGTGATGAAATCTGCGGGTATGGGGAGCACCGAGAGCTCCCTGTGTCTCCGCCAGTGTGGCGTAGACCACTCGGGAATAGCCACAGGTCTCCCGTCACCCATGGTACTTTGCCATGTTGTTGCTGTTTAATCCTTAACGTGCCTAACTTGGGTCACTAACCATCCGGAAGGCAGACCCGCATGTCCTTTTTATTTCTCACAGAGCTATCCACCCACCCACCCATCCCTCACCCACCCACCTGCCCACCCACTGTTACAGTCAACAAACACTTGCTGCGTTTCCATGACACCCGCAGGCAGCCCGCCAGGCCCTTGCCTACCCGATGAATTCTTTCCCCCCTGTGTGCTCAGCTGAGCCCTGCCCACGGCTGTCCCACCCTCTCCACACCCTGTCACACCAGGGCCTCTGCTGCCCCCACTGCCAGGACGCCTTCCTCACTGTCCCGTCGTGGGCCGGGACGCACGTCGGTGAGCCTTGCTCACCCCTGGCTCCCGAGCCAGCTGCCGACTGCCCCCCACACACGTGGGTCCGCCTCTTGGGCTTTCCGGTTTTGATTTTTGCATGAAATGTCACGATGACCTTAACGTACCAGAACCTCAGGGGTAGGGAACGTTTCTCCCGGTCTTGGTGTCCGATGAGCTAATGCAGAGCTGGCGCCTCCCAGCAGCTGTCTGTTGACGGATGGAGGCGTGACTAGCTGCGTGACTTTTGTGCGTGGCTTTTCCAGGATTTCAAATAGGTTCTTTGACCACAACAGTGCTGTTGTTTAAGCAGTATATTTAAAGAAAAACTTGCTGTCGATCCCTTTGATGCCGCTTAGCGAGTGAAATTACTCTCAAAAAGTCTTCTATTTACTCCCGCTTCCGCCCTTCCTTTTATTTGCCTTATTAAATCTGTTTCTTCAGATTACCCATATTTTGAATTAGCCATTGAGGATTTCAAGTGGCTAGTATAACCCTGCTCAAAATGTAAAGGAAAGTGTGTTCATAATGCATGAAAAGATAGGGAAAAGAATGAGAAGAAACCAGATGGAAATTCTGGATGTGAAAACACAATCTATGAAATTTAAGTCACTGGATGTGTTCAGAATAGAATCTAAGTAACAGATGAGTCAGCGAACGGAGAGCAGATTGAAAACAGGCAGATCCTGGAGGGTCTTTGAGGCAGGATCAAAAAGTCCCCGTTTGTGTAGCTAAAGAAGTAGTAAACCCCAAAGATAGGTTTACAGGCTAAATAAGCTCAGGCAACAACAACCAAGACATAAACATAAAGAAGCAGGAGGAAGAACGCCAGCTAGCAGAGCCAGCTGCTGAGAAGAGAAGAGAACATCTTGAAATCAGACGGACGCAAGCAACGCATTGCGTGGAAGGGAGCGAAGAGCCGGCCTCTCATTAGGAGCAAAGCTGTGGCGCAGAGACGCTGGCGCGGATCTGCTCATTAGAATTTCCAGTGCTCCAAAAGAACTTCAAGGAGCTGGACACGGAAGGAGGCTACCTCGGGCGGGCGGGGGGAAGGAGCCCGGAAGAAGGCCGAGTGTGTCCGGAGGGCAAGAGCCGGGGTCCCCAAGCAACAGGCGGAGGGTCTGAGGGGGTGAAGGGACAGCCGGCAGGGCAGTCCGAGAAGCTGTCGGCCGGTCTTGCCAGGAGCCAGCCCACCCACGGCCCGGCCGCGGCTGACAGAGACCTGCGTCCTCAGGCTCCTTCGGCCTGTTCAGCTGCACAGCCTCAGCCGCCTCCTTGCCTTGCCTCCTCAGCCTGGTCCCTGTTCACAAGAGAGGGCCAGCGAGCACCTCCCTCCCGGGGCTGTGGCAAAGATGAACTGACAGCGGCGGCTGGAGCCAGGCGCGGCAGTTTAGAGCACAGCGCTGAGAATCTGAAGCTGCTGCAGCGCGAGTTCGATCCCCGCCTGTGACCACACGGCGCGGCAGACCCCTCCTGACCGCCCGCTGCTCCCCTCAGCAGTGTGCTACGTCGATCTGCCTGTCCTGCTCCCCGCTCTGCTCTCTGGTGAAGCCTCTCACCACCCCCGCACCTCTGGCCTGCGCCCCAGCTCTGTGTGCATCAATACATACGTCTTTAACCAGCAAAGAAAAGAAACGGGCAGGAGTCAGTTTTCCGTGTCAGCACCTGCTCTGACATGCCGAGCCCTGGGCCCTCCCCTCTGCCTTCCGTGATGAGGATGGGCACCCCAAGATGGCATTGTGGGGGCACTTGCGACGTGCACACCCCGTCCACCACGCACGCATTACCAGTTCCTGTGTGCCCAGAGGCAGCAGGACATACCCAAGTGGGGACACCCTGGTCCCCTGCACAGGCGCCACTTTGCACACGGGCCCCCTCTCTCCTGTCCTCCCTCATCCCCACGGTCAGCCGGGGCCCCTCCTCCGGAAGCCTGTCTGGAGCGCCCCTCCCGCTCCGAGCTGCCTCAGACCCCACCCCGGCCTTCACCCCACAGCGAGCTGCGTGTCTGTCCTTGCTCTCGGCATCTCCATGAAAGCGTCTGGCCTGTGGGCCCCTGTTGGCAGGAACCGGGGCTCATTCATCTCTCTCCCTGGCGCCTGCAGAGTGTGGCATAATGTAGATGCTCAATAAATGTTCGTCGAATGAGAGAATAAATAAATGGTTTAATGAGCACCTGGGAGACTGTTTCCTAGTCAATAGTAACTTTTGCATTTCTGTGAATGTCTAGATTTATTTTTCATTTCAAACTTAAGACACTTTCATGCTAAGATTTAAAGACGGGGCGCTCTCTGGAAGGCGGGTGAGCCCCGGGTGCAGCTGGGAGCGGGCTCTCTGCAAAGCCAAGGCCTGCAGTAGGCTCTCCCTGAAACTCAGTCAGCAACATGAGTGTCCCCCCCCCCGCCCCCCGCAGTCAGGAGCGGTGGGGTGCACCCAGGAGCCAAGGGGGGGGCTCTGGGAGGGGGCCGCTTTCCGGCCAGTCTTTCGTGGGTGAGCGAGCGTTTAAGTGAATCCGAGTGGGGCCCTGCAGACGTGAGGCGTGACTGTCCCGTCCAGGCGCTGGCCCCGGCCTCCTGGGGCCTACGGGGGCAGCGGGAACACGCGTCTGTCGGCGCCTGCTGGGGAGAGGCTATTGAGCTGTCTGATAAAGCCCAATATTACGCCTGAATTATACGCGAGGGCTGGGGAAAGGGCAGTGTTCAAAGGCACTTAGCATGGACGGGGCGGGCCCCTTTCTTCTGTGGCCCTCTGAGGTGGTGCTGTGGGCTGTGATGATTTGTATTGTGTGTGTAAGCTGACAGGGTAATCCTGGGAGCAGCAGGAGGGAGGCAACCCAAGCAAGACTTCCCAACCCTGCTAATTAAAACAATCCTTCCTCTCCCCATGAAGGGTAATGAGACAGAAAGAGAGTGGGCTAATGAAAATGTCACCACGAGATTGCCCACTTATTTTATTTATTTACTTAATGCTGTCACTTCCATTTTGGGGTTCTGGAGAGAGGTTTTCAAGCATTTTCTGCGAGACCTTCCCTGACTCCTCCCTGCCCTGCCCAGCACCCCTACAGAGCAGGTCTTTAGCGAGCTGAGGCTGTATCCACATAAATTGTCGATAATAACAATACTCGAGGAAGGAGGGCTTGTCTGTGCTCACTTCAAACTAGATAAAAAGGAGAGAAGCCTGAATCCCTTTTTAGAGTGTCTCCCCAAACCCGACCAGTGGGTTTACTTCTGAGGCAGCACCCTGGGGTGGGTGGCAGCCAAGTGGCAGCACCCTCGCTGGTGCCCAGTGGCATTTGGTGCGAGCCGCGGCTCTCCAGCAGACTTAGCACTGACCCCGCGGCTGTCTGGCTTGCCAGGGTGGCAGGAACTCAATTAATATGGCATTACGGTGTCCAGCCTGGCCGCTCACTCCCTCCAACGCCACGAGGGCACCCCAGGGCCCCTCCCTTCATTTCACCCCTGTAAATGCTTGGTGACTTCACTAATGGCTTCATCAGTACCTGCTGTCTGCCAGCTCAGGGCAGCAGGCTGGGAGGGAAGGGCCCTCCCGGTGTGGGTCTTGCCGCCTGGGCTTTTATGTTGGTGGGTCTGAGTTTTCTGTTCCTGGGGACAGAGTGGGCGGGTGGGGGGGGGTGTCCCAGCCTCCCACAGCAGGTGCTGCTTGGGGAGCTCTCAGGGAATGGACAGAGCAGCGTCAGGCTACAGACCTGCGAGGTGCATTTGTTTCTGTTGCTGCCGTGACAAAGGATCACAAACTGGAGCCTCTTTCTCCTCCCTCCCACCTGTCAGCTCTAGGCTGAGACATTCAGCTCTCCTGTTCAGCCTCCCCGACTTAGTCTCGGAGAAGGTAGCTGCCTTGGAGTTTCAAATCACTCTCTGAGCAAGGTGACCTAGGCTGTGTGTCCCAAGTTGGACGCCCTCTTGTCCCTTGATCCTCTGATTCAGCAAACTACTCAGAGAGGGTTGAGGACTCTCACCACCACCACCACCATCCACATCAGTGTCACTGTCGTCACCATCTATGCCATCATCATCATCTCATCAATATCACCCTTGTCACCATCACCGTCCACATCACCATCATCAATTGGCACAAGCTATGCAACTTCGCTCCACCGACAAATTCCGATGGAAGGGAAGAGCTCTGAAAAATCCGAATTTCCCTGGCTAACTTACGTTACGACCTCCCTTTTTTTTTTTTTTTAAGATTTATTTATTTATGCATACAGGCCAGAGGTACAGGGGTGGTAAGAGGCTTCACCAGAGACAGAGTGGGGAGCAGAACAAGCAGATCGATGACATAGTCCACTGCTGAGGGGAGCAGCGGGGGGTCAGGAGAGGTCTGCCGCGCGCCATGGGGTCACCTCCGGGGCGGGCAGGCGGGAATCGAACTCATGCGGAAGTGGCTTAAGCTTCTCAGTGCTGTGCTTTAACCCGCTGCGCCACCAGGGACGACCTCCCTTTTTTGTATAATCATAATATCAAAATATTCTGAGTAACCATCGGTTTACAACTGGATTGCCTTCGCCTCCTTCCTAAGGCGGCTACCTCGCCCAGGTGGTGCCAGCCAGCTAATGCATGCGGTCTGACAAGATCTGAGCTTGTGGGGGCACCTACCTAAAAAGTTAGGGGGCCCCAAAGCTAGCTCCTGCTGGGCCCCTTTATTTTGTTTTTGCCACTCCTGTAATTGTAACAACTTCTTCATTCAAATGCATCTGATGAAGTCAAAAGTAATTTAACAATTGGCTGTTTAATAAAAGCAATTGGCTGTTACAGTAAAATCAATATTGTAAAACAAGGCAGTGCTAAGAACATGCTAAAAAATAACCAGAGCTCTTTTACTGCCCAGAACCCCATAACCCAAATCCCATCACTCTACTGTCTTACTTAAGCTTTCTATTGTTCAGTCTTTAAATGAGGAACGGTACTGTATCTCTTTTAGTGATGGATTCACAAGAAAACTTCTCCACCCTGACCCTTCACTGTGGTAAATCTAGCAATGTTAATCTTGAATTTTATGAATTTATGTACCTGTTTTAACTTTAATAGATTTATTTTAAGAATCATAAATGTTATAATCTGAACTGACGTCAAAATGACCCCAAACTACTTTTAGAAAAAGGGGTGATGGTGATCTTTCTGCTCAATTCATATGCTAATGTTATCCCACTGCTTGCTAATGTATAAATAACATTTATCGTTATGCTGAGACCAGAGGCTGGAGACACTTGCCTCCTAGACTGACTCCCCCCCATTCCTGCTCCCCAAAATTTCCACTTGCAGATGCCTCTGAAGCTCTTGCTCCCCCCTCTCCCCCCCCCCCACCGCCCCCCGCCGTGTGTTGAGGCCGTCCTCAACAATCAATGTCCTCATCAACAGCAATGTCACCATCACCAACATTACCATCAATGTCATCACCATCAGTGTCACCATCACCGACAGTGTTGCCACCATCATCACTATCTCTCTATCATCAATATCATCATGACCGTAGCGTCCTTCCTGTGGGTCTGGCAGCAGCTTGCACACACGCGCTCACATCCGGTCCTCGTGACCCCACAGGGTCGGTGCTACTGTGGCCCCAGTTTATAGCTGAGGACACTGGGACTCAGAGAGGCGCAGACACTCGCCTGTGGTCCCTCCCTGCTAGCGAGTGCTGGCGCCAAACCCAGGCAGGGCCCAGGCTCGGGTGAATGGCCCTGAAGCCCAGCAGTCACAATAAAGCCTGGCATGTAAGTCACAGCCCAGGCTTCCAGAATTCGCATTCACCCTCTCCTGTGCTACCCCGTGAGGCCTTTGGGATTGTTTTCACTGAGTCAGGAAGACTGAGGGGTGGGGGTTAAGACCCCAGATGGGAGGTGGCAGTGAATCTGGAACCCCGCAGGCGTGGGGCTGCGTGCAGCACCCCACCTTGCCCGGCCGGCCGCCTGGGCAGCACCCTGCATAGACAGCGCTCTCTGAGGCCGCCGGTGTGTCCCCAAAATAGCTGCTGAGTGACAGTCCAGCCTCCTTGATTGGGAGGCTCAAGGGCCACTGTTTCCATCACTGTCATCCTGCCTCCTTCCTGCCCCAGCGCGCCTCCCCTCTGGTCCTGGAGCCCTCCCAGGGCTGCTGGACAGCCAGCCTTTGTGTTCAAAGTGAAGCTGCAGACACTCACGTAAATCTGCCATTTGCATATGTGTGTTTGGGAGGAGGGGAAGGAGGCCGGGGCCAGACACTCCATGCAATTCTGCTCATTATTTACGCAGACAGGAAGATATTTCAGTAAAACTGCACTGACTCTGAGTGACAAGGTATCTCTCTGCAGTGCAAGGTTCAGGGAAATTGTAGTGAAGTTGACAGCTTTTTAATGTACAGTCGCTATTCCGCTGAAATACGGCGTGTTTTTATTTTGGAAGTACAAGATGACCTGTTTATTAGCTGTGATTCAAACCGAGTTTACATGCTCAGAAACACAAAGGCAGAAGAACAGCACGGTTCTTTGGGGGGGCCACTCCCCTCCCCCCACCACACATGAGAAAACATCGAACACCAAGTGTTCCGAATCCGCGTGGCCCCGCTCGCCTTGAAATGCCAATCTACCCTACCATCGCCCGCACAGCTGCCAGTCGCCTCATCCTCCCCATAAGCAGTCAGTGCTGGGACGGAGGGGTGGAAGGGGATGGCAGGCAGTGAGTTTTGGGGAGACAAACACCAGGCAAGCCGGGGCCCAAGGGGTTCCTGCCCTTTCCTTCGGGGCCCCGCTCGTGTAGGCGTTGGCTGGCACGGGCCCTGCTCGCGTCCGGGCGGGGGCTGGAAACGCAGCCTGGGCTCCCCAGACTAGAAACAGGGGCTCAGGTGGAGTCGCCACGCCAGACTGCCCAGCGGCTTCGGCCTTGGCCTCCCGCAGGGGCTGTAACCGGCAGGAAGGACCGAGTGAGACAAGCCCCACCCACGGGGGCTGGTGCTGCCCCATTGTGCACGAGCTCTCCGACCTTTTCTGGGGTGTTCCTCAGCTCGAGTTCCCGTGACGGACAGGGAGCCTGGCGTGTGTCTGGGCCGGGCACTCCAGGGTGCCACGCCGGGCGTCGGGCATTCGCCAAGCGTGGGCGGCCGCCTCTCTCGCCCGGGACGGCCTTGCGCGAGTCCACAGGGAGCCCCAGCCGAGCCCTCCCCCGAAGCGCCCCGCTCGGAGACGGCCGTTCCAGCTGTGCTGAACGTGGCCCGTGAGACCCTTGCCCCAGCCTCACCTGCCTCGCGCTGCGCCTGGAGGCTCATCCGCGGAGCCTGAGCGCGAGCCACGCAGCCACTCATTCGCCCACACAGCGGGTTCGTTCAGTAGCACAGAGGCAGGTTGGGAAGAGCGGTCTGGTGGCGGGACAGACACAGCCCCCGGCACAAAGCCCGAGCCCGGGCACCTGCGTGTTGCTGCTTTTTACGGCTGAATACTACGCCTCGTGGGTGCGTCGTGCGGCGGGACGTGTGGGGGGAGAACACTTCCTGCGCCGGGCTCTGCTGGGCCCACCCACCGCCGCCGGTGCCTGGGGACTGCTTGTCTCAGTATCCCAGATGAGTGTGCCGGACGCGGTTGGGTCTGCAGAGCGTGCTCCCATGAAAACAGGCCTCGGCGGCACGCGCAGGGCCCCCGGACACGCTTGAACGGTGGCTGCTGCACTTAAGAACCACTTGCTGGCCCTGCAAACCATGAGCTTTGCGCTCGCCACGCTGCATGCGCCAGCGGGGTCCTCGGCCTTTTCCCGTCTTATTCAGTCCACCCTCGAGCTCAACAGCCACTCACGGGACACCCAGAGGACAGCCGCGCGGCCCCCTGGGGAAGATGGGCTTCCCTGCTGCTCACCGGGTTCTGAAGACCCCCCCCCATTTCCGACAGCGAGGGCGCCTCGGGGCTCTGAAGGAAATCAGCTGGAAAATGAAGCCCAGGCGCGCCGCAGCCCAGAAGCCGCGGAAGCAGGTATCTGTGAGGATGAGGCCGTCAGGTGGCGCCTGCGCCGAGTAAACCTGAGCCACCTGCAGCATCGCCAGGGAGACAAACGCCGCATCTGGAAGAGAGCTGCATAATCCGCGGCTTGTGTCTGGGCAGGAAGTGCGCCCTCTCCTCTGAGAGTCTGCCTAATTATGGGCTGGCTGCGCGCCAGGAGAGAGGAACCCGAGAAGGAGGCCTCCCGGCCTCTGCACCGGGCGGCCGCCTCCTGGGCCTGCGGGGCGGGGAGCCCCACGCAGACCAGAGCGCTGGCCACGGCAGGCGCCCGAGGACTGCGTGTGTGGTCTCCCGCGATGCGGCCCGTGGACCCGCGCGAGGCGGCTGAAAACCACGCGTGGCCGCGGGTGGCACACCGGCGGGGCGGGCAGCGCCCTCCCGTCTTCCTCCGAGGGAAGATTGTGGGGTACACGTAACTCCAACTTGGCCGTCGGCACGGCTGCTAAGTGTCCAGTTCAGTGGCACGAAGCACGTGGACGTGGGGGTGCCTCCCCCCCTCTGGATTGTGTTCATCCTCCAGAGCTGAAACAGCGCTGGGCCGAGTCCCCTGGCCCCCCCATCCCTCCCCACCCACCCGCTTTCGTAGGCTCTTGGGGTATCTCAGATAAGGCCAGCATCACTGCACAGCATGCCCTCAAGCTTCATCCAGGCCGTGCCGTGTGGTAATTTCCTCCCTTTTCACGGCTGAATAGTACTCCACCGAACGGCCAGGCCTTTTTGTTTATGTGTTTGTCTCCGACTGATGAACACTTGGGTTTCCTCATCTTAGGCCCTGTGACTCCCACTCTGACGCATGCGTGGGAAGCCGTGGCAAGCCGTGGCAAGCAGCCGGATCAATGCGAGACACAGGGGCTCCCTTGCTGCCGGCCGGGGCTCTCTGAGCCCTCCCTGGGAGCCGTGGGGCTGGGACACAGCCTAAGTGGCCTACTGTGGGGAAAGTGTACTGCTGGTTGGAAAGGGCCCCTGTGACTTCAGTCTCTGGGTGATGTGGTGGGAACACCCCCCAAGGGGAGCTTTGTTCTGGACATGGTGAGAACCCATGAACTTGAGCCCTGAGAGTCCATGGGAACTGAGGGGAAAAGCTTGAGAAGAGCGTCCTTGAACCTGGGAGAGAGAGTCAGCTTGAGGAGCCCGGACAGGTCTGTGCCTGGACCTGGACCCCGGTCTCTGGGGGGGGTACTGGGCGCATGGGTCGTCCTACTTTCCACCCTTGCTGCAGAGATGCCCAGGCCAGTGAAGCTGGTCACTTGCCTTACGGAGCTCCTGACACGCCCCTGAATGCCTCGGGGGTCGTGCCTGAAATAGGACTCCCGAAGCCACATCTGGATGGTCTGACTGGGCCAGGAATCCGGGCTTTCACACAGGCTGCCCTGGGCCACCCCGCAGCGCGAGCTGGCCACACCTGAGCCGACTCTCCTGGCAAGGGTCTTGCTGGAGATGGGGTGAGCACACCGACAGTCAATTTCTTACCAGCACGTCTGAGGTCAGGCATGGCCCGGGATTTCGGAAGTAACAGCCTGTCTGCCCCTCTTGCTCATTCCGAGTCCAGCCCCTCCGCCGGCCCTTTGTCTGAAGGGCTGAATCTGAGGAGGAGACTTGGCCCGGAGGCCCAGAAAGGGCCTTCGGCCGTCCACAGCATGGCCGCCGCCGTCTCGTCCACGCCCCGTGTGGGCGGGGAGGCCACGTGAGCGGGGCGGTGCCGGCTTTTCTCACAATTGGCGGTGGGGTGCTCAGTCAAGATGGCCCAGGAGGGCCGGGCGGGGGCCCGCTGAGCGAGCCTGGCCCCAGACTGTCCCCAGAATGCCCCCGTGGCCTCTGATTGTGCATTTCGTGTTCGCCCCTTCTGTCAGCTAACGAGCACCGCGCCCAGGGCTGCAGCGAGCAGGCGCGCCCACTCCTGCCAATTAGCACGGCCTCTTTTGGGGGCTGCGGAGAAGGGTCTAGTTTAGATTAATTGATGGTTTGCTAGGATAGGGGCCCCTTCCCAAGGAGGAAAAAGGCCACGTGATTCTAATTCCGGTCTCATTGCAAGCCCCGCTGACAGGTGAACGCAGCCGCAGAAGCCTAGAGCCCCTTACCCTGCCGAGCCGCGGGAGCTTGGTCTCCCCGACTCCCTGGGGAGCCGATCCTGGCACTTGCTGCTGGAACCCCACCCTTCCGCCCACAGAGCCTGTGCAGGAAGCCTCTGGTCAGTGGGTGCCTGCGGACCGGCCCAGCCCTCCCTCCCATTCCAAAGCAGCCTCCCCACAAAGCAGCCAGCCCCACACTGAGGGGCTCCCAACTCCCAGCACACGTATCTGTCGAGAGAGGGCTTTTAGAGGAGCTGAAGGCAGAGAACCCCCAGAACACCGGGCTGCTCAGAGAATTGGCCCGCTCCTTCCCCAGCCCTGACGGTTTCTCAGTAAGCCACCCAGCTTCAAGGGGGTCCTGCAGTGAAGAGGCGGACTGGGGGCGCTTCACAGCGGCCCACGGTGTGGAGGGGCTGGGGAGGGTGAGGCCATCGCTGGCGCCCTGACCCCGTGAGGCCTGCTGGGGGCGCGGCTTAATTAGATGGCGGCTGTTTGCAAGGCGGCCGGGTCTCCTGGCTAATTCAGCTTTTGGTCAAGAAATGCAGAGGGAAGCCAGGCTGCACGGATCAAGCGCACCCTGACCCCAGCACACACGCCGGAGGGCCTCGGTGCCTGTTGCCCGCTGGGAAGGCAGAACAGGAGAGGAAGGGGTGTCGCCGCACCCAGCGAGGCGCAGGAGCACTCAGTTACGGGGTCTCCACCCGCATCGGGCCGGAGGGCGCCTTTCAGCGCCATTACGCAGATGGACAGGCACACAGACCCGGGGAGCCCAGCGGGCGGTGACGCTGGGCAGGCTGACCCCACCTCTCGCCCGCTGCCCTTCGGGGAGGGGCAGTGACCCCACCCCTGTGGTCATGCAGCTCAGACCGCACGAGACGGCTCCCGCGAGGCCCTGGGCCCCTAGAGTCCCGCCAGCGGTCGCCCGGAGAGGAGCGGGACCTGCCCCCACGGATGCCGAGGCCCCGGGCGGTGGACACTGGGATGTGGCCAGGATGGGCAGCCGGGGCAGGGTGGGGGCGAGGTGGGCCCCAGGCCCCGTGCGGTCTCGGGGGTCTAAGAGACTTACACTTTTCCGACAATAAAATCCACCACGTTGAGCACACTGTGGGGTCTTGGTGACTGTACGGCGGGGCAGCCTCCTGGCCTGTCCCCGGCCTGTAGCTCCCCTGGCCTGCGGCCTCCTCCAGCCTCGGCCCCCATCACCCTGGTCACTTCCTGCCCAGCGGTCTGGCCTGTTCTCGAATGTCGGATTTCCTGGCCACGCCGGCTCGGGGCCCCGCCCGGTGTGGCAGGGTCTGGGGCAAGCCCGGCCCTTGCGTCCACGCCACGGGCCGCAGTGAGTGGGCACCTCCCCGCGGCCGCACCGCCGGGCGCTGTGACGTGTTGGCCGTTCACCTGCGGACGCTCACACTGGTGGACGCCGGAGGGGGCTTCTGTGAGGGGTGCGGCTCTGAACGTGCCCTTCCCGGGAGCGCCGAGGGCCGGGGGTGGGGGCCTGGCCACAGGAGCGGGCTGGAGCCGCCGAGGGCTGGGCTGGACTGGGCAGGGCGAGGCTGAGAGTGGACAGCCCACGTCTGGAGGAGCAGCTTGCCTCAGCGGCGGTGGCTTCACCAGAGAGAACATTCCAGGCAGGTGATGGGCGACGGGCCACAGTGGGCAGGCAGTGTGGACATGGCCCCGGGCCTGCCGGGGCACCATCCTCCTGTGCGGGCAGCTTTAGCGCTCACGGGCGGACAAGGCCGTGACATGGTGGTTTCTGCAGGTGCGGCCTGGTGGCCCTCTGAGAGTGCGCGGCGCCCTGGGCCCTGCTCTGGGGCCCTCTCCTCCTCGCAGGGCTCTGGTGAAGGCCCTGCCCCCTGCTACACCCCCTGGTCGGCCTCCTCTGTGCCTGGCTGGGCCCTCCGGCACCTCCCCCTGCTCCCTCCACTCCAAGACTCCAACTCTAGCTGAGGCCGGAGATCTTCCAGAACCGAAGCCGGCCCCCGCCCCCCGCCCCAAGCCTGTCCCTGGCTGCGCATCAGTAAGCCCCTCCTCCAGGCTGGGGTGACCTTGCGGGGAAGGGGCTGCAGCAAAGAGGCCCCTTCTGGGGTTCAGGCCTCACTGACAGCATGGTGTGGCCTGCGAGGAGCCGGAGCCCGAGTCCGGCAGCCGGGTGCGCTGGCCGCGGGCCACCCTGTGCCCCTTCTCTGCGGGGCACCTTCTGGTCTGACCAACTGGCACACAGCAGGCTCGGGGGTCTGGGAGGCTGGTGAGCAGCCCGGAAGCCACAGGAGGAGCCCTCAAAGCCCTCGAAGGAGAAGAAAGGGCCAAGGTTGAACTTGACAATGATTTCCAAGTCTGTGAAGAAGTTCTCCAGGCCTGAGGGGTTGTTCCTGTTTTGCTCCAGAAGGGAGGATTATTCAACTGCCACTGCGCTGGCTCCCAGCAGAGGTCAGGCCTGGGCCGGCCGCCCAGACTCTGGGCTCGCTCGCACCCTGCGGGGAGAGCTGACTCAGCTGAGAGGAAGAAGGGGTGCCCTGCGGGGTGGGCTGGCAGGCTGCAGCACCCCTGGGGAGTCCTGTGGGGGGCCACCCAGCTGGAGAGCCTCCTGGCCGGATGGGGGACCCTCAGGGCGGCTCCATTTCTAGTGAGAGGACATCTGGGAATCAGCCCCAAGGCCCTCTGGCCCTCACAGCGTGTGTCCAGTCAGCTGCCCTCAGGCTTTTGTGCTTGGCTACTGGCTGGACGTGGCTCGGACCTGCATCAGCGCCCGGAGCCTCAGCTTCCTCCTCTGCCCCAGGACGAGAGAAATGCTGACAGCTAGCCACCCAACACCCCGCGGCCTGGCAAGCCCCTGTGATCTGCGTCTCCTGGAGGAGGAAATGCGCCTTGTGGTGACTGAAACGGACGCCCACAGACCGGTTTTCACAAACAACACAGAAAAATCTCCACTGAAAGGAGTCAGTGGGGGGCCAGAGGGGTACCTGCCCACTCTCCCAGCCCTGGGGGAGAGCGGGGAACCTGGACTGGAAGGGGTGTCTCGGCCACCTCGCGGGGAGTACAGAGGAACATTCGCTCTCCTGATTTACAGTACTTGCTTGTGGAGTGTTGTCTCTTACTGATTCAGAGAAAGGACGTTTGTTGTAATAGATTTGAATTTTATCAGCCTGCGTATTTGCACCAAAGCATAATAATAGTAAATTATGGTCCTAATAAGTAGGCTGTCCAGAAGGACAGCGGTGGCACCCCCATAATTGATGCTCATTCTTTGGAATTCAGGGGCATCATAATTTATCGAGGTTCGTTTTTTCCTCCTATCCAATTTGAGGAAAGGCAGCTGTGTTTTGTAAGCAATAAACTCTGCCATTGTATTTCTTGGCTAAGCAGAGAAAAGCATTCTTATTATTTTTTGCCTATTTCCGAGTTATTACTGCAGTATCTAGTAGCTTCTTTATGGGAAAGAATTTATCAATATTTCAATTATAAACTCCAATTTTCAGGGGGTTTGTAGCTCGTCTATTTAAAAATCAGATCGGGTGGGGAAGCCAGGTACTCCCTAAAATGCTAAACCACCCTGGAAGGAAGTTTCAGGATGAAACTTGGTTTTTCTTTCACACTCAAATGAAGGGAGTCAAGCTTCTTTTTCCTAGAAGTAAGCAGAAGTCCTGGAGTTCTGTCCCCAGACTCCGGCTTCAGGGCGTCGACGTGGGCCGGGTCAGTGTGTCCTGGAGAGGACGTCGCAGGCCAAGTCCCCGTGGCGTGACAGCCTGACCCCACTGCCCGCCAGCCTGGCTGGACCCAGCCCGCCACCCAGCGCGCCCCACGACGGAGCCCCACGAGCCCTGTGGTGCTGGTCTTCCGGAAGCGAGGACTCCGGCTGGTGGCAAGCAGGTGTACCCTACCCCGGAGCAGTGAGGCGGGCCAGCCCACCCGCCAGCTGGGGGACTCGGGGGGCCAAGGGCGTGTGCCCGCCGTGATCACCCCCGGGAGCCGGCCCCTCCAGACTGCGCCAGGCGTCTCAGAGGCGCTCCCCCCCGCAGCATCCCCGCGCCCTCCCCACCCCCAGTCCCGACACTGGGCATAGAGGCCACCCGTGTGTGTCGATTTTGCGTTCTGGGACTGGCCTTGGGTGAAGCCAGTAGCTGGCCGCAGGAAGGCGGGCGGTGCCCAGCATCTGCAGGCTCCTGGCCCGGCCACCCCTGGCCCGGCGGGCTAGGGGGTCTCGGACGTCTTCACAGCAGCACAGCCCACGTCTCA
This sequence comes from Condylura cristata, assembly GCF_000260355.1. Lineage (NCBI taxonomy): Eukaryota > Metazoa > Chordata > Mammalia > Eulipotyphla > Talpidae > Condylura > Condylura cristata. The sequence goes on along the minus strand of NW_004567107.1, from coordinate 1,959,930 downwards.
GGCGTGGGCGCTTAATGACAAAGCGCCGCCTCCCCCATCCGCCCTGACTCCCCACTGAGCCCCAGGGGTGCCACAGTCAGGAACAGCAGTAAACCCCCGGGGTGGCGCGGGGAGAAGCTGAGGAAGTGGAGGTGGCGCGTGGGCTCGGCCGCAGACTCCCTCATCGTCCAGGCACTGGCCGCAGGGCCTCCCGTGCTCCGCTGGACAGTGGGCTCGGGGTCATCCCGAGCAGCCCCGCGGGCTAAGTGGGCGGGCGTGGGTGGGCCCGACGCTGCCTGCATTCAGCCAGCTGCCGCGGGTCTGGTGCTCTCCCAGGCGCTGGGGAAACCGGGCTGAGCGGACAGACACGCCTCGCTCCTGCTTCCATCCCAGTGGGGGAGCCGGACAGCCAAGGAGGAGTCTATAACAGCGCTGCTCATGGTCAGCGGCTGGGCAGGGGCTGGGCAGCCTCTGAGCGGTGACTGGCGAGGGACCACACCACCCCGCGCACAGCGCCAAGGCTCCCCATTTGTAGGGGGCCCCGCCCTGCCCTGAAGTCCGAGCGTCCACCCGGTGCCCTCACCGGCCGGAGTGCTGCACGGTGGCCTCACAGCCTGGCTCCAGAGCCACGTCCGAGTGGACCTCCCAGAACAATCAGACAGGGGCGACTTCACGCCTGTGGGCGAGGGCACTGGCCCCAGCCGTCACACACCCAGGTGCCCGGGCAGCGGCCGCCGGCCTGTCTCCTCTCCTCTGGTTCTCAAGACAACGGCGGCAGGTCAAGGGGCTTTGGGGTCCAGCTAGAAGTGGTAACCACACCACCCCGCCGCCATCAGGCCGGCCCAGGGAGCCCCAGCATGGCGCAGTTAAAGGCGACCCCCGTCCACACAGGGCCCGTAGAAGGGCCGCAGGCGGGGAGGCAGGTGGGGCCGCTGGGGTGTGAGCCTCTCTCCGCTCGCCACGCCCGCCCCCAGTCCTGGTGCGGCCCAGGCGGCACCCCACTACCTGACAGGAGGCCGCATCTCATCACGGGGAAGGCAAAGGAATTAAAACCGAGATCCGGCTATCATTTTTCTCTGAGCGCGCGCGACCACGCTGCCTCCGCCGAGTTTTTCATTTGTGTTTTTGTTTCATGCCGCAATATCTCCCTCCAGCTGCTCGTGGCTGCTTTCCTTTCTCCTCACTTTGATCTATTCGTTTTCCCCAGAAATGGGGTTTATAAATCATCGTAATGCAGCCCTGGGAAAGACGGCGCTTAGTGCCGGGAGAGATCCATCGCCGCTAACAGCCCCGGCAGGCAGAGGCCGCGCCTGGCGCCGAGGAGACAGGTTACTGATGGTGTTTGCTTTTTATGTCTGCGCGCGCCGTCGGGGCAGGGCCGCCGGGAGCGCTCCGCGCGCCGCCTCTGTAATATTTCACGCCTCCTCGGCAGTCGAAAACAAACTGCTGCTGCTGCTCTCGGGCGCGGGGAGCCGGCACCAGCCTGCCAGGCAGGAGAGCAGAGGAAGCGGCCGCCGCTCCCCTTCCCTCCACCTGGCAGGGCGCCCGCCCCTCTCCCCCTGCCCTGAGCCAACCGGCCGCCCTGGGCAGCGCGCAGGCTTCCTCCCCGAGGGAGGCCCACGGGCCACCTTCATAGGCCCGGGCCACGGACAAGCCCCAGCCTGGCTGCGGGTTTCCGTGACTCAGCGAGGCCGCGCGGTGCCTGTGAGATCTCGGCGCAGCAGTGAAGATCCGGTCAGGTTTTAAATCAGAAGCGGAATCCGCATAAACAGGCGCTCTGCACGGTGGGCTGGCCGCGGAGCTCTGCCCTGGCCGCAGCCACACCCGGCCGCAGCGGCCGGCGGCAGGGCGCGAGGGGCGAGGCCTGGGTCCCACCTCGCGGCGCCCTCGGGCACCAGGTTGGGTCCTCCCAGCGCCCTCGGGCACCAGGCTGGGTCCTCCCGCCGACCACTTCCGCCTGCCGCTCCTTTTGCCCCCGCAAGCTTTCACCCTGACCGCGGACTCAGCAAAAGCAAACGGCTTTTTCCTTCTCCGGCCAGGTCTACGCGTCTACACGCGACACGGGGAATCAGCGCTGTGCAGACCGGACGGCGGGATAGAACTTTCAGTGGTCAAGGGAGTCTCTGGCCAGCCCGGTGGGGTCTGCACCCCCCACCCCCACCCCCGGGGCCCTGAGCGCCAGAAATCGCCCAGCGGCTCAGACTTAAGTCTAAAGCTAAGTCATCTACCCCACGCCGCAGTTTCGCAGCTTCCCACCCCACAGGGCTGAGCTCTCTCACTCAACCTCAGGCGCCCCGGCCCCTGACAAAATGGGGTGGGGAGCTTTGGCGTCGTCCTCTTCCCCCTAAGCACAACCAGTGGTGACGACACCCACAGACTTGACAGCCAGACCAGACGGGGGAAGGAAATGGGTAGAAACGAGATGATAATGTGGAGAAACTGGGACTTGCTGTCCTGTGGGAACTCAGTTACAACCCTGGCATTGTCTGCCCCCCCCCCCCCCCCCCCGTCTAGCGGCTGGACGGTGGACAGGTGGACGGCGGGGGTGTGTGCACCGTGCGCTTGTTGGAGGCATCAAGAAACTTCTCCCCGCTGCCCAGGCCTTGAAACACCCTCAGCCCAGCGCACGCGAAGGGCTTCCTAAGCGGCAGAGTTCCCTGGCCAGCACGTGGAGTTAATGGGCAGGAACGGCCAGTGGGTGGCCGAGAGGGGCCACCACCCCCGTTTCCCTCTCTTCTCCGCTCCTCTCCGCTGGTTCCGGCCGTCCATGGTCAGACTGTCCACTGCCTCCAGGCTCCTCTGCTCTGAGTCGCGGGGCCCCGACGGCCGCTGGCCCCCCAGAGCCCCGGCCGCCCTCGCAGAAGGGGGCGCTAATAGCGCCCACCTCACAAGCACCCACTGGGGGTGACGGGACGCCCAGCAGGAGGGTCGCGCACCCAGGAACAGTACCCAGCCACGGCGCTCTGAGGCTTGACACGGCCAATCGGTGGCCCTCCAAGACGCAACAGTGGGAGACAGCGGCCCGGCGCGACGGCCACACGCTGTGCGCCCACCTCCACGGAGCGTCCAGTGAGGGTCGGGGAGGGGCGAGCCCTAAACGCTGTGCCCGCGCTGGGGGGTGATGGGAATGTGTTGGTAGTGACCGCTTGACCTGTGACTATACCAAAATGGTCAACTCCACATCACCTTCACCTCAACAGTTAAAAAAAAGCCACGGGCCTTCTGGGACGGAAGCCACGCCCGGCCCTGGGCCGCGGGAGGAGGCTGAGGGAGCATGGCCTGAGCGGGGATGCGGCCGGCCACTTCCCTGGGGAGACCGGGACCCCAAGACCACGACAGCCGGAGCCTGGGTCCAGCTGGCGGGAGCCGCTGCCATTCGGAGAGCTGGCCACCGCCTCTGCCTGGCGGCCGCCCTGCAGCCCCGGGACGCCCAGCCCGGCGCCCTCCCTCCAGCTGCTGGGGCCGCGCGCGCCGGCCCTCACGCCCCAGGCAGCCATAAATCCAGGGCCTTAATCATGTCTTCATGATCATTCAGCAATGAGCAGCGGCGGATTTATTCTGCGGGGACCGCAGAGGGGAGGCCGGGGCGGTGGTGTGGGGCCTGGTGGGCTCCGCAAAGCGAGCGCGGCCCGGCCGCCTGGGGACCGGCCGATGAACGATGACACCAGTGGCCGTAACAAGGCAATTACTGGTGTGTCCGGCCTGGCTCTGTGCAGACAGGCGGGGTCCCGGCGGCCCTGGGGTGCAGCCTCGCCGGCCTGCCGCTCCTCCAGTCCTGCTCCAGAGCCTTCGTCCTTGAGGCAGAGGTGAGCATTTTTTAAAAGCCTCCAGGGTCCTGCAAATCTATGAGGGAGAAACCAGGGGAACCTGGAGAGGACCACCCCACCCGTCTCACCCCCCCGCCCCCCGGCGCGTCCTAGGGCAACCAGGGCCAGACCCCCAGGCTTCTCCATACCCCCCCCCACAGGGCTGACAGACCTCAGCCTGGGGGCACAGGGAGGGGGCTCCCCAAGTGCGGGCCTTTCGGGAGCCTCTCCAGAAGCCTGTGGGTTTGTTTCCCACCAGCGGGTTGTGGCTTGCTTAACCCCACCCAGTGGGCGCTGGGCAGGAGCGCCGTCCTGCCTTTGCAAAGGGGGTCTGGCCCATGGTGGCCCCCAGAGCCTGCAGCGCGCCTCGCCCCTCCCTCTCTAGGTTTCAAAACTACAAAGTCACCGCGCAAGACGCAAGAGCATTCGTGTGTTTTTGCAAGTAGCTCTGAGGCTTAAGGCTTAGCCCCCGGGTGGCTGGGCCAAAGGCACCTTCGACATGTCCCTGGCTGCACGCCCTCCGCAGGGGCCAGCTTGCTGTTCAGGGCACTGGCCCGGCCCCTCCCGGCCCCGCCCTTCCCTGCAGCAGCTGCCCGAGTCTCCCCAGCCCCTCCCCGCCCAGCCCTGCTGGGTGCTGGGCAGAGCCTGGGCGCTGGGCACTGCCACGGGCCCGGGAGAAGGACCCAGACCGGCCTTAGGGAGCTGCCCCGGCCATGCCCAGGACGAAGTGCCGGAGAGGCGCAAGCTGGTGTCCCAGGGGGACCACGTGGTAACCTGAGGGGGGTCAGCCCCCAGGGCTGGGCCACACACGGAGGCTGCTCAGACTCCAGAGTGGGCCTGGCCCCCACAGAACAGCCCAGAACAAGGAGAACAGGGGTGCCAGCCTGTGACGGCGGCCCCCTCCCGGGACCGACCCCGAGGCGAGGCCAGCACACGGCCAGGGGCTTCCGTCACCAGCAGTGGCCCTGAAGACATCGAAACCAAAGAGGTCACGGAAAACAGAGCCCCACCCGCGGCGGCAGGAGCCCCCGGCCCCGGGGTCCCGTCCAGCCCCGCCCTGCAGAAGTCTCGTCCTCTCGCGAGGTTGGACTCTGTGGTCATTGAGCACACTGACCCCCTGCGCCCCCACACTGCCTCCGCCCGCCTCAGCCCGGCCACGAGGCCACGCGCTGCAGCACCCCGTGTGGGCCCGCGGGGACCCACCAGGCCGCCGGGCCGGGGCAGCCGCCACTCCGGGGCTCCGCCTTGGGGCGCTGTGACCCCAGTACTGGGAACCGGGTGTGCCAAGCTCCTCCAGGCACACCCTGGAAGCGGGGTGCAGGCTCCGCGGGGATCCGTTTCCTCCGACTGCGCCACCCCAGCCCCGCCCGCCCAGCGCACTCAGGCCTCCCTTTGTCCACGCCCACACTCGCCACTCGATGGGTGTGAGGGCTTTTTGGGTGGGGGAGCCAGTGGCCCTCCTGACCTGATAGCGGGGAACAGCCTGGTAAAGGCTCTGTGGGCTCAGCGTCCCCGAGAAGGGTCCCGGAGCAAAGGTTGATATGATGGTGTCACTGTCCCCTCCAGCTTAAAGGATCCCTATTGTCGCAGACGCCCAGAGCAGAGCCCCTCAAGTGGGCCACAGCCCCCCATTTCCAGTGGGGACCCCGTTCCCCCAGCCTCTACCCCAGGCCGCTCATTCTCCACCTCCCCACGCCTCGCTCACCTCAGGCTGCAACGCAGATGTCCCTCCCTGGGGAGGCCCTGGCCCCTCCGCCCGGGCCACAGCCCCGGTCCACAGCAGCCGCCCTGGCCGGCCCTCCTCGGGGGCGCGTGGCTGGGCGCCGTGGCCCTTCTTGCTGCCCGCTGCGTGTCACAGGGCGGTTGCTCCCACCCTCGGGAGGACGCCAGAGCGAGGGCAGCCTGCGGGGCCGCCCGTGGCCAGTGCACCCCCGGCCGGTGTGTGGCGCCTTGGCCCCGCCACGCTGAGTGAGGAAGCAGAGCACCGGAGCGTGGCCCGTGTGGTCGCGTGGCGCCCTGTGTGGCCCGGGCTTGGCCTCGCCCACCGCGTCGGTCCCCGATCAGACACGAAAAGCACCAGTCTCCCCACTTCTGTGCAATGGCGCGAGGTGCTCGCTGAGCCAGGAGGAAGACGCTCCTTCCCTGGGCCAGGACCCGAGGCCGGCCCCCTCGAGGCGGGGCGTGGCGGGGTGCGGCGGGGCGTGGCGGGTGCATCGGGGCGCCCCCCTCCTCGCCCCAGGAGCCCGCCTATGCCGCAGCTCTGAGGTATTTCCCCCACGGCACCTTCCAAAAGAGAGAAAGGCAAGATGAAAACATCTCCCGCTCCCCCTAATCTGTAGTTTTCTGGTGTTAGCCAGGCTTATAAGACACATGCTCCCAATTAGCTTCTCCTCTTAATTTAAATGCTTCATAAATTATCTCCTGCGCGTGCGGATTATCACTTCATAATGCGAGTTAGCATTTAAATAAATAGCTGTGGTGTAGAAAATTAGAGAGGTTTACTTCTGAGGCGCCGGCATAATGAAGGAAAATACCACCACAGCTGAACACGGCGGGGGAGGGCCCGGGGGCCAGAAACGCGCCCTGGCGGCCACCGTCTGCCGGACAAAGGGCGTTTCGTTTCCCCCACTTCTATTTTGACTTTGAAATAATTAGACACTCAAGAAGTCGAGAACCGGCACAGGAAGGCCCGGGCGCCCCTCTCCAGCCCCCCGCGGGGGGAGGACAAGGTTTCCCTGTGCACTGTGGCCCGTGGCCCGCGGCCGTGGCCCGTGTTTGTGTGAGGCCTGCAGTTCAAAGCCGCCCAGGGCCGCCCAGGGCCTGCACCCCGCCCTCCCGGCCGGCGCTGGTCACCGCGAGCCTTATGTCTGCCCCTTCCCTTTTGGCCGATGCGGGCATTGGGGTCTAGAGGAGCCCCCCCGGTTCCAGGCCCCACAGCGGGTGAGCGGCAGAGGCTTTGTGGGTCCCCAGGTGGCCTGCTGGGGCCACCGAGGTGGGAGGGGTGGAGGCCACTTTCCTCCACCCTGTTCTTTCGGGGTGTGGGGGTGTTGCCCGGCCTGCACGCTGTTAGTGCTCAGGAAAGGGAGTACGGCTGTGGCCTGAAAAATCTGTGCGTGGGCCTCCCCCCAGTTCCTATGGCGCATCATCACCCCAAGGGACGGGACAGGGGGCTGGGCCGTTGCTGAATCTGCCACCCAGCTGTGTCGTCCTTTCTGTCCCTCGGGAGACCCCAGGTTGGGCTCCCTGTGTGGACAGCCGGCGCGAGCAGGGCCCGCTGCAGGCCTGCCTGTGTGTAGCCGTGGGGGGCGCGCAGAGTGGGGGCAGCAGCCCCGGCAGCAGCGTGGGGCCGGGGACGTCCGGCGGCCCGTGCAGCCCAGCAGGGGCAGGCGTGGTCCCCGCTCCGAGTTTGGGGAGCCAGCTCTGGGCCACACGGTCAGGCTGGGCCAGGTGGGCTTGCCGGCTTTTCTCCTGCTTGAACCCACAGAAGCAGCCGTTTCGTGGGGTCCATTCCCGCCCTCACAGGCCTCGGCTCTTCCGATTCTCGTAACAACGGCAGACAGTTCCTATTGGATGACTCCATTTCACAGCCGGGGAGACTGAGACAAAGAGGGGTGAAGCCGCTTGCTTGGGGTTGTTCGGCTGGCATCTGAGCCCAGGACGCCGCCACGGTTGGCTCAGTCGGGCTCCCACGCCTGCACCCTGACCACCGAGACACAGCCGTCAGGACGGCTCCCACATCTGGAGAAGGTCCTGTCCGGGCTGGGAACACCGCCGGGGCCTCGCTGGTTCCGGTGAGGGGCCCCGTCTGAGCGCCCATCTGGGTCCAGCCCAGAGGAGTCAGCACGGGGTACCTGCGTGCATCCACACTCCTCGAGAACTGGGGTTTGTCTCTTGTAAAGATCTGCGTTTATGAAGGTCTTGTGTGGTTAAAAACAAAGCCCAGAACCTCGGTTGAAATGGTGAGCGCGGAAGCGGACTGGGGGATGCGTGTTCCCCCGGGAGAGGGCGGGCCCCCAGGCCGTCCTCTGGGGCTTTCCGCTGGCCGCTCATGCTTAGAGAGACGTTGGACATTCGCTCATCCACTCACGCCAGCAGCAAAGTTTCGCGGCTGTGACTGGCTGCACCCAGCAGGGAGAGACAGCCTCAGTGGAAAGGGGTACCCGTGTTGAGTCGCTGAGCCTCAGGGCACCCGGGTCCAGGTCAGAGGCTGCCCTTGGGATGTTTGAAGCCCTCTGCAGCCCTTAGCGATGCTTCCTCATGAGGCTGGGGGCGAGCCGGGGAGCAGGCTGTGGCGAGGGGGGGTGAGGTGGCCAAGGGCCCATCCCAGGGCAGGCTGGCATGGGGGAAACCTGGTTCTTTGACAATTTCGGGGGAAACTTGTGTTTCTGAAATCAGAGGTGTCTTTCCAATGCATCTGCTAATCATATTTCTTCAAATTTTATATCCCTGACCCTTGTAAAAGGATTGCATGGAAGGCGTGTTTTAAGCTGCATTTTAATAAGTCAATAAGAAAGCTCAAAATTATTTAAAGCTTCTTAAAGAGGATTATATTTGATTTCTTGGGGGAATTCTGGGGTGTAGAATAGTCAAGACGCTCCATCTTCAGAGGTGCTTTGCACGAGGAAAGGCATCGCTCGAATCATGGGCCTTTGACTCTGGCTGCGGGGTGGTGTCTCCGTCGCAGGCTTCGCCGGGGGCGCTGGGGCGTAGCCGCACACGGGTCTTCCGGGGTCGTGGGGCGCTTCCAGCAGGGGGTGGCTCTCTTTTGCTCTTGATTCCCTCCCCTTTAAAATCAGGCTTTTACATCTTCTGAAAAGGACACCAGAGTCCCCAGCTATGGGGGGTGTCCAGCCTGGGCACCATGCGTGCGGGAGCCGAGGAACCTGGCAGGTGTGTGTAATTCACGCCTGTTTTGCAGCCCAGGCCCTGCGGGGCCCTGGCTCAGGCTGGCCCGGGGGCAGGCGGTTCTGCCCTGGAGCCAACTCCTTACCTGGGGCCCCCTGGGGTGTGGAGAGGCCCCTGGGGGCTGAGCTGGTAACCCCTTCTGAATGCCCAGGACAAAGCCAGGGGCGCTCAGGAGAGTTGGGCGGGGCAGAGAGAAGGGCTCCTTCAGGAAGGAAGAGCGAGAAAGCACCAGCTAGCGGCTAGGTGACCTATGTGGTCACCTTCGGGGGCACTTGAAGTCGAAGCGCTCCCATGTCTCACCACCGATCCGGAATTGGGGGGTCCTGGCAGCTGCTCTTTGTTCTGACTCTCGTCGCCCACCCCCCACCTGCTCTCTCCTGTGCTCTCTGCCAGGACAGGGACCCACAACCCTCCATGACCGCCTAGTACCCCTCAGAGAATGGCCTGTCATGCTCCTCCCACCGGTCCCGGCTCGCCGTCGATGCCGGCTGCCACAGCGCCTGCTGGTGCTCTTCCGCCTCAGAAGGACCCAACACTGTCCGCACCTGGCCTTCGGACCCTGGCCTCCAGGGCTGCAAGGCGATGAGAATTCACTCACTGGCTCATTAATTCTGATGGTTCGGCTGCAGCTCACTGAGCCCCTACGGCGGAGCCTGGGACGGAGAAGCGACCACAAGCGCCGGACACCGCCCCCGCCCCAGCCCTGCTTCAGGGGCCGCCGCTGCCCACGCTCAACGTGAGACACCCGTCGGACGCGAGACAGACGCAAGGCGGTGGAAAGGCTGGCCGGGAGAGACTGCGGGGCGGTCAGGGAGGGCAGGGCCGGGGGTCTGGCGCTCCCCCGCCAAGGCGGGCATCCGGGACACAGCGTTACTCTGGGTCTTTGTCCGGCGGCGCTGGGGAGCGAAACACCCAGACCGCTGTTTCAGACGCAGTCACGGACTCCCCGGCCCTGGAGGCTGGTGGCCGAGAGCCACGGTGGACGAGGCCCTCCCCCGCCCCCTGTTGCCTCACACAGCAGGAAGGTGGTGAAGCCACGTGTCACAATCTCTTGGGAGACGAAGAGAGGCGTCCGCAGGATGACTTTGGCCCTGCCCACCGTGCAGGTTCCACAGCTCCCCCACCCTGCGAGCGAGGAGGAGCATACCAGCCCGCTCATTCACAGTGAAGGGTCAGCGGGCTGTCCATGCCGTGCACTTTCCAGAGAAAGGCCCAGCCCAGCTGCTGGGAGGTGACCACCTGCCTCAGAGCCCTGGGAATGTCGTCCTGGTTAGTGTCTGCAGGCTGGGAAGCTTCAGAAAGGCTGCCCTTTCTGACGGGCCCTTGGAGCCCCTGAGTGTCAGCCAGCCTCTGCAGGGACTGGACACTAAGGTCAGTAATGGTGTGGTCAGCCACGCCATACGTCACCTCACATGGGATATGACCGACTCCCAGCCAGACCCTGGACGCCAAGGCCCGACGGACTTCCCTGGGTGCAGTCCTCCATGCCCCACACTATGGTCACCCGGGAGGACAGCAGGGGGCTGCCATGGCCCCCTGGCCCGGTGCGCCTCATCCCTTTACTGCTGCCAGTCTGTGTCCTCCTGCAGTGACACTGTCCCCACGACTTTTCTGAGCCCAGGGGCCCTCCCAGGGGGTGGTAGGAGCCAGAAAGGACCTTGAGCCTCTCAACAGTAGCTAAGCACATCGCCTCTTCCTGCGTCTTAAGCCACTGGCCGGGGGGGGGGGGGGAGAGGGGAAGTCCAGGGGTGGGTGGCTGGTGGCCCCAGCACTCTGGGACAAAGAGACTGGCCTGGCCTGTGACCAGCCTCACAGCTTCAGGCCGAAGGCACCAGGGGCCTCACAGGACACCTGGTCTACCTCCTGGTCCTGCCTCCTTGGCGGCCTCCCGAGCTGCTGCGTGGGTGTCCAGGGCATACTGGCCCCAGCCTTCACTCCCCGCCCCCTACACTTCAGAAGGCGCCTGGCTAATAAATGAAGCCCCCCTGGCTTTTCTTAATTTGGGCAAAATAAAATTTTCTCCTGGAGAAGCAAAAGCTCCCTGACAGCTCGGTGTACAGCAAGATGCTGTCTGTACAGGGGCAAAAAATGCAAGGCTCCTCCAGGCAGGTGGGGCAGCGGCTGAGGAGAGGACGAATAATCTAATGAAGAAGAGTGGCCAGGCCAGCGAGGAGAGAAGCCCGTCTCAGCCTAGCTCTTTAAAACCAAAATGATGGAGTTCATTTGCATTTAGATCTCCTTGGCTCCCTCTTTTCATCTAAAGACAAATCCTCACAAAAGGCTGCTTAATTAGACCAAATTAGATTTCCGCTCAGCAGCTTGTCACTCATTACAAAACGCTGTTCTTTTTCTATTTTGGTAATTATAGGCCGGTCCACACCAGTTTGTAAGCATTCACTCCAGCGCCGCTATGACTCGCATTCCTGATTCGTGCAGAGAAGAGGAAAATTATTCAGTTGCACCAAATCTGTCTATTTTATAAGTTGGATCAAGACCATCACCGGAGTCTTTTACAATAATGGGGATCCGCACTCTTAATTCTTTAATGATTAATTGTAGGAGCAGCACAGAGCTTGGTAATTTCCAAGACTAAAAGCGAAGTACAAACAGATTTCACATGTAGCGATGACGCGCAGATTGGAAATCTTCACCTGGGCGCGGCAGCCCGAGTCCCCGAAGCCGCCCATTGAATCACTTACAGCTCAGCCCTCCTCCCCGGGGGACACAGGGCTCGGGGCTCCGCACTGAGGCCTGGGGGACGCACGGCCCTCTCCTGCTTACAGGCGCAGCTAGAGGAGGGCTGGGTGCGGGGCTGGCCTCATCTGGCTGCCCTGAGGTCCTGCCATCCCTAGCCATCCCGCGCTGTCAGCACATTCTCCCTGCAGGGGCCTCGCACACCCTCACACCCGGAGGATCTCCTGGGGCAGGCGAGGCTGCCCGCTCCCGAGGCCCAGGGCTTCACTCGGCCTTTCTGGCTGGACCTGAGCTGGCCACCAGGGCTGGGGGCTGCAGAGGGGTGGGACGGCGGCCTCTGCCCCATGTCAAGGCCACCCCTCCCTGCTGTGGGTATTTAGGGGGGTTACTATATGAGCGAGGGGCCTTGAACTCACCCCTCTCACCAAGCCGCTGATCTGGGGATGCTGAGAGCCGGCTGGGGGCGTGGGGAGCGGCTGACACTGGAGCCCACAGGCCACCAGCCCCCCCAGCAGTGCGCGCCCCCAAGCCAAGATGCAGACTTGGGTCCAGGGGCTGTGACTGCTGGCGATGCTCGCTGGGGAGAGCGGGGCTCAGAGGGGCTCCTGGCGACCAGCAGCTCTGAGCCCCAGTTCACAGCTGGGAACGCCGAGGCCGAGGAAGGGAGGGGCGCCGGCCCAGGCGGCCCTGACCAGCTGCCCTTGGCCCCAGCCCCAAAGCAGGAACCCCCTGCTGCCCCGCAGGCTCCAGGGCTGCCTTCGCTCCTGCACCCGTGCCTGGCTCCCCTCCTGCCCCCAGTTCCGCGCCCTGGAGGACCTGCCAGCAGATTCCACACCCTGTCCCAGGAGGCCCAGCCCGGGCCTGGGCGTCCCTCGGCGGGGCGTCCCTTGGCGGGGCTCTGGGGGCTCTTGCTCAGGGAGGGGGGGCTCCTGCCCCCAGGCCCAGCGCCAGGGTCATGGTCGGGGGCAGGGGACCAGCCGGCTCCTCATTAACAGCTTCGCCTCCGCCATGCGGCTGCTCGGCCCACGGGTCAGCTGCCATTTTATGTTAAACTCCCCCTCGTTTATTACAATACCACGTTTTTATTGACATGGAAATAAAACTTACAATCAATGAGATATCATGAAATATACATCAAAACAGAAATCACGGGAGCTGGCGTTTTCATCTGTTGTCGGGAAGGAACGGGGCGTTTGGGGGGGGCGCTGAACATTTTTCTTCTCTATTACATGATGCGATTTTCAATGAACCTATAAAGAAAATGAAAACATAGTAGAGGAGCCCAACAGGATGGTGCCTGCAGCTGTCAGACTTAAAACAGTTCAGTTCGCCTTTGATTTCTGTTTTAAGTTTCGAGAAGTACACAGCTCACTCCCTGTCGCCCCCTTTCCCCTGCTCTCGGTAGGGAGCCTCTTTCTCAAAGCTCCGCCCCGGCCCGGCCTGACCGGTGGCGGCCGACTGGCCAGATGACCACACGAAGCCCTCCATGTCGGGCCTCGGCCCTGCCTGGGGTGGGGGGTGAGGTGGGGGCCTGGGGACCGGCTCCCCTGAGCCCACATCAAAGTCCCCGCGAGGCTGCCTCTTCCTCCCGCCCGAGCCGGCGCCTGGGAGAAGCGAAGAGCCTGACCTGCCTCTTGCGCCCCCACCGGGCGGCCCCTCGGCTCAGCTCCGTGCCACGTCTGATCACGCCGGCGGAGGTGGGGATGTGTGAGAAGCAGAGACCCTGAGAGGTGGGCAGCTCCCTCAGCCACTCGGTGCAGAGCGTTCGGTCTGGGTCTAAATCCCGTCTGTCTGCACCAGGGACCTCTGTGACGCCCCCTGGAGTGATTTCGCGTTTTCTTCTGCAAAGCTCTGGAACTTGCTCTTCAAAGGGAGTCTGACGTGGAGACCCCCACACAGGGCTGCTCCAGACTGCCCTGCTGGCTTCCCCGGGCACCTCCTCGCCATCCTGGGGCCCCGCGCTCCGCTCTGAGCTGGGAGGGACTGGCACGCAGCCGGAGGCACTGGTTGTCTCGGGGTCCCCTTGGTGGGAAGGAGCGTGGGAGGGGGGAGCAGGCCAGTGCTGGCCTCCCGGGAGTGAGGCCACAGGCAGCTGAGGATGGGCCGGCCAGTCTCCCTGGCCCGCGGGCTGCGCAGAGCCCAGCTCTGCTGAATCCCTGAGCGTCAGGAGTCCTGCAGGCACCGGCCTGCCCCCAGCAGCCAACGGAGCGGAAGGGCCGGCAGCCCCCGGCCCCACCTTCCCGAGCCCCGGCGGAGGCATCTGCCCCACCGGGCACCTCGAGAGTCCAGCTAGGGACGGACAGCCAGGCCCTGAGAGGCGTTCCTGACCCCGAGCTTTAAGGCTCTGGGCGCTGGTTGTGACAGAGGGCCGAGGCCAGCTGCTGTTTGTTGAAACCTAATGACCTCGAGGCTGATGGTGGTGGTCACCTCTGCCTCAGCAGCCCCTGCCACCAGGAAACTGGTGGGGTCACGAGTCGTCCAGGTTTTGTGCCCGGCTCTGCCCCGGTCTGCCTGCCAGCCTGGCATGTGCACAGCTCTGGCGCAGGAGGCCCAGGCTGGGCCGACAGGACCGGACCCCCGCCCCACATAGGGCTCCCTTGGGGCCACCGCCTGGAGCTCCCCACTGCAGGAGTGAGTCGGGGTGAGTCGGTGCTCCCTGGGCACCCCGCCACATGAGAGTTTTTGGCTGTGCCCTTCACTGAGCTCTCACTGCGTCCTGAGCGTGGCCTGAGCTTCTCCCGCAACCCCGCCGGGGGCTTGCCACGTCACAGGCGGCAGGGCCGGGGTCGGGAACTCCGCTGCCCTCAGGCGGCCGGAGGTGGTGGGAGCTGGGCTGGCGGCTCACCCCCGGCCCCACACTCCACTCATTGCGATTCCCCTCAGGAAGGGGAGCCCCTCCCAGCCCTCAGACGTGAGCCCCTCCCTCCCGCCCCCCATGCTAGTCTCCGAGGGGAGCCCAGGACCCTCTGACCTCGCCCAGGCCACCTCGGACGCACACGCAGGGACGCGGCAGGGCTGTGGGCCGGGAGGTGCCCGGACGTGGCACACTGGCCAGAACCCCCAGGCCGGGCCTCTGGGGAGCGTGGAGCCCGGCTGCGGCTGCCGGCCCCGCCTCCCCCGCGGCCTTCACGCTGCTCCTTTCCCGGGTCCCCTCTGTCACCGCGTGGCTTGGCGGGGATACAACTCTGGGTGACAGCTGTCCCCACCAGCAGACAGCTTCATTAAACCTCATTAAGATGTCATCTCTCTCTGCCTTATTTCCCATCTCTCAGCTCTAATTAAAACCATCTCTCGCCCCGTCCCAGGGGTCCTGGGATGATTCTCTGGGCTCCTTCTGTACAGAATCCCCCTCCGCGCAGCGGCAGCAAGGGCCGGGCCTGGAGTCCGCACAGGGAAGCGGCCCGGAAACCCCTCCGAGCCACCAGCCCCCCACGGGGACACGGGGACTCCAGACCCAGCACAGGGGGATTCTGGCCGCGCCCCGAGGCCGCCTGAGCCTGGAGCCTCGCCGAGCCCACACTCAGGGACACTCGAAGACGAGCTCCAGGCTGGGGTTCAGCCGGCACCCAGAACCCATGAACTTGTCAGCCAGCCCAAGGGGCGAAGCTTTGGCCTGAGTCTCAGAGCCCACGGAGGGCCTGACCCGGGCCTCGCCCTGGACTAAGGGCCAGCGGGCATTTTCTCCTGGGGCCCGAGGGCCGGGAGCTGGAGGACCGAAGGCTTAGAGCAGGCCCCACAGAGGAACGCCCGCCTCGGCGGCTGGGGTAGCTCATTAACCCTCTGCCCGCTCGAAGCTAAATGGATGTTTGTTTGACAGTTGAAAAGCCCCGTCTCACTCTCCCGCATCCGATGAAAGTGTGGCGACGTGGAATCCCACAGCTATTGCCTGGTAGTTATTAAATAAATATCTGTGGGCGGCCACGCGCACCCAGGCGGATGCACACGAGCCGGGCAGGGGCAGTTCATTATTGTAAAACGACTTAAGATCCTCGAATGAAAAGCACAATATAAATGCAAATTGTGATCATGATTAGCATAGAGGATATTTATTTATTTCCATAATGAGAACCTCAGATAAACAACCATGTGAAGGAAGGTGCCTCGTGGACTGGGAGGGGGGGACCAGTGTGGGGGAGGCCCTAGCCAAGCCTGAGCCGGGGTGCGGGGGGCCACACCCACGTCCTGTGTGACCAGAGGCGCCCAGAGGGACACGTCGCGGGAGAAGAGCCCGCGGGACGCCACACTTCACGCACACCCAGGTTAGCGCCGGGCTTTACGCTGTGTTTACAATGTTCACCGAAAAAATACTGGAGGACGCACGGCGGGATTGCGGGCTGGGGAATACGGGGTGCTGGGGGGCAGGGTCACTGGGCGCCCCCTTATCATTAAAAACAGCAGAATTAAAACAGGTTTCTGCTTGTGCGTGTGCCTGTCGGGGTCAAAGTCTCAAGTTAAGAGAAGATCCTCCTGGCTCATCACTGCCTGCGCCCCCCCAGTCTGGAACGGGGGTGGGGGGCACACGAAGGCGGCAGGAGCCGGCCAGCTTGTCGCTGTCACGCAGAACTGTCACTTCCAGTGTGACCTTGCGCGCGTCACTGCCTGTCTGGTCCTGCGCCTGCCCACCACTCAGCCCCTGGGGAGTGGACACCCTGGGACCTCCTGCGGCACCCCGGGGTTGGTGTGGCGCCGCCCGCGGGCTCCATGCCCCCCGCCCCGGGGCACAGCGGTGACGGATGGCCCGCCGGCGGCGGTCAGGGCGACGGGTGGTGCCCCCGCCCCCCACCCCCGACAGCTTGAAGCCAGGTCCTTCATTTGCATTTACATGATCTCGCTGTGCTGCTTATGAGATCCAGAGATTTATTTGCTACTTAGCTTGATGTTTGATTACGCGCGGAGAAAGCCGGAGCAGCAAAGTGCAGGGACGACTCGCCCTGAGCCCGCGCCCCGGGGGGCCGGTAACTCAGCTGCAGGTTGGGCGGATGAGGGGAAACGGCGTAGCAGGTGCACACCCCGATTTGAACGGAAAAAACAAAACGCCGTGAAAACTGGCTGGGTGTGGTCTGGGGGCGGGCAGGCGGCGTGGCTGGTCCCGGGACCCCTGCGCCCGGCCCCCCCAGCCCCAACACCCACAGCCGCGGGCTCTGCCTGCGAGGTGCCCACCCCGGTCCTGCAGCTGCCAACTGGGAGGACCTGGGGTGACCTCAGCAGAGCGGGTGCCCCACGGGGCGCTCTGGGGACGGCCGCCTGGCTACTTGTCAGCGCGGTGGGGCTGGGGGGGCGGGGGGGGATCAGCGCAACACCCCCACGGGGGCAGTCACAGAGCTGCGATGTGCTTTGTGGGTTCTCTGCCGCGTCATCCTGAGGCCGGCTCCTGGGGCTCTGCCCTGCACTCGAGAACACGACCTCGGGGTCAGAGGCTGCAGTGGACCAGACACGCTTCTGCCTGGCGGTGCCCTGACCGTCTACGCCAGAGTAACGAGCGGACCCAGCCCGGGGGTGGGGCAGTGGGAGGACTTGAGAGGACCCGGAGGGTCAGGGAAGCCGGGTCTCCACTTTGCCCCCCACCCCGATCCTTGCCTGGCCTTGCCCTGGCCCCTGGCTGGGCCCTGCGCCCTGCGGTGGTGGGGAGGGGCCAGGCAAGCCAGTGGGACTCACCCGGCCCGTGGCACGAACCCGCCGCCCGCAAGCCCCCGAGGGTCACCGCCATTCGGGGCCAAGCGACCAGCTGAGGCAGCCTCCGTCTGCCTCGGCCACACGTCAGCCCGCAGCTGTGGCCACCGAGGCCTCGGGCCGCCGGGCCCGTCCCTCGTCTGAGGGTGGGAGGCAGTGACCGTTCTGTGGGGTTGTTGGAAGCACTGAGGTACGGGCTGGGGTCTCTCAGGCCTGGCACACGGTTGCTGTGGTTACAGGTGTCGCAGCAGCCCCCCGGTGGGCCACTGCCGCGTGCTGGCCACTCCCCCAGGGCCTTTGGGGACTCCCGGACAGATATCCTGGGGTCCAAAGGGGCAAACCCCCAAGGGTGGAAACACCGGGGTGTGGAACGGGTAGAGCAGAGAAGGTGGGGGACCCGCACGCTGCCCCAACAGGCCACAGAGCCTCCCAGGCAGCTCGGACGCGCGGGCGCCCCTGACCCGCCCCGAGCTGAGGTCTCCACTCGGTCCCACCAGGCACTGCTCCAGAGTGTTCTGGAAAAGCCAGAGGGACAGAGAAAGCCAACACTGGTTCTTGGGGCTTCAGGAGGGGACGCCCAGATTGTGACCACTCAGCCCCAGAGGACACTTGGGGCTGGCAGGGTTCTCCGTGCCCCCGTCACTCACGTACTGCGGGCGGAGGACCTCCTGTCTGGGCAGCCGGAAGCCACGGCTCTGGCCACACGTGGCCGCGCTCCCTGGTCCCTGAGCGCTGAAGGCCGGTGGCTGGCAGGCGCCCCCTTCAGGCCAAGAGACAGCAGGACCAGCGCCAGAAACCCCGACTCCCCCCAGGGCCCTGACTCCCCGGCGGCCGGAGTCAGCACACAGGGGTTTGAGCTTCAGCTTCACGGCGGGAGCGTCTCCTCTCTGGCCGACGCTGTAAGAGCAGCCCCGCGTCCAGGTCCGGGTTCTCCTCCTCGCTGCTTGCAGCGGGGCTCTGTTGCGGCAGGCAGCCCTGTCTGTGGACCGCGGCCAGGACTGCGCCAGCCGGGCGGCTGGGTGCCCTCCGGAATCGCGACATCTGAACAGGCCCCAGCCGTGGCCGGAGGCGTCTGAAGCCCCCACGGAGGAGGCCTATGATGGCATGAACTCCTCCGCCTGTGAGGGCCTCGGGGGCCGTCAAGTGGAGCGGCCGGGGGTGCACATGGCTGTGGGCCGCGGGAGCTCCCTTCTGTCGGGTGTGCAGGAGGGAGCTGGGGCTGTCGGTCGGCACACGCACTCCTGGTAAGCTGCCGTGTGGCCGCGCCCCGGCCTCGCCGACAGCCGCGAGCTTTGACTCTGACTTCTCAGGGCTGTAGTTCTGCAGGACCGTGGGCCGTGGCCACTCGGACGCCCTCTTCGTGAAGTACCTCGCGGAATCTTCTGCTCTTTGAGCTGTAGGGTGGTCTGCCTTTTTCTTGTTGACCTGTAGCCGCTCTTTATATATGATGGGCCAGACTTCTTTGCCACGTAAAGGTACTGCAAATACTTTTCCTCATTTTGTGGACTCAGATCTTCAGAGCTAGAGGCAGACTGGACTTCTTTACCCGGGGCGCTTGACTGTCATTATTTGTTGCATCGTCTTTTCTACAAGACAGTCAACTTCCTAAGGGCAGGGTTGTGTCTGCTTTGTTAACCTAGAACTCCCAGGGTAGGGTGGAGATTAAATTATTATAAAGTAAAGTATGTTGGCATGAGTGCACCTTCCCTTCGCACCATTCCCACGCCCTAAGTCGCCCATGTGTGTCAGCGGTTGCGAGCCCAGGTCCTATCCAGAAAGCAGAGGCCGGGGCACCTGCACCCCGGCTCCCCGGCCCTCATCAGAGCGGCAGCCAGTCCTGAGTCTGTCTGGCCTGCTCCTGCCAGCTGGAAGCCTGCCCGCTGCGTGCCCTGGGGAGGTGGGGCCTCTCCCGAGAAGTCACATTTTAATTAACTTCCCGGCAGTCCCTGGAAGAGCTGGATCATTTTCGTAAACAAACGAGGAGCCAGGGCTTTGTCTGCAGCTCAGAGTGAGTCGTGTGGAAGAAGTTCAAGAAACCGCAGAAGCCACAGCCCCGGCTGGGAGTCAGAACTCCGGGGAGGCTGGGGCCTGAGATTTGAGATGTGAACGAGGAGGAGAAAAAGACCCAGCACTGGGCAGAGCGGAGCTGACAGGCCAGCTACCTTCCGCTCCCTGGCCCCGCTGACAAGCCACCCCCGGACAGGGGTGGGGTGAAGACTGGGGGGGACGGGCGTGGGGGCAGGCGCGGGCCTTCCACTCCCTTTTGCCGAGACAGGTATTTCTTTAATTAACCTTAAAACAAGTAAGTAAAGACCAGGAGCCCAGCCCATGGGGGAAAGCTCACGCGACACTGCTCCTCCGGCAATTAGTGACTCAATTACATCACTCTGCAATGTTTTTAATAGCTTGATCGAGCGCTAATTCACGTGCCTCACAATTCACCCATTTAAGGCGTCAACTCAGTGGCTTTTAAGAGTCTCAGAACCGCACCTCCATCACTGGGATATTTCCGAACATTTCCATTATCCCCCGTAAAGGGACCCCTCCCCTCAGCCATCGCCCCGGTCCCCCCCCTCCCCCGACTTCCAGCCGCAGGCAGCCACTGATCCGCTCTCTCTCTAAGGACTCCCTGTCTGACACACTTCACGTCAGCGGACTCCCGCGCTGTGCTGGCTCCCTCTGCGACACCGTGTCCCGACCCGCTCACGCTAGGCAGGGTTCACTGCGGCGTTCTGAAAGTGCCTCGTGGTGCCATGAATCGAGGAAGTGCGGTGGGCTGAGGGCAACCCCGGAGGGCTCCCCGGAGGAAGGGGTTTATTGAGCACCTGAGGCCCATGGGGCTGGGTGGGGCAGTAGGCAGCACCCCGCCCTTCTCAGCAAGGGGCACAGCGGCGCCAGGCGGCCGGGGCTCGGGTTAGCAGCTGATCTGCAGGGGCTGCAGAGTGGGCCTGGTTCAAGTCCCGGCTCTGCCACTTCCTTCC
>NW_004567107.1:1936432-1939075 GCF_000260355.1 Condylura cristata | reverse complement strand
CCCTGGGGGGTGACGGTGGGCCCTGGGGGGTGACAGCGGGCCCTGGGGAGTGACAGTGGGCCTGCTGGATTCCTCAGGCTCTGCTCTCCTGCGACCCTCGGCACCAGCTTACTCAGCAATTTGGGGTCCACTCAGGGAGGGCTCTGTGACCCCCTCCCCCGGAGCCCCGCAGTTCCCCCGGGGCCTGGGGCAGAGCCCCTCGGTGACTCCCGTGACTGAATGTATTACACCCCTTTGCCCTCCTCCCCCACAGGCTGAGCTCGGCAAGCCCCGGGAAAGAAGCTGCAGCCTGCCCGGGGTGGACTTCAATTATGGCCTCTACGTCCGGGGGCTGGATGGAGGGGTCCCGGAAGGTGAGCGCGCTCTGGAGCACAGGGCCCCAGCTCTCAGCCGACACCGCGCGGGCAGCTGGCCATGCCCGGGGATGTGGGGTCCTGGGGGAGCCCTGGGTCTGGGCGTGCTCGGGGTGGGGGCGTCCAGCAGGGGATAGACCAGCCAGGGCGGACTCTTGGCCTCTGCGCAAGAGACCGTGTGTTCTGCTGTGCCCCCAAGCCCAGGACACACTCGGGACCCACCCAAGGGTCAAGGCATTTCTAGGAAGGCCTCGGGCACCCTCGGGCACGCCTGGGGCTTCTGATCCCTCCCTCTCCGGGGGCCACGCGGGGCTGTCACACGCCGACTTTGGGTTCATGGGATGAGACAGGGCCCTGCCCCGTTTCTGCTCTGACGGAGGCCAGCACGCGCAGACTGACCGTGGGCTGTGGCTCCCCTCTCGTGCCCCAGCCATCGGCCGCTGGGATGTGTTCAAGCAGCAGCCCACCTGCCCCCACGAGCTGACCCGGAATTACATCGCCATGAACCGCGGGGCAGTGAAGGCCGGCCTGGTGACCGCCCACGAGGCCCTGCTCTACCGCCAGTTCAATGACATCCGCATCAGCGACCAGGACGACCGGCACCCCAAGAAGGAGCCGCCCTCCGTCCCTCCGAACATGACATTCGGGGTGCGCGCGCGGTAAGGAGGGCCCACGGGGCTGAGTGAGCGCAGAATGTGGGAGGGGGACTCCGGAGCCGGGGGGCAGGGCCCAGCCTGGCCAGGGGGCACACTTCTCAGAACGGGGTCACGGTGACCGGCTCAGAGGGACACTAACCCGTGCCCCACCCCGAGGGCCCAGTCTGTAACAGTCGTGGCCGCACACAGTTAAATCTCAGCTCACGCCTCGGCTTTTTAAAAGGGGCATTTATCGGCTCCTGCGACTGAAAAGCCCAAGGGTCCAGCTTCAGGCATGGCTGGATCCAGGCCACCAGCCGTGCATCGCATCGGTCTGTGTCCGCGTCGCTTTGGGCCCCGTGCTCTAAGCTCTTCCGCGTGCGGCAAACCGGGAGCAGGTCTGCTCCCAGGCCCTCGCCTCTGGGGACCCCAGCGGGGAGGGTGTAGGGACGACGCAAGCCTTGAGGTGAAGATTCCCAGGTCCAGCGTCCCCAGCCGAGCCCCGAGCAGGCCGGCAGCGCCCGGCTGGCCCATGCTGGGGCCCGCGTCTGCCGCCCTGACGTCCTGCCTGGCCAGGCCTGGCCCCTGCTCCCCGGAAGGGGAGTGATTAGACTCGGTACACAGGGAGGCTGGTGGGGAGAGCGACGCAGAGACGGGGTTCTCTTCCCGGAGGAGGGGACCCCGGAGCAGCAGGTGTCCACCGGGCCTGTGCAGCTGGCGTGTGGCCAGCACGACGGGCACAGAGCCCCTGGTGTCTCAGAAACGTGGGCCTTGGCCCGGCACCGGCCGCGACGGACTCCCGGGCCGCCCGAGCCGGACACCGTGACAGGAAGCCCTGGCCCAGCCGCCTACCTCCGGCGTCCCCACCACTGCCCGGCCCCGGTGCCCTGCGGGGCCCTTCCTGGGCGCTTGGCTCACCCTCCTGTGCCTCCCTATTTCCCCTGCTCTGTCCTGTTACCATGCTGAGTCGCAGGAGGCGTGGTCTGCGTCCAGTGGCGTGGCGCTGACTACGTGGCCCCCGGCGCCCCCGCTCGCCCGCCAGGGCCCCTCCCAGCTCCTGCCGCGCCAGCTGCTGCTGGGACCTCACTGCGCCAGGCATTCTCTGGGGGGTCGCCTGCCCCTCCATTTCCAGCCCATTCCACCCGGGAGGGCCCCCGCGCAACCCCCCCACCCCCCCACTCCTTTTCGAGGCGTCGGGTCCCCGTCGTGTTCGTGGACCAGCTCGACGCGTCCCGCTCGTCCCCCGTGGGCGTCTGACCACCCCACCCCACGACTGCCGTGTGGAACGCTGCCGCAAACGAAGGGCATGCTGGGCCCAGCGTGGTGCCCTGGGGGTACGGGGGGACACTGGGCCCAGCGCAGCGCTGCGGGGGTGCGGGGGGGGACAGTGGGCCCAGTGCAGCACTGCAGGGGTGCAGGGGGGGACACTGGGCCCAGCGTGGCACTGTGGGTGTGCGGGGGAGACACTGGGCCCATGTGGCACTGTGGGGGTGCGGGGGGGACACTGGGCCCATGTGGCACTGTGGGGGTACGGGGGGGACACTGGGCCCATGTGGCACTGTGGGGGTGCGGGGGGACACTGGGCCCAGCGTGGCACTGTGGGGGTGCGGGAGGGACACTGGGCCCAGCGCGGCGCTGCGGGGGTGCGGGGGGGA
>NW_004567107.1:1930636-1936332 GCF_000260355.1 Condylura cristata | reverse complement strand
GGGGACACTGGGCCCAGCGTGGCGCTGTGGGGATGCGGGGGGGACACTGGGCCCAGCGCGGCGCTGCGGGGGGCGGGCCCCGTCTCGCTGGCACGCTGTTCCCTGGGGTGCATGGCACTGAGCGTCTGTGCTTTCTCCCCGCCTTTTGTCCCCCTGCCTGTGAACCCCGCCCCGGGGCATCAGCGCCTCAGCCTGTTTTTCTCCCCAGAATGCTGCAGTCCCCAGCCCTCAAACCTGGGTGTCGCTCACTGCAGGCACCCCAGACAGGCCTGGGCCGGTGCGTCCTCCCCACCCCGCCTTTGGCCCTGGCCCGTCCTGCGTCCTGTCACCCGCAGCTCCCACAGGTGCAGCCTGGGGTGCAGAGGGGGAACCCCGTCAGGTCTTTAGACTAAGCCAAGACCAGCGCCGGTTTCCAAGGCAGCACCCCGCCGCGGGCGGGGCTCAGCCCAGCAACCCCACGCCCAGCACTCTCGGCCCCCAGCACTCCGCGTTCCCCCGCAAAGGCCTTTCGGGGAGCCCAGGCACTCTCGGGGCCTGCTTCGCCTCCACGTCAGCCCCGTCCCACTGTCCTTAGGCTGCGAGCAGCAGGCATACAGGTTCCTGGGGCCCGGGCAGGGCAAGCCTCGTCTCCCCACGCGCACGGCTTCTTGAGTGAGACCGGCCTGGACTGTCCACGTTCGTGCTGTTTCTTAGAACCTCAACTACTCGAGCAGCAGGACTTCGCCACCCTGCTGGCCCGACCCTTGCTTACACGAGGAAAACAGAAGCTCGGAGAGGTAAAGGAGCCCCCCTGAGGTCAGGCCAGGCGCTGGGCGCCAGCCCCGCCCCTCTGGCACGACTGCGGCTGGGCCCAGGCCTCACGGCCGGGTGGGCTCAGAGGGGCGGTTCTCGCCTGGGCTCATCTGAGATCTTAAATGGCGCCGCACCGGTGGCTACAATTCCAGGCACAGGTTGTGATGAAGTGCCGTCTGCATCCGCTGTGATGGTAAATGGGCTTTGCATATGCAAATTGAATGGATTTTAAAATGGTATTTAATGACAATTTTCGTAGCAGACGTTAACATTAATTGCACAGAAATGAAAATGCTGCATTAGGTTGCTGTTAGCAGCAAATATCGTGGCCATAAAGCTTTATCTTTATCAACAGCGGCCCTTTCGGATGTGACAGGGAGGCCCAGCAAATGGCCAGCGAGAGGGCTTTTATGGCACAGAAATACCCCCCGAAGCAGGCCCAAATCAGCATCAATTTCGCTTTATTTCTTCGTAAATGGAGGTTAAGTGGCTGCTGAAAAAGCTTTTACTGAGCTGCCCAGCCTGCCCGCAGGAGCCCCGCACCCCGGACGCGGCAGGCGGGAGTGCCCCCACCCCATAATGGGGCTATTACTTTAAAGTTACAGGCGAGGCCCGGCGCCCCCACTGTTTACCTCCTCACGCGAAAAGCAACAGACCAACAGACCCGAGGACACACAGGCAGCCGCAGGAGGCCCCGGGCCGGCCCAGCTGGGCGTGGCCACGCAGAAGTCACCCCGCTCCCAGCTTTCCTGCCCTCGCGTTTCGCTGGGACAAGACAGGTGGCGGAGGGCAGGGCCCCGGGGCCCGCGGGCCCTTCAGAAGCCTCTCCGGCGGCCTGCCGGACCGGTGCCCCAGTTACAGACGCCCTCCGTGGGCAGGCGCCAGGCCCGCGCCGAGGCCTGCAGGCAGGGGACGGAGCTGTGATCCAGACGGGGCCCAGGTGGCGGGGGCCCCCCGGGGCGGCCGCCAGTGTGCAGTCGCGAAGAAAGAAACGGCGGCCGGCGCCCACCCGCCTGGCTCCCCTCGTTCTTCTCTGCGCTGACCCTCGGCGGTCACACCTGCGGGCAGGAACCGCAGGCCAGGGGAGGGATGTGAGCCCCGTGCAGACGCGTGTCCCGTCAGGCTGCCTCACCCCGGCGCCCGCCGGCCCTGGTCCCCGCTCGCCGGCCCACCGCGGCCGCTCGTCCCAGCCGGGGACCTCCGTCCTCGTTAGCAGCGTCAAGGCCGCGCGCGGGCCCCGGGGCGACGACCCGGCTCACAAGCAGCAATGTCTAGGGCTGGAGATGTGACTGCCCCGGAGCCGTAGTCAGGGCCGCTTCTAGCCCGCTCTGCGGACTCCTGACGGGCGCACCGGTCTCGGGGAGGACGCAGCGGGCGTGGCAGCCGGTGCTCCACCAGGTGCTGGGCCCAGGCCTCTGCCCACGCCCTGCCGGGCCTCGTGCCACCTGCAGGCCCAGAGGCCGGCGGGGCCGACCCCGGCAACGAGCAGACAGCCTGTGCGGTGAGTCTGCTGGGGCCGCTGGAGGCAGTGCCCGTCGGGTCAGCGGCGGCGGCCACATCAGGCGCCTCGGAAGCCCCGCACAGCTCTGCGACTGTGAGCTAGCAACTCCCGTCCCATCATCCAGAAGAGACGCGGGGTCAGAGGGGCCAGCCGCCCGCCCTGGCCGCCCGGCAGCTGGGCCGGAACACCCGAGACGGCGGCCTGGCCCGGCTCCGTCTTCCTCACAGACCCGGGATGGCGGGGGCACGTCAGAGAGGCGCCCTGAGATTTTCCTGCGTGCGGGAAGGGCAGAGGCAGGACACATATTGGGCCCTCGCGCCTGGAGTTTCCACGGAGCTTTGGGCTTGACCGCCAAAGCGAGCTTCCCCGCCGCCCGCCTCGCCACCCAGTCGCCGCACCTCCGCGCAGTGAATATCTCTGGACGAAACGGGGAAATCGCCGTAGGACGTGGCTATGGAAACAGCAGCAGCGAGCAACTTCAGCGGGTGCTGGGTCACCCCCAGCGGGCACCTCTGGGCCCCCCGGCCGGGGCCGAAAGCCAGAGGCCAGGGGAAGCCGGCAACAGAGACGGTCCGGCCCCTCCTCTCCGCCAGGCGCGCCATCAGCCTGACGTGGATGAGTGGGCAGGGTGCGGCTTTCACAGCCCGTTAAAAAAGGTTTGTGCCTGACAGGTGTTTTGAATCCTCTGCCAAGCTGATTTATTTTACAAACTTACGGGGCCTATCGATCACCCCGGGTTATTTTGTTTCTCCTGGAGCCGATGGCCAGCATCCAAGCCACCCACCCAGACGCCTGTAAAAGAACAAGCCCCGTGCAGGCAGTGTCCCAGCCACCCAGGGAGCCCTGGCAGGTGTCGGGGCTGAGGGGAGGCGGGTGCGGGTGAGGCTGACCGCCAGGGGGAGCCTGAGGACCTCGCAGAGCCCAGCCGCAGCCAACCGGCCACCGCCCTGCCGTCCGCCCCTCAGCACTGCCCGGCCAAGGAGCTCTGCAGGCGCCAGCTGCCGCCGCTGGTCACTCCCCCAGTGCGCTTGGTTGCACAGCACTACACCGTCGTAGCTGGCACACGGCAGCCTCTCCAATATTTGCTGACAGAAGTGTGCTCCAGCCCGTGAAGAGCTCGAGACAGTTATTGACAGCAACGATGCGAGTCCCAGGGAAGAGTCCTGGGTCGCTGAACAAACTCCGCGGCGCTTTCTCCTGCTTGAATCAGCATCGTGGGGCCTCAGAGTGAATATGTTTTTGACCATATTAATAGAAGTAGCAAGTCCAGAAAAAAGGAGGTGACCTTTTTGCTATTTTGCTGCTCAAGCCTTCCTTGTCACATCGAGTTAAAACGCCCGGGGCATCATTCCTTCGGGAAGGGCCACACACAGGCGCCCACAGGCCGGCGAGGAGCTGAGCTGGGTTCAAGGCCTGCTACAAGCACAGCGAGGGCCGTGCTCTCCGCCTTGGGGGGGCGGGGGGCGCTAGCGCGTGGGGCAGCCCCGGCCAGCACCGGAGCCCTGGCTAGGCGGCCGACAGCTCGCCGTTAACCCCTCACAGCGCCCCGAGCAGGCATGCCCACCGCCTTCTACAGACGGGGCTGTGGGGGCTCAGGGCCACCTGCCCGGGTGCCAGGATCTGGGGCGCCCGCCAGCACCCTCGGGGCCTTCCAGAGGAGGGTCCCGGCGCCGGGCAGCTGCGAATGGCAGCTCCAGCGCCGACCGCGGCGAGGGCCGTCCTCGCCCAGCCCCTTCAGTCGCCCACGGGAAACCGAGGCACGGAGAGATCGTGCCCCTTGGCAAGAGGTCGCTGGGGAGAAGGGGAAGCTCCAGGCCCCCCGCGCTTACCAGCACACCCCAGGCCTGCACCTCCCTGCCCCGCTGGGGCTCCCCTGCTGGAGTCGGGGACCCTGGCTCGGTCTCTCCTCCCCGGTCAGGCTGTGGCCTCGGATCTGAATCTGAAGCTGCCTAAAAGCTGGAAGATATGCCTGGAGGGGGCCGGGGAGGCCAGTCTGCCCTTCCCAGTAAGACCCCGCCGGCTGCCCCTGCTCCCCCCCACCCACCTCCCCAAGCCCGCGCCGTCCTCCCGGGCAGCTCTGTTGTCAGAGCCAGGAAGGAGACATTTTTCATGTTTCGCTGTTCTCCGCTCGCGGCTCTCCTGCGGCCCAGACAGAGATTTATTCCCGGCCGAGGCTCGTGGCTCTCGGAGCAGGCAGGACTCTGGCGGCGCTGATGGGCCCATAATAGATAGGGCCGCCGCTCCCCGGGGCCTGTCCCGCCCGAACCCCATCCGTCAGGAGCGGCTGGGTGCCAGGTCAGCGCTAACGAGGCCGCCCCTGCCCCCTCGGGGCTCCCTGCCCGTGCACAGGCTGTGACTCTGCTTTGGATTTTCCAGAGCTGGGCCCTGCCCACGTGGGGGCGGAGCGCGGGCAGCGGGTCTGGCGCCTTCCTCTCGCCTCTGCAGCCTCGCGTCTCAGCGCAGCCAGCGGATGTGGGGGTGCAGCTGGCTCTGCCCACCGCCCCCCAACCCGCGTCTCCATGGCTCCCGTGGCGCAGAGCTCAGAAGAGCGGAGGGACCGGCTGCACCCTGGTGCGAGGGGAGGGCGGGGTGCCGAGCCCCAAGCAGCCCCAGGCCCGCAGCCTCCAGCACCAGCCCCCCAGCCCCCGCCTCGCGGCTCCCACGAGTGGAATAATTCCCGGCACAGGCCTCTGCGCGCAGCCAGAGAGAGCTGGGGCGGGGCCGGCTCAGCCGAGCTGGGGGCCCGGTCAGCTGGGGGTGGGCTTTCCTGCTGGACACCCAGCACCAGCGTCAACAGCTACACCAGCATCGGACCCGTCAGGCCTGTGGGGCCAGGCCTGGCGAGGGGGCCTCACATGACCGCTGGGCACCAACTCAGCCCTGCTTTACAGTGAGGAAACCGAGACCCAGACACCCCGGCCCACGAGCACGGGCCAGAACGTGGCCATCCATGTTGCTGCAAAAAGCATGTGTTTATCGTTTTTGGTTGCCGAGTAATATTCCATTGTGTATCCAGGCCACAGTCGCCCACTTGTGGGCATTTGGCTGCTTCCACGTCTGTCCTATTGTAATAACGCAGCAATAAACATGGGGGCAGGCACCTCCACTTTTAATGTGCCCGTGGGGGTGACCCCAGGCACCCTGAAGGGGAGACTCAAGGCAGCTGGAGGGAGGCCAAGCATGCCGGCTGCTGCCCACAGGAGGCCGCACAGGGGTGGCAGCAGGCGGCAGGTGCCCGGGCTCCCCTTTTCCACACAACCCCCCAAAACGGAGGTGATACTGTGTGGCATATAGCCCAGCTCGGTTTCTTCTACTTTTTCCTTCTTTGAACACAAACATTTTCATGGAGGGTCTCGGGGTCCCCTCACCAGGCCCCCCAAGCCTGACAGACAGCTTAGCCCTC
>NW_004567107.1:1923733-1925006 GCF_000260355.1 Condylura cristata | reverse complement strand
GACAGCTGCGACCGACAGCGTGGAGACGAGCTGAGAGCAGTTTTGTCTGTTTAATGTGAAAGGTCCCAAGTTTTCAGCGTTGACTCCGGTTTCAAAGTCTACGGCCACGGCGCGGACCAGCCGGCATAGAGCGGGCGGCCCGAGGCGGGCAGCTCGGTCCTTAGCCAGGGCCCGCCGGGGTGGCTCTCGGCGGCACGCAGCTCCCCCAGGTGTCCCCGAAGCGAGGGCTGAGGGGCCCCGTTACGTCCTCCGGGGCTGTTGGGACAGGTGCCGCAACCGGGTGACCTCGAACGGCAGGGACGTGCCACAGCTCCGGGGGCGCTGCGCTGGGGCACGGGGAGGGGCCTGCCGTGGGCACCGTGGGGCAGTCGTGTCCACCACCCTCCTCGCTCGGCGCTCCGGCGTGGCGCTGAAGAGGACACGGTCCTGAGCCGGCTCGGGCTCACGCCACCTGCCTCGTCAGTCGCCCTGACGAGCTCCGTGGCGACACTCTGCAGGGCCCTGGAGCAGAGCCGCGCAGGCCGGGGACAGAAGGAAGCGTGTCTGTGGGCCCCGCCACGCAGCCACGCAGCCACGCAGCCACGCCACGCAGCCACGCCACGCAGCCACGCACGCCCCGCTCAGCCCTGCTTCCGAGACTTGCTGCTTCTGCCCGGCCCCTCCCGGAGCCTCTGCAGGGGGGTCAGGGGCACCAGGATATGTACCCCAGAGGAATGGGGGTGTGATGGGGGCGATGAGCTTTATCGCTGGGCTTTTTCTTTTCCCTTCTTAACATGAAAGGGGCCTTTCATTTCAAAGCGGCCTCCCTGGTGGCGTAAGGGGCTGTCTCAGCGCTGTGATGCCGGCCGCGGCCGCTGCAGCGAGTGTGATCCCGGCCAGGGGGGGACCCCGGCGCTGCAGACCTCTCCGGTCTCCCCGCTGCTCCCTCAGCCGCGAGTTTCATGGATCGGCCCGTTCTGCTCCCCACTGTCTCTGGGGAATCCTGTCACCCCCTGCACCTCTGCCTGCACCCCAGTTCTGTCTGCATAAATAAACACATCTTAAAAGAAAAAAGAAAAACTTCAAACATGCACAAAATAGCGCCAAGAGACGAACGAGAGAAAACACAGGCGGCCCAAGCCGGGGCCTCCGCCCTCGCCCGACTTTGACTTCATCTTGCTGCTTTATGTGTCGGGGGCATTTTCCTTATTTAGCCACTTCTAACCCTAAAAACATGATTCACCAGACACCCCAGGCGCCTCTAGGAGACAGGCACCCACAGGCTTCGCACGCG
>NW_004567107.1:1921206-1921679 GCF_000260355.1 Condylura cristata | reverse complement strand
CGCGCGTCTGCCTGTCCGTCGCCGCCTCTCAAGCCACGTCCCTCCCCCGTCTCGCCCCCTGCCCGGCCCGTTGCCGGCCCTCCTGCTCCGCCTTCTCCCTGGGCTCCCCGACGTCCTGCCCATGGGGGCGCAGGTGCCGTTGGGGGGAGGGCCCCTTGGTCTCCTGGGGGCCCCCGAGTGCCCTGCAGCTTCCACTCCAGCCCCTCTCTGCCCCTCTGCATCGCTTAGAACTCCCAGATCTCCCAGGCAATGGACAAAGGAGGGCTCGCTGGCCTCCCCCAGTGGAGCTAAGGAAGGGTCCCCTTCACCCCAGCACCCCACATGGTAACTCCAGTCCCCCGTGCCAGGGCGCCTGTCAACAAGGCAGCCCGGAACCGGAGCCACAGTCAGGGCTCGGATGCAGACGCGACGGGTGGGCTCCTGCTGCACCAGGGTGCCACCGGCGGCCCCCACCCTCCCGCTGCTGGCCCCCA
>NW_004567107.1:1915329-1918907 GCF_000260355.1 Condylura cristata | reverse complement strand
CTCTCCCCACGGCGCAGACACCCCCAGGCGGCTGTCCGGGCCAGGCCTGGGTTGGGCCCGGGGACACCAGGGCCCCGCTGCCTCCGTGGGGACGGCGCGACGTGACTCGCGTCCTCCCAGACAGTGAGCAGGTCGACGGCACGCTCGTGCGGCTCTGGGTTCGGCCCGCTGCTTTAGAATAATGGCCCGAGCTATTAAGCTAACAGTTTGATTTACAGGCTCTTGCGCCCCGAGTGGGATCAGGCCCCTCTCTTTGTGGAAGACTAGCCCTACCTGGTCTCCTGGGCCCCGGCCCCCCCAGATCAGGAAATGGTGGGGGGAACGCAGCGGGCAGCCAAGCGGTGACACCGGAGACGCCGCTGATTAGTGAAAGCTGCTGAATCTAAGGAGGATTTTCTCCCCCACGAGCGCCCTCTTACAAATCATAGCCAGCTGCAAAGGTAACTCTCTGCTAAACCCCCAGCGGGGCTCTGGGCCCCGACCCCCCGCCGCCGCCTCTCCAAAGGCTGGAGTGATCAGTAAAGATGGGGGGGCCTCTCGTGCCGCTGCGTCCAGCCCGAAGTCACCCCTCCACACCCAGGGAGGGCAGGTCCAGGCCCCCGCCCCCCGACCACGGAGGGCCCCGCCAAGCTAAGTATTTCAAGATCTCGCTGCCCCATGGCACCAGGTGGGCCTCGCCCGCGGCCAGGCAGGGACGGCGGTGTCCGCCCAGGGAACAGTGACCCAGAGGCCCCGATGCCGTGGACCCAGCTCCCCGAAAGCAGTGCCCGGGTAGGGAGCAGCCGGCTTTGTGTCACCTGGCACCTCGGGACAGGATTTTCCGCGCCTGACCCTGAGGCGAACGCCGCTGGGCAGACTGCAGCAGGGGACAGGCGGGCGCCTGGAGGCCCCAGGGGCGCAGTCACGGGTGGGGCCGGCCCGAGGGGCTCTGCCCTCATCCTCAGCACCTGGGAGCTTCGGTTTCATGCAGAAAGCTCCGCCCCGCGGGGAAGGATCTGGAACTCTGTTGAAATCAAGCCGGAGGCCTGCGAGCGGGAGCCTGGACAGCCTGTCTCACATCCGGGCTGCTCTGCTGATCCCTGGAAATAGCTCACGTTGAATTTGGGGGGCTGATGGGACCTTGGGGGGTCCTCCTGTTCTTCTCCCAGCTGATCCCCCAAAGAATAATTCCTTAGCATGTAAAAAGAATCTCCGCGGCCCGAGCAGGGGGCTGCCGTCTGCCCTCTCTCCGCGCCTGGTCGGCCAGTCACGGGCGCCCCTGTGGGCCGTGACGGCCCGAGCGGCCTGGCAGGGGCACAGCCCCAGATCAGGGCCTGAGGTGCAGACAGGGCGAGCTGAGGGCGCGTGCGGACAGCCGCGTGAAGGCACACGGGAACCCGGGGGGCCGAGCCCGCAAGCCCAGGCCCTGTGAAGTCCCTGGGACCTGGGGAGGCTGGGGGGACCGGCAGGCGAGGGGGTGTTCCCTGTCCCCTCCTCAAAGACACCCTGGGAAACGGCCCCTTAAGATGGAGCAAAGCGACGCAGGGGGCCTGACCCGAGCCCAGGACACAGGACATTCCTCCCAGCACAACCGGAGGCCGGGACACTGACCGTCCCCTCGTGACGACGACGCTCCCGCCCGCCACGTGCGCATCTCAGAGGGCAGCACCAGCGCGGGGAGACTCGAGGCCGGGCGCTCTGGGTCACGGTCACCGAGGGCAGGCTGGGGACTGGGCCCTCCGGCTGGCTGCCTGCTGGCCTCAGGCCTGGAGAGGCCGACAGGCGTGAAAGACCCACAGTGGGGGGCGGGGTGTGTGGCTAAGTGCGGGGCCTGGGAAGGGTCTGCGGGCCGGTCAGTGCACTGTGATTACGGGTGTCCAGATGGCCGTGGCCAGGCCTGCCCACTCTGGCTGATTTAAGCCTTTGCAGTGACAGAATCTCGCATCTCCCGGGGCCTCTAGACCCTGATAAGGCCCCTGAGCGTCCTTCAAACTGAAGTTGGGCCCCAAGGCTAAAGGGGACAGAGACCCCGACGGGAACTCCCTGCGGTATCCAGAGGTGTGAGTCCAGGACGCGCCGCCGAGGACGGTCAGGGCCGAGGGGCTCGAAGCCACCAGGCCCGCTGCAGGCGCCAGGCGCCTCGGGCTCCGTCCGTCCCTGCTCCGTGAAGCCGGACGGCAGACGGGACGGTCCAGGGCAGCCTCCTTGTGACACGCTGAGCAGGGCCTGGGGGTCGGCAGCCTCTGGCCGGAGGGGCTTCGCCCACGGGGGAAGAGCCCCCACAGCCCCTCAGAGGACGGCACTCGGGGCGCTGACCGGGCAGCGCCGGGAACTAGCAAACCTGCGTGTCCAGCAGGCAGTGCCCAGCTCCCGGTCACGCCGGCCCCTCGGCAGCATGTTCAAGGCCAGGGCGACATGGTCACGTGTTTCCTGTATGAAGCCTCTCGGAGCGTCAGGCAGGGCCAGGCCGGGCTCTCGTCTGTTCAGCCAACGGACTGCTCAGACGGTGCTCGGCGGCTTGAACAGCAGGCGTCTGCTTCCGCGCTGGGGCGCACGGTGGGGGTGCCAGGCTCGGGGAGGGGCCGCTGGCCCGTCTGCTGGGTCCTCTCATGGCAGAGGTGGAGCGGGCACGCGGGGTCCCCCAAGAAGGGCCCTCATCCCAGGAGGGGCCCACCGAGCGCACCACACGGGCTTGGGGCGTCGGCAGTGAGCACGGCACACGCTCGCCTGCCTGTCACCCCACTATCGCCTGCTGCTGAGCTTCCCCCGAAGGAGCCCGGATGGCCTGCTCCCCTTTGCAGGGGGAGCCCTGTGGGACACACAGCGGGCACTGTTGGCACCAGGCTCCGGGTCACTCCTGGGGCAGAGAGCGCTGGACACTGGCCTGTGCGGCCGTGACGTGGGCTGGTGCTCCCCCACTGCACCCCCCAGAGTCATCAACTGGAGCCACCTCTGGGGGACTGTGGTCCTGGGCAGCTGCCTAGCAGTACCTGAGCAGGCAGGGCTGAATTTCCCTGCAGCTCAACGCAGCGCAACTCGGAGCTCTGGACTCGGAAGCTCGCGGTTCGGCGTCTCGGCCCCCTTCAACGCTAGCAGCACAGGCCTGGGAAGGGCTTGGCTGCCCCTGCTGGGCCCCCGCTGCCCCCACTGGCCCCTGCCTCCAGCTGGCACCTCGCTGTGTTGTCTTGTTGGAGAAGCAACAGGCAGGGAGCCGAGTGGGGCGGTGGAGAGATTAACATACGGATGCACAGACTCCCTGGGCTGGCAAGGCCGTTAACACTTGCCAGGGCCCCACGGAGCATGGGTCGGCACGGCTGACCTGTCTCGGGGCTCCCTGGGCTCCGAGGCCCTCGCCCGGGGTACGCCGCAGCGCACAGGCTAGTATTTAGTCCAAGGGCCTCTTCCCTGGGACCATGCAGATTCGCAACCAGGCGTGACCAGGCCACTCCGGCCTCACCGAAGCTTTGTAAGTGGGGCGCGGTCCCTTCTGCTGTGTCCCGTGGACCCCAGAGCCCCAGAGGGGTGCGTGGGCCGGAAGGCGCCCTGCCCATTTGCAGGCTGACCCCCCACCCCGGGCTGCTCCCAGAAGACTAGCACCA
>NW_004567107.1:1910669-1915044 GCF_000260355.1 Condylura cristata | reverse complement strand
GCCCCCACCCCCAGGAGGCGGCACAGCTTGGGTGAGTGGCCGGCCCTCCTCACCTGGCCCCGCGGTGCACCGTCTCCAATTAAATCAAAATGGTTTGTTTTTAATGGTCTTTTACACTGACAAGTGGGCGATCATTTTGGGCCCGTGAGCTGTCAGGGACCAAGGCAAATCCTCCGCTGATAATGCCCAACGCTTCCAATTAGGCGCGCAGGCCGCTCCCGGCTCGCTAACGATTCCCCAGCCAGCCCCTGGGCCCCCTTGGCGTGGCTGTTTCTTCTTGCCTCCTCCGCTGCAAATTACTGACACAAAACGGAAGGCCGGGCGCCTCGTCCGCCACGCCAGGCCCAGGCCCTGTTGGGCTTAATGAGCCGATGGAAGTTTCGTGGCTCCGGCGCTAAATTCTTTTCTTGTTTGACAGCTGCTCGGCTAAGGCGAGTGTTGACCTTATAAAAGATTTAGTGTTTCTCATTATTTTCTGTCAAGCTTCACAAGCGATAGCTCTGCAGTTATCATTTGCATCCTGGGGTGCGGGGGTGTGTGCGTGTGCACGCGCGTGCTGGCTGTGGGGCCTTCGAGACGGAGGGGGGGTGTGGGAAGGGGTCTCTCTCCCCGTGATGCATCTGGGTCCCGCGCAGCACGCAGCGTGACCCCCTGCTCGGGCTGAGGGCTCCAAAGGGAAGCCAAACCGCGGAGCCCCGAGGACGGACGTCTCCGTGGCCGCGGGCCGCCCCCGGAGACCAGGAAGGAACCCGCTATCCGCGTCGCCCCACTCCCGGAGGCCACGGCAGCGGCCCAGCCAGGGCGGTCTGGCGGCGGAGAGACGACCCGAGCCAGCCCGGGGCACGCGGCAGGGCGCGCTCGAGATTTCCTGGGGCCACGCCTCCTCTCCCAGGCCCCTCGCAGGCCCTTGCCACAAGCTTCCTCCCCTCCCTGCATCCTCTGTAAGGAGCCAGTGGTTTTAAACAGCAGAACCATTTCTTTAAAAAGTCGCACGCGTTATCCTCCCAGGCGGCTGAGAGAGCATGTGCTGGTCCTGGCTCGTCCCCGCACCCATGCCAAATTGGGCTGCTCTATAAATAACAAGACTCCAGGGGACCCTGGTCCTTCGCCAGCGCCTGCTGGCCTCTCCACCCGGCTCTCAGTCTCTGCGCTCCCTCCTCACTCTCCCTGACCGGAGGGGCATCCCAGGTGAGGGGGACCCAAGGTTGCCTGAAGAGGGCGCTGAGTTTGGGGCAGACGAGCACAGACATCTCCTGGATGTTTTGAGTCTTCCTTGCTACCATGGGGGACTTGGGATCTCCTGGGGCAAAGACACACACCCTCCCCACCTGGTGCCCAGGGCAGCCCTCACTCATCAATCATGAGCCCGGACCTAGTCGAGAACATTTTGTAAAGGAAGATAGTCGTCAGCCAGCAGCGCTCCATGGAGCTGATCCGTGAAATGAAGCCCCTCCAGGGTGCCATTTACTAAGTTGCTAAGTACCCTAAGAACCCTTGTCTTTTTATGCTATGGGAAGCTGACACTTATATAAAAGAAAATAAAATGTAACCAGTAAAGAATAGGCAAATTGGACACTATCAAAATTTAAAACTTTTGTGCCTCGAACAACACCATCAAGTGAACAGACACCCCCAGAACGGGAGAGTGTTCATTAGTCTTATCTGCTCGGGGCCAGTCTCCACATATACACAAAACTCAGTAAAGACAGGGTAAGTAGGGTAAGCACCCATTTTTAAATGGGCAAAGGATGTGAGTAGACAGTCCTCCAGAGACAACCACCAATGAGGCCATGAAGAGAGGCCCCATGTCACACACCACCGGAGGAAGGCAAGTCAAGCCCGCAATGAGAGGCCACTTGGTACAGATGCGCTAGGGCAGCCTCCACCATCATCGCCATCGCCGTCATCACCATCACCGCCATCACCACCACCACAATCATCGCCATCATCACCATCACCATCATCACCGCCATCATCACCACCATCACCACTACCATCACCATCATCACTACCATCACCACCACCATCGTCACAACCACCATCACCACCATCACCATCATCACCATCATCACCATCACTACCATCGCCATCATCGCCATCACCATTATCATCACCACCATCATCACCATCACCACCATCATCATAACCACCATCACCCCATCATCGCCATCACCCCATCATCACCATCACCACCATCATCATCATCGCCATCATCGCCATCACCACCATCACCACCACCATCACTACCATCACCACCACCATCATCGCCACCACCACCATCACTATCATCACCACCATCATCACCATCACCACCATCATCATCATCATCGCCATCATCGCCATCACCGCCATCATCACTACCATCACCACCACCATCATCGCCACCACCATCACCATCATCACCATCACCACCACCATTATCATCATCGCCACCATCACCATCACCATCATCACCACCATCATCATCACCACCATTATCACCATCACCACCATCATCACCATCATCATCACCACCATCACCATCGTTGTTACAAGTGGTTCGCAAGGATGTAGGAAATACAAGGAACACCTGTGCCTTGCTGTTGAGAGCCAGTGTGTTTTCCAAAGGGACCTTTGGAAAACACACTGGCTCTTCCCAGAAAGGCTAACGCCAGAGCTCCCACGTGACCCAGCAATTCTGCTCTGTGGTAAATCCCCAAGAGGGAAGAGGGGTCCAGAAAAGCACTGGCACGTGGAGGCTCTCAGCAGTACGATTCGCATTAGCCAGAAAGTGGAAAGAGCCGAGCCCACGGCCAGCGAGCGAGGCACAGCACGTACGTACATGCACGCAGTGAAGTCTGACTCTGCAACGACAAGGCAGGGACCCGACACCCGCTGCGGGGGGCGGGGAGGGGAGCCGGTGCCCAGACCTCACGTCGACAACGCCTCCCCGCCAGACGGCCGCCGCAGGGGCAGATGAGAACGGGTGGGGGCCGGGGAGGCGGTGGAATGACAAACATGGTTTGAGGATTCACTGGGGGGAGATAAAAATATTCTAAACTTAGGCTGTGGTGCTATACATCACTTTAAATGGGTGCATTTTATGGCAGGTGAATTATATCTCAGTAAAGCTGTTTGTTCTTCCTCTGTGAACCTGGCCACCCGTCAGGAGAGGGCCGTCGCCAGACCCGTGTGTGCGGCCGGCAGGGCGGCAACTAGAGAGGGCCTCAGGTGCGGGCGGGCGCCGCA
This sequence comes from Condylura cristata, assembly GCF_000260355.1. NCBI lineage: Eukaryota > Metazoa > Chordata > Mammalia > Eulipotyphla > Talpidae > Condylura > Condylura cristata. The sequence goes on along the minus strand of NW_004567107.1, from coordinate 1,911,816 downwards.
CGTCCCCTGCCCCGTGGCCACGACAGTGGGTCGCCCCAGAGGCCGGTGGGGCGGTGGGCCACGGGCGTCTCCGGGAGTTCCAGACGCCCCTTGCTGTTACCCGTCACCCACAGCGCGGGGCGGACATGCTCGGCCATCCGCAAGCGCTGGGGCTGCTGAGCTAGTCCTGGGGGGACCGTGCACCCTGGCCTGGTGTCCAGAAGCCGCAAAGCTAGTCTTGTCTGCAGGCCTGGACGCTGGTGTCGTCTGCCCCAGGGGACCACTGCCCGGGTCCACTTCGCCTCCGGAGCTGCGTCCCCTCGGGCCACGACTTAACCTTCCTGAGTCTGCGCCCGGCCCCCCTGAGGGCCGGGCCTCGCCTCCCAGCCAGGCCCCGTGCTGGTGACCTGCGTGGCCGAAGGGGCGGTGGCAAAGCCCGAGTGAGGACGTCCTCTGGCAACACGGCAGGGGCAGTCCCCGTCCCCACTCCGTCCGTGTCTGGACCACAGAGGAATCCGCGCCAGTTGCAGGAAAGCGGCGGGGGGACAGGATGTCTCGGAGGGGTTCGTCCGTGGGGGTCACTCAGACTGCGGCTGCCACACCGGCGCTCAGGACCGAGCCCGACACCGACACCTGTGCGCGGGGACCCGCAGGCGCCCTGACCCGGCCGCGGGGCTGACGGGAAGGGCCGGCCTGGGACTGCGCCGCGGCCCTCAGCCCCTCATTAGAGGAGACAGCCTCTCTGTCTTTCAAAGCAGAATCTTTCTCCCGGTCACCAGAGCAGCTGTCACTTAAGAGAAAAACTAAAATTTCTATAGCTGTCATTTTTTTTTAGCTTTTTGGCAGATTTTCCGCAGTCTGGCTATTTACTCTTAGGCCCTTTCTTTTGCCCTCTTGGCCCCAGACTTCGCAGGAAAAGGCCTGGTGTCCGGTTGGGGGATCCCTTTCGCCAGACCGGATCAGGGCCCCCCAGGGGCCCAGGAAGCGTCAGCCTGTGAACCTGTCCCGGGATTTGCTCCTTCTGGCTGCTGTGGACACAGAAACACCCTCCGTGGTCTCCAGAGGGCTGCTGCTGTCCTGCTAAGGGATGAGGGTCACCCACTCACTGTCCCTGCTGGCCGGGCCCCCATGTCCCACCTGCGAGCAGCCTTGGGCCCGAGGAGGGGTG
>NW_004567107.1:1908017-1909449 GCF_000260355.1 Condylura cristata | reverse complement strand
GGTGTCCGCGGGCGCCCTGAGCACCCGCCTCTCCGGGGCTCACGCCGCCGCAGCCCGCGTTCCTCCTCCCTCCGCCACGTCTGAGCGTTGCTTTTATCTCCCCACTCGCCCACCCCTGCCGCAGGTGGGTGCCCACCTGAGCGCGCTCTGGTAGCTCCCTCTGCCCTGGGGCGCCCTCCCCCGCTCGGTACCCACCATGGGTCGCTGGACAATTCCTCGCCGCCCTGCAGGGGGCGCTGTGGGCCGGCTCCCGGTGCCCCCCCGGCGCACCCCCAGGGCTGCCCTGGCCCCCAGCCCCCGCCTGGGCCTGAGCGGCTGGCTCCACCCACACCCCGTCTCCTGCCAGGGAGCACATGGCTTAATTTGGGGTGCTCGGGAGGGATTCCTGTTTCCTCGGCCCTCGATCCGGGCTGGGGCGAGGGTGGTGACCGCCAGCACTTCGGTCTTCGGTCGTCAGGCCCCGTCTCTGGGCTGCTGTCTGGGAGAGCTGGGGAGCCTCTGGCTGTGCTGAGGCTGGTGAGAAACGCACACCCCATGCCACTGAGCGGCAAGCACACAAGCCGGGGCAGCGGGGTGCTGGGGGGCGGCGGGGGTCTCCGCACAGCCAGCAGAGGGGCGCCCTGCTCCCCGCGCTCAGTGAGCCGCAGCCCCTGCGTGGACGTGGTGTTCTGACTGGGACTTGGGGCTCGTGGGTCCGATTTCCCTTCTTTTCTAAAGACCCACGCGAGCCCGGCTCTTGCTCGGGTCCCCCGCGGGAGGGCCCACCGCCCCCCCCACCTGAGCATCTCCTGGGGCTCCCACCGCTGGGCTGGGGAGGTGTGAGGGGCACACGCCCACCTCCCGGGTCACCACCTCCCCCCAGCTGTCCACTCCCCACGCAGGCCACCCCCAAAGCCCACCCGCCCGCCGAGTCTTCCCTGACCACGGAGAGCAGGCGGCCTCTGCCCACTTCGTCCACCCACTCACTCTTGAGTCCGTCTCCCACCTGGGCTCACAGTTCTGGATGCCAGGCCGTGGGTCGGGCACCGGGCCTTCAGGTGCTGACCTGGCCAGGCTCCAGGGCCAGGCTCCTCTGGCGCCGCCCACCTGGCCTGGCGCCTCCCTCCCAGGCCCCTGGAGCGGGCACTCAGCGGCAGGCCCCCGGCTAGGAGAGTGGCGCAGCCAGGACGTGTGGGTCAGTCTGGGCGCGTCCTTAGGAGGCCGGGAGGACGGGAACTGTGCTGAGCGCCAGGCTGCGGCCCGGCTGCCCCTGGGCAGAGACGCTCAGTGTTTTCTGGTGGGTGGACGGATGCGTGTTTCTTCAGTACGGAAGTTTCTAGATAAAGGGACGCGGCAAAAACAGATTTTCTCTCACCACGTGCTGGTGTTACCCTGATTCCGGAGATGACCCCCTGGCACCCCCCACCATCAGCACCCATCGCCATCAGCACCC
>NW_004567107.1:1844579-1907583 GCF_000260355.1 Condylura cristata | reverse complement strand
TGCCAGACTAGCGCCAGAAGCCGCCAGAGCCCATCAGCTCCCGGTGCCAACAAACTGCCCCCCGCCTGGCGGCCTAGCCAAGAAAACCCGACTCCCAGCGTCCTGGAGGTGAGACAGCTAAAGTGGAGGTTTCGGGGATGCGCCCCCCACGGCTCCAGGGCAGAGCCCCTCCTCGCCGCTCCGCCCGCTGGGCCCCGGCTGGACCACCGCGGCCCCCCCCCATGGCCTCTCGTGTGTCTCGCGTCCCCAGAGACGCGTCGCAGATGCTCTCATCTTGCGCCCCAACGTGGTGGCATCTGCAAAGACCCCTTTCCTGAGCAGGGTCATGGCAGGGCTCCGGGGCTGGGCGTGAGCATCTCCTGGGCCAGGAGGGGTGGGTGTGGCGGAGACTGCGTGTCCGGGAAGCCCCGCTGGGGACCGCCGCCAGGGACGGGCTGTCGCCGCTGGGCAGTCCGAGGGCCTGGGAGGTGCTGTGGCCTGGGCTCTGGTGGCGGCCTGAGTCCGGCCGCCCTCGGCCCAGGCGGGGGGCTGGGAGCAGCCTCGGCGGTGAGTGGGCCTGGGGCGAAGGAGCTTTCAGCCGCCCGGGGCCCAGGAGGAGGCTGCTGGGCCTCAGGGTGTTGAATCCGCCTGCCCCCTCCCCCCTAACCAGCTCCTCCCTCTGTCCGCAGGTGGGCGCCCACCTTGACACGTTCCCCACTGAGGCCGACCGCCAGCGCGCCCTCAGAGCCCTCCGGGAGGAGCACCCCGTGCGCCAGGGGGCCCTGCGGATGGGCAACTACACCCACCCCTGAGCCCCGCACGCCCAGGGCTCACCCCCAGCTCCCCGAGGGCGCCCGTGTTCGCGCGGGGCCCTGCTTTGGCGAGGACCTCACATTCATGTCCAAGGTTCCCTATTTTGCTGAGTCCCCCCTCCAGCCAACCCTAGCCCACCTGCCCCCAGCGGCCCTCTGCCTGGACCCCCAGGGCCCCTGCAGGGCGCCCCGACGGCGGCGGCAGGCTCCAGGCCGGGCCGGCCTTGCTGGCACACACACCTGCCTCTGCCCACGCCAGCGCTCTCGGGGCTCCTCTGGGGCATCAGGCCAGGGCCTCAAGATGCCCCGACCCACCTGGCCACCCCTCCCGAGGAGTGCCCCCTGGCCGGCTGAGCTCACGCAGGCCCAGGGCCGCCCCAGCCGGGCTCCCCGTCGAGTTCCCGCCTCGCCTCCCCTGCATGGCCTCTGCTGCTCCCCGTGCCGCTGATCTGCCTGAAACATGACTGCTGTGGGTCACTGTTCTCGCGTCTGTTGGGAAGCCAGACGCCCGCACCGAGGGCAGCGGCCGCAAGCTCCTGCCGTGACGTGGTCCAGGCGGCCGGCTCCTGAGTGCCCAGCAGCACCTGCCCCGAGGCGGGCCGGCCAGGTCTGGGCTGGGCGTTCCCAGCCACCAGGCTGCACCCCGACTCTCCCCAGAATTCCAGCTCATCTGTCCACTGCCCACTCGGAGCCTCGAGCCGGCCGTCTGATGCTCGTCTCACGCCAACACGGCTGAGGCAGAAATGTGCTTTTCTTCCCCCCAGATGCTTCTCCCTCTGCTGAGGTGGGAGGCTGCTGCCGGTCCGGCCCCCCACGCTGCCTCCCTGGCCTCTCGCCCACAGAGGCAGGTCAGCTCGCTTGTCAGCGTCACCGCCCGAGGCCCGCCGCCCGGTGCCAGTGGCTCCTTGACGCCTCCCTGGCCCCCAGCTTCCAGGACCCCTCTTGAACAGCCAGGGGCTGGGCGCAGGGGCGGAGCCCGCACCATCCCTCCCGCCTCTCCTGCCGCCTCTGCCCTCTCCCCTCCACCCTGGGCCACCACTCGAAAGCCCCATCCCCACTCGAGGTGCCTGACACGGCCCCCAGAAACATACCCCGGCTCATTCTCTGCAAAGCAGCACCCCAAGCATGACGACCGCTGTCCCCCCAGAGGGGGCGTGGCCTGGGGTCGGGGCCCCAAGCTCGGGGCCTGGCAGGTGCCCCAAGTTCTCGGGGCCTGGCAGGTGCCCCAGAGGGACACACCTGGAGGGGGAGGTGCCTGCGGGGAGGGGCCACGGGGCAGCCTCACAGGCCTCATCAGCCCTGGGGAGTCCCAGGGTTACCTGAGGGCTGAACTCTGCAGATCTGAGAGAATTCTCCACCATCGCCCTTCCCCGTAAACTCAAGCCTTCCATCAGAATGCCACCCTCGCCCTCGCTACTGGCTCAGCCAGGGCCCCGAGGACCCCCGCCCACCCCAGCGACCTGAAACTCCCCTCCTGTGGCGCCAACATCACCTTGGGCAAAGCTACTCTGGGGACCTCCGGCCACGGGGACAGGAGCGGGCCGGCGCTGGGCTGGGCCCGGGCCAGGTGACCGTCCCACGCACAAGTGCCAGGCCCAGCGCCGCCGCCGGGTCTCCGTGTCCGGCGGGTGTCGGACCTCTCTGAGCCCCCGGGGCTGCACCCAGTGCAGTGCAGCGGGGCACCGGTCAGCACGGGCCTGGCACGCTCGGGCAGATTGACGTGACCACTACTTTCCTCTTATTGATTGATGAACGCCCCTGATGAGGGGCGGCAGACAGGCGGGCGTGGCCGGGGAGCGCAGGACCAGAGCGGGGAGCTCACAGGCCAGAAAGTCCACACGCATCCAGAAGAGAAAACATATTTCAAAACAAGTCTACTTGTTTGCACGGAATCCTCTGTGGGGTGGGAGGGACTGTCCTGGGGCAGGGTTTCCTCAGGGACCAGAAACGGTGCATGGTGGGGGTGGGGGGGCTCATAGGAGACCAGAGAGCTGCACCCCCACCCCAGCAGCCTTCCAGGCCTGCTTTCTGGGGCCCATAAACTCAAGCGTTCCATCAAAACGCCACCCTCGCCCTCACTGCTGGCTCAGCCAGGGCCCTGAGGGCCCGGCCCGCCCCCGCGGCCTGAGTTTATGGGCCCTTTTCCGGGGGAAAGTATTGGTTTGACCCCAAAAGGCCAAATCTCATTTATCTATCGATCACGTCTTGCCCAGCAGTGGGGCTTGGCGGTGCCAGACCGCAGCCTCCTGGCTCCGGTGCTGGACGGTCCGCGCTCGCGGCCATCCGCTGCCTGTCCAACAGCGCCACCCGCTGGCCAGCCGCAGTGGGAGGCCGTGGCGGCGCCGGCTCTCTCGGCTCTCTCGGCTCCTGCCCGCTCGCGCCTGGCCAGCCCCAGCCTGGAGCTCCCCTCCCTCCTCATGAATTATTTGTGCTTCGCAAAGCCTCGGATCTAGTTCGGGCTCACTGTCCTGTGGGGTTGGCCAAATGCTTGCCCTCACTCACTTGAGCCGGACTGCCTGGGTCCACACCCACTGGGGTCCCTCTACCTGCCCTTCACCACCCAGCAGAGTCCCCGGAGATTCTGCGGCAGGGTTGGGGTTCACGTGTCAACTCTCCACCACCACCCCCATGGCAGATGGAAAGCAGATGTCAAAGGAGGCCTGAATTCCCCTCAATAAGCAGACCACCAAGCTGCCCCGCCGCTGAGCAGTCTGCTGCATGTCCAGAGCTGCCCCCCAAACCCCAAAACAACTACTCAAAGATGGGTGGGAGTGGGGACCACTTACTCTCCGCCAGGTCCCCTAACCACAAGCCAGCACGGTCCACGCAGCCGGTGGCCACCCAGCGATGCCTGTGCTCTCCCTTGCTCCTTTCCTGCTGGCTGGCTGCCCCCCCACCCCGCCCCCAAACCCCCCATGGGTTTGCTCTCACCACCCAGGCCCAGAGGCCCATGTGAACCGCCTTCAGGAGCGCAGTGGGGAGGCTGGTCCAGAATCCTCATGGTGGGGGGATAATTCCCAGAAGTTCCCTCTGCAGGGGGGGTCAGCAGTGGGCAGAAGCCACGCTGGTGTGTATCTAGGGTGCAGGAGTAGGGAGAAGGAACCCTGAATAGGACTGGAGGAGCTGGGCGGGGCCCGAGAAAGCAGTGGTCCAGTCTGAAGGGAGAGGGCTGCCCTGAGCCCTAACAGCAAGCCCAGGATGGAGCAGGACCCTGGGGCCGTGCAGGACAGCCCCCTCCCCCGACTTATATCAGCTCTCTCACTCCAGCGTGAGGCCAGTGAGGCCGTCCTCGCTTGCTTCCTTGCTCCCTTCTCTGGTATAACCAGATGAGCAGTCTCCCCCTGTGAGGAAAGCTGGAGGGTGCCGGTCCAAGGTGTGACTGCTGGGAGGGGGGGGCGGCACTGGGCCAGTGGTGGGCCTGGGCCGGGGCCACAGACCCAGATGGGGCCACTGGGCTCTGGTGACTCAGCCCGACCGAGCAACACCGGTAAGGAAATCGGGACTGGGTCCTGGACGGTGCGGTGGGCAGCCAGCTGCAGGTCAGCAGGGCAGGCAGGAGACCTCGGCACAACCACCCTCACCCACCTCAGTGCGTTTGTCCCGGGGGCAAAGTCATTTTGGTGCATTTCTTTTTTACTGATGCTTGAAGATGTTCATTAAAAGAAAAAACAAGGCGCCTTTTTATACAGCTTCCTAGCACTGAACGCAGTTCAGGTAAGTCATAAACTTGAAACCACGAAGCAGACACTGTGCGAAGAGGAATCTACACTGATGGGCACTGCCCCTGGGCCACGCGGGCAGGTCCTTGGGTCTCCCTGTGCCGGACAGCACCAGTATCTAGCAGGGTGGGGTGGCCTGGAACAGAACGGAGGGGGGAGGGGGAGGGGAGGAGGACGGAAGGGAGAGGGGGAGTAGGTGGCAGGAAGGAGGAAGGGAGGGAAGAGACTGTAGGCGCTCCCTGGGTGCAGGCGCCCCAAGGGGGTTCGAGCTGAGTCTGCACAAATGGTGGAGACAGCGCAACCGCAACCGGAGCCTGCAGACTGTCCAGATCCTTGCCCCGCCCATCTGTTTGCAGAGCAAAGGTATTAGCGCCAGGCCGGCCCACATCACCCAGCTTCTCTGCTGACTGCAAACTGGTTTCTGTTGAAAGCCCAGGACAAAGGAGGCACGGCAGAGGAGCCGAGCTTGGGGGGCTCTCACCTGCGGGGAGCAGGCTCAGGTCAGCAGCTGAACCATGAAGGCGGCCTTGCTGTTGTCTGGGGCCCAAGCTGGGTGCAGTCCCCAGAACAGCCACTTTGCCGGGGCCTTCCACCCCAAACCAGTTTATGACCACGTGGAGTAGGTGAGAATGTGGGTGATGGAGGCCCGGCTGGGGCTAGTATGTTCGCATCATCCTCACCAAGAAATCCTCAGCGCAGAAAGGGACTTGCTGGGGGGGGGCGGGGGGCGGCGCTGAGAGGGGGAGGCTCACCCCTGGCAGGGAAACCTGGAGGGAGACAGCCAGCCTTTACTGCATATACTTCATTCAAATTTTAAAACCCCTGGGACAAAATAGCACCTGTTTCAACTCCCCTCACCTGCCTCACCGAGGAGGTCCAAGCCCACATTCCAGAACCAGGAAGCTAAAGTCCTCACTCGGTCTGGCCTGGCCTGGCCTGCCCTCTGCCGCCTGGCCCAGCATCGTGCTGGCTGCCCAAGCCCGCTGCAGGGAGGTGGATGCTGGCACTCAAGACAGTTTGCTCCCCTCCGGAGCACAGAGACCTCGGGACTGGTGCCCCATGAGTGGACCTCGGGGGCTCTGAGGTAGCTGGAACATAACCTGGCCTCCAGGCCCACAGCCCGAGGGGTGCTGGTGGGGAGGCCTGTGGGTCTGAGGGCAAGAATCCGGGCAGAACCAAGACCCAGGCCCCTCTCCAGGCTATCCTGACCCCTGACCAAACTGAGGCCAAGAGCCCCGGGAAGCAGGATAGGGATTCACCAGCCAGGTGGCTTCCGGCCTGGCCAGTAGCCTCTGCCACCCTCCCTCACCCCAAGACCACAGGGAAAGCTGAGGTCCACAAGAGAACCGAGCTCCCTGAAGGGCGTGGACCCCAGCCGGTCTTTGAAGGCTCCTCCCAGCAGCTGCCCTCCTCCAGGGCCCACAGGAAAGGCCCCTGCTGGGGAAGGGGGGTGTGGGGACGTTCCAGGGCTCTGGGGCCACTGAGAAGCCAGAGAATTAAAGGGAAACGATGTTAAAGGACTGAAGCTTGGGGATCGGAATCTGAAACGAAAGCTGGGGGAGCAGGGGCCAGAGCCAGAGAGGAAGCCCATTCTGGGGTCTGGGCTCTGCAGGGGCAGGTCCGGCCCCAGGTTAGGACTGTGGTGCTAGGAGCGGTGCTGAGGTGCTGCCCCATCTCCTTCCCAGCACCCCCCAGGCCTCCTCCTCCCTGGGGGGTGGCTCGGCTCCTCCAGCGGAGCCTAGGGGAGGGGAGGGAGTCTGCCTCCCGCAGTGGAAGAGAGGGCCAGAGGTGAGGTAACCCAGCATCGCAGGACCGCAAAGCCCTGGAACCAGCTAGGTGGTCACCAACAAGGCTCCTCAGTCAAGGGGAGGTGGACCCCCATGCAGGGGTCCCCAGATGCTCAGTAAGATGCCAGTTCCCAGCCCGTCCCAGCTAAACAAGAGCCGGGGGAGGCACAGAGGAACCCCCTCCCCGCAGTCAGGTTGAGACCCAGGAACTCGGAGGAGGATGGAGACAAGGAGGGGGAAGCCCGCGGCAGCAATGGGAACCCCCAAACAGGGAAAGAACAGTATTTGTGAGAGGGCTGAATCCTACAGTGACTCAATGAAATAAATTGCACAGCACGTTTTATATTGCGACAGACTGCACTCATTCGACACAAACACTAACAACCGGTAAAAAATCCTTGGACTCGGAGAAGTGTGGCAGGAGAGGGGCTCAGGCTGTCCCTTTCGAGGGACCTCTCCCCAGCCCCTGGCGCCCAGCCTTCACCCCAGCGCCCAGCTTCCCGAGCTCTGCTTTCGCTGGGTCCGGGATCCAAACCCTCCTCGAATCCCAAGGCCAGGAAAGGCTGGTGAGCAGAGAGCCGTATTCCCTGGGGGGGGGGGGGGCTGCTCGGCCTTCCCTGGACTGGACATGTCCTCCTGCAGCCTACCGCCAGCCCGGACTCTGCGTCCCGTCCCGTTGACCCAAGTTGGGACTAGGGTATTCCGCTGAGATCGGTTTTTCCGGAGATGCAAATACTGGCCAGGAGAAGTCGGGGTGGGGGCTAGTGGAGAGGCGAGCGGGGCCCCTAGGCGGCCAGAGCTGGAAGGAGGAAGGCCGGCACCGCCGTCTGGGTGATTTATGCCTCAGCGCGAAGAAAATGATCGCGGGTCCAGCTCTGGCCCTTTGGAGCAATGATGCGCCCACTGCAGTGGCCATGGAGCTAGTGTGGGGGCTGGTGGGCTCGCAGACTCGCCCGCGCCTCCCCGACAGCTTGCAGCCGAGAGGCCGCTCCCCGGGGAAAGCCTTGGCGTTAGCGGGGGCCAGCGGCAGGGTCGCTTTCAATCTGCCGCCCGGCACAGGCGGAGAGCGCGGAGCTGGGTGTGAGGCCGCCACCGGCCTGGCAGGAGGAACAGAAAGTTTCTACTCGGTCCAGCCGAGCAAGGCTTCGCTGATCTCTGATTTGGGGGGATGCGGGAGCCTCCTTATTCAGCTGCTGTCTCGGAAATTGAGCTCAAAAAACGGCACCGGGGCAATTTCCCGGGGTTCGATGGGGGCGCGGGAGGCCTGCCCCGATAAAGCCGGGGCTCCCGTGGGGCAGGGAAGAGCGCTCAAGCCTCGGCCTCCTGCAGGTGACCACGCTGCTCCGCCGCGGTGGGACGACACCGGGATCGCGATCCCCGGGCGCCTCGGAGAGGATCCCGGGCCCCCAGGCGCTTCCATCTGTCCTCAACCGTCCGGGCAGCCGAGGCCAGCTCACGAAAGGCGCGAAATCAGAGCACCGCGGCAAAGTGAGGAGGGCGAGGGACATGACTGTAGCCGAGACCGTATTTCCAGCGCTGCTTGGAAAGCGCGGCCCAGAGCCAGCTGCGGCTCGCGGAAGACGCTTCGCAGGGCTACACACGCTCGCGGAAGCTTTTGCGCATTCCTGTTCTACACTGTGACCTTTAAAAAAAAATCATTGTTTCAGAGTACAGAAGGCACAGACACACCGACCCCGGGGGGAGGGCCACGCGTCAATTCGGGGCTGTGGGTTGAGCAGGGTCACGGCCTCCTTTGTTGCGTCGCCTCCTTCGGGCGGGCGAGATGGATTTCTCGGCCCCCGACCGTCCAGGACACAATCCTCCTATGCTCTCCGCTCCTGCCCCAGAGCGAAGCAATCACCCGGCCCCTCCGCAAGCCCGTGAGGCCGCAGGGCGGAGGAGGCCGTGAGCGCCAGCCGCAGTTTGTCCTACGCGGGGAAACACCGATGCCACCGGAAACGCCCCCAAACAATGTGGCTTAAGCTACAAAACCTTCCCCGCGCCGGGAAAGGGCTTCTCCACACACATGCCTTCCCCCCGGCTGAATTTAGACCCTCTCTTTCGCTAGAGGACGACACAGTGGGGAGAAAAAGAATCGACAGCAGCCCGGCAGACGAACAATATGAATAACTGCGAGAAAAGTGGGGAAAACTTTTCACAACGCTCAGAGCCCAGGACCGGCCGCGGCAGCAGGCTCGGCCCCCTCCCCTGCAGGCCAGACCCCCCTCGGCTAATCACCCCTCATTAGGAGCCTCATCACCGGCCTAATGAAAGCAAACCGTGTGGAAATCGCCGGTAAACAGTTGGGTCTGTGCTGTAATTAATTCAGTGTCTCTTTTAATCAAACTGAAAGGGAATCGGGCAGCGGCTTGCGGAGCCGTGACATCACCCCCAAAATCGGCCGGAGCCAATCAGCGTCAACACTCCGGGGACACGTGGGCGAGTCCCCTTAAAAAAAACACACACACAACACAACGAAAAAAAAAAGAAACAAAAAAAAACCCAACCCCAAAGTAAAAGTGACACAAGTTCATTTTTTAAAGGAAGGGGGGGAGGCGAAGGCGCGCGCGGAGGACGGGCTGGGAGCTGCAGGCGCGGAGCCGGCGGGCGCTGTCCACGGTGCTGACGGCCCCTGGAGCGGCGGGCGCGCGGAGAGAGGCCCTCCCCGGCCAGGTGGAGCGTCTGCCGCGGGCCGCCGCTGCCGCTATCCGCGGTGCTGACGCCGCCAGGTGCGCTCCGTTCCTTCGGCTGGTAGCGCGACTCCGGCCCGCCGCTTTCCCCGGTGCTGACCCCGCCGCCCTCGGCCAACGTTCGCCTGGAGGAAGCGTGCGGTTTGGATTTTTAAAAAAGCTGTTCTTGATTTAGATTCCAACATCTTCGCATTTCTTCTGTGCCAGAGGGGCGCTCAGGCTGTCGTCTCCCCTTTTGCTTACCCCAACTTGGCGCACCCTCCCTCCCGTTCCTCCCTGACACTCCCACCACCCCCCCTGGCTCGGAGGCTCAGCGCGATGCTGCAGAAGACGCGCTGAGCCCTCTTGGATCTAATGCGCAGAGGAGGTTGGCCCAGAGCTCCCGGGCTCCCCCAAGGCTGAACTCTGTCCAGGTGCCCACAGGCTCCCTGCCCGCCTTCCTCATGCCAGCCCGCAGCTAGGGGCAGGGGCAGCGGTGGTTGGGGGTGGGTGGGGAGCTCTGGGGGAGGACAGGTCGCGGCTTGGCTATGGAAGGCTCCAATGGCTTTGGGATCGACTCCATTCTCTCCCACCGCGCGGGCAGCCCCGCCCTTCCCAAGGGGGACCCCTTGCTTGGGGACTGCCGCACGCCCCTGGAGCTGAGTCCACGCTCGGAGAGCAGCAGCGACTGCTCTTCACCAGCCTCGCCAGGAAGGGACTGTCTGGAGGCGGGCGCCCCGAGGCCTGCTGGGGCATCGGGCCCAGGTCTGGACTCCCACCTGCAGCCTGGGCAGCTCTCAGCCCCAGCCCAGTCTCGCACTGTGACTTCCTCCTTTCTGATCAGGGACATCCTCGCTGACTGCAAGCCACTCGCAGCCTGTGCACCCTACTCTAGCAGCGGGCAGCCGGCCACCCCTGAGCCCGGGGGCCGTCTTGCGGCAAAGGCCGCGGAGGACTTTAGAGACAAGCTGGACAAAAGTGGCAGCAACACCTCTTCAGATTCTGAATATAAAGGTAAGAAAATGGGAGGTGAGAATGGGGGTGTGTGTGTTGCTCTATTTCTAAAAATAACTGGCATTAAAACTTGAGGGCTCCCGCTCAGGGACACGGACACTCGGAGTTCCTCCAGGGCCGGACTGAGCAGTCGGGTGCAGACCTTTCTGCCAGTTGGTCTGGTGTGTGGCTATGCCTGTGAGCAACAAAGGGTCCCGCAGAGGCAGTGGGCAGGAAAGAGGGATTCTGTTGCCCGAGGGAGAGAGTCCCCCAAATGCACAAAGCAAACTTTCTAGATGTGGGCGGGGACCACCCTTCTGGGGTACTGATGGGCAGGAGGAGGCTTCTCAGCCGCTGGCTGGCTCGCAAAAAAAAAAAGAGCTTTCGGGGGGCAGTGGAAGAACCGGAGCCTCTGGCGCCAGTGCCCTTCTGAAAGAGGGAAAGCTTAGCGGGGCATTACTGCTGGAGGTCGAGGACAGGCTGAATATCCCCACCTTTACTCTGGTTTCCAGACAGGAAGAGGAATGGGGCTTTCTCTCCTGTTGAGCTCAGTGCGATCTGGGCCCCAGGAATCAGGGGAAAGAAACGCTTACTTCAAAGGAGAACAAGCAGCAGAGCGTGGCTGGCCGGGAGAGGGTCCTGCGGTCTGACTGAGAGGGAAGACCTGGACCACCCAAGGTTCTCACTGAACTTGATTTTAGGTGTAGTGAGCAATCAGCCTCAGGTTATTGGGGACCCAGAGATTCCTCGATGCCCCCCAAGCTGCAGTGGCGGCCCCTCCTTTGCTTTTCCACCTCAGTGGGTCTTTTCATTGTCACTCTCCCGTTTCCATCCACTTAGTAAGGAGAGGAGAGGGGTGAAGGGGGATAAGAGGAGGGAGAGGGAAAACCAGAGTTCCCTTATTTTGCTCCTCACCCGCAGCCACTGCCTCGGCTTTAGGCCTTTGTTGCGACCAGAGAAAAAGTTCTTTCTAGGAAGAAGTTGGAAGGGCAGGAAGGGCCGGAGTGCAGGGCGCCTGCAGGAAGCTGGGCACTGACAGGCTGCTCAGACCTCCTTTGGTCTCGTATTGAATTCCGGTGCCTTTCATGAGACAACTCTCTTCGACCACAATTTCTTCATGGTTTTAGAAGCCCTGCATCTCCTGGACCCAATTTCTACTACAGCTTCACACAATTTTACAAAGGCTCGGTTAACACTCTCCCCCCCAACCAAGAATTCATTTGCATACACCCTGACCTCAAGCCAAAATCCATTTTGGGGCTCCCGCTACCTCTTACTCCTCTCTGTTCTCCCATGAAAACGGCCAGCTGAGACTCCTTCAGACACATCAGGCCAACGGTGCCTGGAAATCGGGCAAGTCAAGCTACAGTGCCCAGGGAGAAGGTCCAGAGGCAAGACCCTCACTGCACCCCCCCAGGCCTGTTTGGAGAGGCCAAGACTTGGGGAGAGACAGGTGGGGTGGGGGGAGGGAGGCACGCCTAATATATATTCATGATGTCCTGGTGGTTTATTATTTATGATCCCCAACAACACCCCAGTTCTGTGGCCAGAGTCAGGGCAACAATCTCTATCATTGCATGCTCATGGCTGGTGGTCAAAGAGTTTGGCTCCTGCTTCCTTGTATTTCTTTGCTGGTAGGTAGGATTTTGAGGAGAGGCCTCATTTAAGATAATTGCAATATCAATTTTCTTCTCCCGTCTCTGATGCTACCTGATCAGGGCGGCCAGGCGAGTCGGCTGTCCGCTGTCCACATATCGCTTAAACAGGTTTGGAGGGGGACGGTGTTGGAAGGCATCCCCAGGCCCCACCCTGGTGCTTGCTGCTGCCTTTGCACCCACAAAACCCCCTGGGGTGAAAAAAGAGTAGGACTATCCATGGAGACAATGTCTGGAGGGTTTCTGCGATGTGGATGCGACTTTTTATACAGTCTGAGTTAAGGAACCTTGATGAGAGAAAAAGACACACACAGCCTGCCCGCCCGCTGGGGGCATCTCGGATTCAACTGCCCACCCACCTTCTGTGCTAAGGGCATGGAGGGGGGGAGGTCAGTGTACCCACGAGCGAGCGAGCGAGTATCAAAGGTGCCTCAAGCAACATTTAAAAGCTGGCAGTCGGCTTTGAAGTCAGACTCTGCGGCTCCCCCACGCCCCCAGCCCTAGTCGGAAACCAAACCAGGCTGCACCCCCCCCCCCAGGGCCGCAGTGGGAGGCCCCTCTCTGCTCAGCCTCCTCCCAGAGGGCTGAGCAGAAGCAAGTGGGCACCCCGCTTGCACAGGAGCGGCTTTAGGGAAGACCAGCAACCAAACCGACCTGCTCTTCCTGACACCCCAGACCAGATCCCCCCAGGCCCTGGGCCTGAGAAGTGGGGGATTTTTGTCGATAGACAATTAGGTCAAAAGAGGACAAATCCTGGGGCATCAACTTTGAGGTCTGGATAACTGTTTCCTCCACTTATTTAAACTTTACCTGCCTGCCTTGGACAGAACTCAAGTTCCTCTCATCCCAGCACAGCCCAGGATGGGGCGCTGGGTGGGGGTGTAGATGGGTGTCAAGTGGCTGGAGCCTTGGACCGGGAGTTGGAGGGAGCAGGAGGGAGGAAGCAGCAGAAGGCACAGCCTGCGCTCCCCAGCGCTGCCAGCTCACCACCTCAGCACCCACACCTTGTCCTCCCTGCTGCGAACAGCTCTCAGCCTTCGCAGCCTTTCCGGTTTGAAAGTCTCACTCCCTAGTGGCTCAATTAACCGGGTTGTTTCCTACAGAGAAAAATCAACTAGCTTTCAGCTGAACCCTGTCACTGCAAGCACCACACACAATAAAACTCACCATGAAGAAAAACAGAGGGAAAAAGAAGGGGGGGGGCTCCAGTTACCCCAGCAATTTTGGGGCTAGTCTCTTTGGTTATATTACTGCTTTAGGCAGAGAAGGAAGAACACCAGGAAGTTTGATTTGTTTCCAGACCCTGAAGGAAAGCCGGAGTGGGGAGAGAAACCTCCCCAGTTAGCTCCATCCTTGGGGCTGGGGGCAAGACCAGACTGGGGTGTCCTCACTGGGGACAAGGACTCCTGGTGCCGCAGGGGCCCAGGGCAGCCTGGGGGGCCTTGGCCGTGCTGGGGCAGCGCCTCTCGCCTCTCGTGCTTCCGAGTGCCCGGCGCTCTCTCGGGCTGTGCTCACCCTCGGGGCTGCCTGGCACGCTGAGGACTGTTTGGGGGCTTCCCCGTGAGGGGGGACATTGCTCCATTCACACCCTCTTAGGCCCGGGAGACTTGGCATCATCATTCTTTGTTCTTCAGTCAACCGTCCTCTGCGGGAAAGGGGCTTCCCTCCCCAGACTGCGGCCCTCAGCTTCTTCCACTCCACTCAGGTATAGAATCAGGCTCAGATGCAGAGTGCAGACCCCCCACCCCAGACCCCAGAGCTACCCTGCCCTCACCCTGTTTCCTTCCCTCACCCAGCCGCTCCCCATCCGTTCAGGGAGCTCCCTGGGACAGCTTTGGGTTCTCTCTCTTGGGGGCGTCAGTCCTCTCCCCTAGATTCTTGCCCTGGTTCTGGGGGCCTGGGGGTCCGGGCTGTGGGTGCTATGGCCCAGCACTGGGCCTTCCAGCAGCCCAGCTGGGCCCGGGGGAGGCTGGAGTTTCCGCCTGGCAGGGAGGGGCGAGGCAGCGGGAGGCAGACCGGGCACCCCTGACTCGCAGCTGCTGTCTCCCCAGTGAAGGAGGAGGGAGACCGAGAGATCTCCAGCTCCCGGGACAGCCCCCCCGTGCGCCTGAAGAAGCCCCGCAAGGCCCGCACAGCCTTCACTGACCATCAGCTGGCGCAGCTGGAGCGCAGCTTTGAGCGACAGAAGTACCTGAGCGTGCAGGACCGCATGGAGCTGGCCGCCTCGCTCAACCTCACCGACACACAGGTCAAAACCTGGTACCAGAACCGCAGGTGAGGCTGCTGGCCCGCCCAGGGCCCTTGTGGCCAGAGTCTGACAGTAAGGGGGGCTTCTCGTTTTTTTGTGGAAATGGGGAAACTGAGGCCACGAGGCGGGAAGATCTCACCCAAGGCCGCTGGTGTGGAAGCGACCAGGCTAGCCTCACCTCAGGGTCCAGTCACCCCTCTAGGACAAGCGGGACAGACCCATGAGCCACCGGGGGCCTGGGGACTCCCCACACCAGCCAGCAGCATCCCTCACCCCCCCTCCCCCTGTAGCCCAGCTCTGGCCTGGGGCCCTGAGTTCTCCCGGTGGGCGCCCCTGGCCGAGGCGTGGTGGTCTAGGGCCAGTTCCCAGGTGGAGCGGGGCAGGGCAGCCAGAGGTGAGGGAGCCCAGCCCAGCCCGAGAGCTGCCTGGGGGCTGGGGCCTGAGCTCTGGGCTCCTCCCGGCTAAGCCGGAAACCTGAAACCTGAGGAGGGAGGGCCCCCTGGACCAGGGGAGCGGTGGTGTCCTGGACCTGGGGCTTCCAGCCGCCCTCCCCTCCCCAACAACCCGCAGGGCGAGGACCCCGTAGGGAACACCCGACCCACACACCCTCCCACGGCCACACACAGACCCACGACACACTTGGGGGAGGCGGAACCACGTCTCCGTGAACAAGCTGCAGAACGCATCGCCCCATTAATAATAAATACCGATTACTGCTCCGGGCATCAATAATTAAGGGCGGTTACAGTAATTACAAAATTATGATGATGATGAATAATTCAGGGGGGACAGGGTTGGTGTGGCTGAGTCCACTGCTGGCCCCACCTCCCGGCCCGTTGGGCACAGGGGTCCCAGCCAGGAAGTTTGGCCAGGCAGGCTCTCCACCCGAGTCTCTCCTCCTGACGAGTGGGGGGGCCGGGTCGGAGGGGGCCGCACAGACCAGCCCGGCCCAGGACAGCCGGCAGCCCAGCTGCGTGGGCGCTGGCACTGGCCCTGGGAGAGTGGACCAGGCCCTGCCCCACCCCTGGGCCCCACCCCGCCGTCCTCTCCCAGCGACTGCGCGGGCTCTGAGGTCTCCGTGGGGTGGGGTGCTCAGGGGAGCCCGACCCTCAGTAATCCCACATGGGCTGCACCCCCACCCCAGCAGGTGGCTGGGGCAGCCTCCTCAGCACTTCCCAGACGTCCCACAGCACCGCCGACGCGCCTCGCTTTCTCATCGGTAAACTGGGGGCCTCAGAGGTGTGGAGAGCAGAGAGGGTGCGGGCTGGTGCCACCGAGAAGGCGCCAGGCCCTTCCTGGGGCACATGGGGGACCCGTGGTCTCCCCGCAGGCCCGGGCCCAGCACCCGGACGGCGGTCTCGCACCACAGCCCTGACCCCATCGCGTTTGTCTCGGTCCCCAGGACGAAATGGAAGCGGCAGACGGCGGTGGGCCTGGAGCTGCTGGCCGAGGCCGGCAACTACTCGGCGCTGCAGCGGATGTTCCCGGCGCCCTATTTCTACCCGCAGAGCCTGGTCTCCAACCTGGACCCCGGCGCCGCGCTCTATCTGTACCGCGGGCCCAGCGCGCCGCCGCCCGCCCTGCAGCGGCCCCTGGTGCCCCGCATCCTCATCCACGGACTCCAGGGCGCCAGCGAGCCGCCCCCGCCGCTGCCCCCGCTGGCCGGCGTCCTCCCGCGCGCCGCGCAGCCTCGGTGAAGCGCCCGCCCGCCCGCCTCTCGGCTGGCGCGAGGTTTCGCCCTCCCTTCCCGGGCCCCCTGTCCGGTCCTCCCTGGCGCCCCAGCCCAGTGCTCCCCGAAGGGTCAGATGCCAAGCCCACTGCGGCCCGGGCCCCGCACTGAGCCTCCCGAACCCTCCGCGGCGCCTTTCTCCCGCCGCCCCAGCCGGAGCCGCTCCCACCGCCGGATGTTCATAGACTAGCGCCCCGCAGGCCCCCCAGGCGCCCCCCCCAGCAGGTGGGGGCGACCCTCCCCCACGCCCCGTCCGCACTCCAGCCGCGCACCCAGCCCTTTCCCGCCGCCCCCGACGGCCGAGGCGAGCGGGAGCGCCCCGCTCCCAGCACCGGGCAGGGGAGCTGTACATACCGTGTGCAAAGTGTATATGAAGTTATTTATTCGTGACCCATGAGCCCGTGACCGTGTCCGTGAATCAGTGAGTCCGTGGCCTGTGTCCAGCCCCTCCCGGGAGGGGCAGGAAGAAGCCACGGGGCCTGCCCACCCACCTTGACCCCCAGCCCCCAAGTCCAGCTGCCCGCCCCGGGCAGCCAGACCCCTGGGGTTCTCTCTTTTTTAAATGTGGAAATAAACTTCTTACAAAGACCAGGCGCCGCCGCCGCCGCCCCGCCGCGTGGGTCAGTCCGTGCGCAGCCGCGTCCCAGCCCCAGGCCCACCCTCCCCTGCGGTCACTGGCTCCTGCCAACTCCCAAGGGAGGTGCGCGTGCCCCTCTCTCCCTTACCCCTGTGGGCAGGGGCCCGAGGGGGCTTGCTGGGTGTGGGCAGGGGTCTCCCTTCCCTGGCCTCAGTCTTCCTGCTTTCGCAGTGCGGCCGCCGGCGTCTCGGCCTCCCCCTCCCTCTCCATCTGGCTCCTCGCGGTTCCCGCGGGTCCCCGCCTGTGGGGTGGGGTGGCTGGCGGGGTTCAGCGCCCGGGCTCCCTCGGCTGCGGCCGGGCCGCGGTGCCCTCCCTGAGCCGGCTCATCTGGCCGTAACAAGGGCGCCGGCAGCTGGTGACCGGCCGGGAGTGAGCAGCCGACAGATGGACTCCGAGGCTACTCGCCCCCACTCCCCTCCGCCCGGGGCCGGGGTTCGGGCCTTCGCAGGTCCACCGCACCAGGTGGGACTTGACGACTCTTCTGCAAACGCGACACCTCCGGTGGCCCCCACTCCCTCCCGCACCTTCCTGCGTCCCCCTGGCCCGGGCTTAGGTGGGGGACCAGCGGCAGGACAAATGCTGAGGGCCGGGCGGCGGCTCGGCCGGGAGGGGCGTTTCCAGCCAGGCCGGAGGCCGCGCCTTCAGGCTCACAGGGCTAGGGCCACCTCCCGCGGCGGCCGCCCCAGGTGGCACAGGGGGCCCTCCCACACACCACCTGCAGCTGAGGCGCCGGGTGGGAAGACCGGCCAGCCAGGGGTTGGGGGCCCTCCAGTTTTGTGGGGTGGGGCTGCTCTGGTCGAGGGGCAGGGGCCACCCCTGAACTCTACCGTCCCACCCAAAACAGGCCCAGCTACAGTTTCGGCCCTGCCCCCACCCCCACCCCACCGCCTTTCTTTCCGGGATGGTGCGGGTATTATTCTAATTTTGCAAAATGCACAGCAGCTAATTAAGTCAAGCAGCCCCTCGGCTTTCGAGTTCTTTTGCATGTGAATGGGGGTTAGTAAATCCCCAGCTCTGGCTGTGGTGGGGGGCGAGGGGGACGGTCCCCAACTCAGGGTTAATGAAGTGGGAAGGGAGTCTCTCAGAGTCTCCTGCAAACAAAACCCCTATGCAACAAACCCAGCCCAAATCCTACATGGATTGACTTAAACCCAGGGGATAAGTGCTTTAAATTAATCTCATTGAATAAGAATGAGACCAAACAAAACTCTTTAAAATCATATTAAAAATCTATCAAAGGACAACTTGCACTGGTGTGCTTTTCATTTTGTGAAAGTGAAGGAGGGAGCCCGGGGCAACCGCCCTTACGTTTACACAGCGCAGCGCAAATCACAGACACATTCTCAACTATGTAATTGTCCTTGTACCTCCAAGGCGACTTCATATCTTACATTAATGAAGAACAAGGCTTCCCTACAAGTTTATAATTACGATATTTTAAATTGTCCTGCACTTCCCGTCTGCAATAATAACTTCGCAACCTTTGCGGCGAGGTGGGCTGCTCCCTCCATCCCTTTAGAAGGCTAAATTGGCTTCCCGTTCCCAGCCTCGGGGCCGGGCGCGCTCCCATTGAAACAGAAAAGAATGACTGTGGAGACCCCAAGCAGGCAGCACAAAAGGAGAGGCACCACCTCTCCCCCCCTGCACCCCAGCGCGCCTCCCCCACCCCATAAATCTAGACTCAATGGGGCAGAGCTACAAAGTTAAAAGGCAGCTTAGATGTCCCGAAGAGCTTTAATGCGGGTCTCCTGGAGATCTGAGTGGCCGGCGCAGGCCTTGCTGTGGCCCTGGGGTGCGGTGTGGTGCGGTGCCAGGCGGCAGGTCCGGCCCGCCCACAGGCCCGCGGGCCGCCAGCCTGGGAGGCGCTCTTTTCAAGCTGGCGTCGCCCCCAGAGCAAAAGCCTCCAGGCTGCCACAGTGGGAGTTTGGTGGTTTCCACTGACTTCCCGGGCTGAAGTGCTAGAGAGCAAGGCCTCTGGGCTCACACCTGCCCGAAGGGGCCATGGTCCCAAAGCCAGCCTCCCAGCTGGAGGGCTACAGGAAGAGAAGGCACCAGAACCCAACGAGCTTTGTTTGTCAGTTGGAGAACTGGGGCCCCGGTGGTATCTCTCAGCCTGGAAGATGCCACTTGCGTGTGTCAACGCCGAGCTGGCCACCTGCCAAGGACTCGCTGCCCGTTGGTGCCAGGGGGCTGGGGGAGCCCCGAGAAGGTGCAACTGCAGGGCGCGGCTCCCCCACACTGTCGGCCGGGTGCCAGAACACCACCCCACCCGCAGAAGGGAAGGTCCCTGGACAGCCATGTTCCCTGCAACGTCCAGGTTCTGGACTTGACACACGGGACTCAGGCCTATGACTTAAGTTTGGGGAGTCGGAAAGAAAAAGAGGCCTGATTAGAGGCACACTCCAGAGTAGAATGCACAGTGGGATGGGCTGAAGCTTTGCCTGACTGAAGCCTGAGATCATGACTGTCAAGAGCCATCATCAGAGATCATTTTAAGGTTGTTCAGATTCAGAGAATATTAACCCTAAGTGCGCTAAGCCTGTGTGTCCACTGGTTCCTAGATGGGCAGACGCTGCCCAAAGTGTAGGAGGTGCTCTGACCCCCAGTGGCAGCCCCTCACCACTGGCAGGGGCCAGCTCCCAGGAGCACGTTAAGGAATGTGCCCGGGGGAGGGAGGGGGCGCCTCTTTGATCTTCCCTCACTGGCATTAACCCTGCTTCCCATGCAGCTGGGTCTAGTCTGTAAGTGTGAACCCTCCTTTCCTCCTCCAAAGCCAAGCGGCCATCGTGGGGGCAGCGTGGCCTGTGTGCAGGTTTCCTAGGGCTGCTGTCCCGGGCTCCTGGACGTCCTGCTCAGCCGTGTCACAGTCACTCCCTCTCCTGGCTGCTCAGCTCACGGGGTCTCCTACAAGGGGGACCCTCCCCCCACCCATAGTGAGAGGCAGGCAGAGGGGCGAGACCAGCAGGTGGGGCAGACAGAGGTGGGGGCCTCCGCCCCACTCCTCTGGACCCTCTGGAATGACCCGTGTCCAGATCTTACATTTATTGGAAAATCAATATGCCCCAGGGGTCCTCTTGCAAATCTCCCAGAAAACACAATGGAGGAGGGGCTGCCCGGCCTGGGCCTGGGCCTGGGCCTCCATACAAAGGCCCCTGACCTCTCTGGAACACAAGCTGGGGGCACTGGTGCCTTTCGACTTCAAAGGCAAACAGTAAAAAGGCAGCAGTGCAGCAATTGGCCCTGGGAGAGGAAGCTTCTGGAGGCCGAGAGAGCTGTGCCAGGCCAGCAAAGGGGGCAGCAGAGGGCCAGAGGGCCCGAGGGCAGCGTGTGGGGTCGGGGCTCACCTGGAGGAGTGGCCCACAACGACAAAGTATCTGTGTGTCAGGAAAACGACTTGACAAGTATTTTTTCTCTTTTACAAATTCAACTGCATGTTTTAAAATCCTGTTTTATAAAATTCATGCCAAGATAAGTGTTGATGAGCTCAAGCAAAACCGAAGCGTCTTCAGAGGAGGGCGGGCGCAGTACCTCGGGAGACGGGCGCCTGGCAGCCCGAGAGGAGGCAGGGCGGCCCCACACAGGCTGTTCCCTCACTCCTGCGGCGCCCCGGGAAGGCCCTCGGGGTTTGTGTCCAGCGGAGGGCGTGTCCTCTTCCTGCCCAGCCCTGGGCTGCTCTGCGCCGAGGCCGTGGGCACCTCCATCCCACTGGAGTATTCCGACCGCAGGATGTCAGCCAGGCGGGGCTTGCCGCGGGGCTGCTTGTGAAGGTCAGGCCTGGAGAACAGTAACAGCAGAGGGAGAAGAAACTTTATTATTATTTTTCTTTCCCATTTGGGAAGGGGCTGGCAGCAGCTGGTTCCGAGACCGAGGAGCTGACATTTCTGTATTAGCAGAAGCACCCTTCAGCAGTGCTTGTTTTGATATTCCGTGCACCGAAGATTAGATACGGCACTGACAGATTTTCATAACGGTGGCAAAATATCATGGCATTTTTAAAAGTGAGGCTTTGTTCTGTGTTGTTTTCATGGAAGAAAAGAACGCTACACACTCGTACTCTGATGGCAAATGAGGTGTGAGATGTGGCGGTTTGCCGAGGGAATGGGGCGATCGCGGGGCCCAGCGCTCCAGGCGGGGAGGCAGGTCGGCGACCCCCAGGGCCCTAGAGCGTGAGGGCGGGGCTCAGTCTTCTCTGGGGGGAGCGCCTGCACCCACAAAACCCCAGGCTGACGCGTGCTGGGCGGAGAAGTCAATGCGGACCTGGGGCCCGGATCCACGCGAGGGGCCCTCACTGCCCGACCTCCCGGGCACGCAGACCCTGGGAGCCATCCAGGGGCAGTGACCACCACGCGATGGGACGGGAGGAACTTTGTGCAAGTTCAGTCATACACGGGAAAAAAGGTCACGAAAGCTCAAGAGCGCAACGGGCCTGACACAGGGCCTGACGCGCGTGGCGGCCACCAGGAGCAGCTCAGTCACTGCGCGGGGAGAGAAAGCTGAGGCGCGGGGCTAGTCGGCACCAGGCCTGCCACGCGCGGGCGAGGGAGCCGCAGAAGGCGCACGGGGGCTCCGGGCTGCGTGCGGCCCACGGGTCCAGCACCCTCCGGGCCCCAGGGGCAGGTCGGATCACTGCCTGCACAGAGGAGGCTGAGCGGGAGGGCGAGCCAGCAGGACCCTGGGGGCCCACGACCAGGATTTGAGGGTGCGCCCGACCTGGTCTCACAGGAATGTTTTAGGGGAAGGGCGGGGTCGAGCTGAGGAGGAGGGGAGGAGAGGCAAGAGCAGCCTGCAGTGCACCAGGTTCTCTTGTGCCTCAGTTTCCCCATCTGAAAGATGGGCTGAGACTGCCAACAGGGTCTGTGAAGTTCGGGAAGGAGCAAGACAGACACCCAGGGCACAAGCTGCTGTCACTCATGGGGGAAACTGAGGTCCAGGGAGGTGACAAGACTCCCCCAGGGCCACACGGGGCCAAAGCTGACCATGGGCGGCTGGGCCAAGGCTCTGGCGGCTGCCCTGCTCCCACCGGGCTGTGGTGCCAAGCCCCGGCCGGGCCCGGCCCTGAGTCCAGCGTCCTGCGGAGGCCACGCCGGCCGGGCCCAGGTGCTCGGCAGCGGAGCAAGCCTGCCCGGGCGCCGACCTCGCCCCGCTGTGCCGGCCGGCTCCTGTGTCTGCAGCTCATTTTGAGTTGGTTCATGGCCGACAGGGTGAGAAGGTTCTGACAGGGAGGGCTGCTCTTCCTCCCCTCGTGTTTGAAGCCAGGCTCTTGCAATGTGTGTAATTTTAAGTGCAACAACCTGAATTTCAAAATATGCAAAATTTCAGTCAAAATATCCTCCTAGCCTAAGCTCTAGCCACTTCAGTGATCGCTCCCGCTGTTGCTAAAGCACAGAAATATCCAGGCCCTGTGGGGGAGGGCTGACCACAGCTGCCACATATGCCCTTTGGGGGTGGCACCACTCAGTGGGCCTCGTGGGGTCGCCAAGCCAACATGGAAGAACTGGTGCCAGGGAGCGGCCCGGCCCGTGGGCAGATGCACTTGCACTCCTGCCCCCATCCACTTCCTTCCCGAGACACAAGACCTGCCCTCGCCAGACAAACCCAGCTGGACCCGGGTGTGGTGGCGGTGGTGGGCGGGGCAGGAGCCTCTGAGGAGCAGGTCTGGGGGTGGTCCTGCCTGCTCCAGGCTTTGACCTCGAAGTTTCCTAGCTGTTCTGTGATTTCATTCCAGTAGTGAACTTGGCCTGGGGACCTCACTAGCAGGTGGCACTTTCTGCATGCCCAGGTGCTGTTCTGAGCACCTGTTGGGCATGGAACCCATTAAGCCCTCCACCCCTCCGCCCCCTGACACAGGTTCTTGGTCAGGCAGGGATGAGCACAGAGGAGCGGGGTGTGAGGCCGCGACGACTCCGCCCTGTGACCCTTGTGGACTCACGACATGCACGTGCGTTTTTATCAAGTGAGTGGCAGCTCACTGCGGCAGCCCCAGGCAGCCATGCTAACATCACCTCAGGCCTCCAGCCTCTGGGTCTGTGGTGAGGTGTGGCTTAGAGGTAATAACTCAAGCAAAGAGCAGTTAAAAAGAAATCACATGGTACATCAAGTTGAAGAGCTTCTTCTATACAACAAAAGAGACATTACAAAAGTCAGACATCCCACTGATTGGCAAAAAAGTTTCTCACTTAAAACTAGTGATAAAGGATTGATCACAAAGATATACAAAGAACTAATGAAACAACAAAAATAAACAACCCTAACAAAAAATGGGCAAAAGAACTAGAAAGACACTGGTCAAAAGAGGAAATGCAGACGGCCAACAAGCATATGAAAACATGTTCAGCATCACCTGTAATCAGGGAGATGCAAATTAAAGCCACAATGAGATAGCCCCTCACCCCAGTGAGAATGGCACATCTTCAAAAAACTAGCAACAACGAATGTTGGCGAGGATGTGGAGAGAAAGGAACTCTCCTGCACTGATGGTGGGAATGCAAACTAGTACAACCACTATGGAAAACTGTTTGGAGGTTCCTCAAACTGCTACACATGGAGCTTCCCTAGGACCCAGCAACCCCACTCCTGGGTATCTACCCAAAGGACACAACGACACGGAATCAAAAAGATACCTGCACCCCCATGTTTACTGCTGCTTTATTTACAATTGGAAAGACATGGAAACAACCCAAATGCCCAGAAGTAGATGACTGGATTAAAAAGATGTGGTCCATATACACAATGGAATATTACTCAGTAACCAAAAAAAGATAAACTCATGCCTTTTGCAGCCGATGGAGCTGGAAGGGATCATGCTTAGTGAGATAAGCCAGAAAGAAAAGGAAAAATACTGATGGTTTCACTCACAGCAGGAGTACAAAGAAGCAGGGGAGAAAATAATAATAATAATAATGAACAGCCATATACCAGAGACATTTTATGGGGGTGGAGTGGGGAATGGGATCAAAAATGGGGGAGGGGAAGTACACTGGACTATGGTGATGGCACAGGGTGATCTGGTGATGGGAAGCCTACGGGGATTACAACTGAGATGGAAAAAGACACAAAATGATGGAAAAATAAACTATTATTAAAAAAAAAAACAAACATGTGGCCCTTCCCTCGTGGTACAACAGGTTAAAGCGCAGCACTGCAAGCTGGCCACAGCCACTTCAGGGTGAGCTCGATCCCCGCCGTGGAGCTGACCTACCTGGTGCGGCAGCCCTCTCCTGACCCGCCCGCTGCTCCTCTCAGCAGTTGCTTCATCCATCTGCCTGCTCTGCTCCCCGCTCTGTCTCTGGTGAATCCTCTCACCGCCCCTGCACCTCTGGCCTGTACCCCAGTTGTGTATGCATAAATAAATCTTAAAAAATAAAGCAGGTCTCACTCTAGGAGGCCCGTGCCAGGGCGGGCCAACACCTCACCCTGCAGACCACAGGCACTGGCAGGCCGCAGGTGGCCCACGGCCTCGCTGGCTGGAGGGCGTGCTCCCCGGAGGAGAGGAAGCAGCAGCACTCAGAGGGGGGCTGTCTAACCGTGAAGCTGACCCAGATCCGGAATAGGCGGGAGCTCGAGGTCCTTTAGCCCGGCCAGAAGCCTGGAAAGCGGGCCTGCCTGCTTGCACACGGCAGCAAGTAGGCAAGGAGCCCTGCTAGCCGGCCCGGGACGGGCAGCCCTGCTTGGGACCCAGCTCTGCCCTCCCTAGCAATGACCTTGTGGAGTCAACGGCGACTGAGACCCTTCCTCACCTCAGGAAGGACCAGCCGCGCGAGCAGTGGACATGAAGACGGCGCAGCCCGAGCACCCTGCAGTGTTAGGAAGATGAAGAGAGCAGGTGGCCATGGAAACGGTGACTGCAGCCTGCAATGCTGGCCGAGACTGACAAGCTAGGGGCAGCAATCCACACCACTCGCAGGGCTCAGCCGCCGGGTGCCTGTCTGACACCACTGTCAATGACCCGGGCAGGAGTGAGGTGCGTTCATCACGACTGCAGACCCCCGTCTGCAGCACCCCTCCACCCCGGCCAAAGGGTGGCAGGGCTGAACGGTCAAAAGGAGCCTGGACACACGCGGGGTTTGTTCTGGGGTCAAAGATAGATGCCTGAACAGGCAGGGCGCCACTCCCACCTAGGCCACAGGACACAAACACCCCCACCCCAGCTGGGTGAGGCCACCTGGAGCCAAGAGGTGCACGGAACCCGGGGCCCGTCTCGTGGACAGGGGGCACAGTGACGAGAGGCGGGGCCTTGTGCAGGGGCTCAGGGCAGCCCGGCCCCGCTGCCCCGCTAGCCTAGCTGACAGAGGTGCCGCCTGGCTTCTGTGGGGTCCTCTGGGGAGTGTCAGGCATCAGTTCTGACAACAACCTGGGCTGGAGACCAGCCACACAGACTGGGTGGGCAGCAGGAGGTGTGGGTGCTGCAGGGACAAGCCAGGTGGAGCTGGCCTTTCTCAGCAAGGGGCCTGTGCTGCCCGCCAGCCTGCCCGCACTCACGGCCACCCTGGGACACCCCACTGAAGTCAGTGGAATGCCAGAGGGGGGCTGCCCGGCTGCGAGCCCACCCCGCGGTTCTGCTCCCAGCCCAGGAGCAGCCCCGAGTCCCAGCCGGACAGGCCGCAGACGCGCGCCTGCGTCCGCACCTGTGCAGCCAAACGTCCTGGCGTGCGCCTGCCCGGTTCGTGAAGGTGCCACAAAGAAACAGCCTAGAGCGATGTCAACATGCTGGAGTCCACGCGAGGTAACACTGTCACTGGCCCCACACTGGCGCCAGAAAGCAGAGGCCCCCACCAGGGCTCGCCAGGACGCCGCCAAGTGCCACGAGGCGGCCCCAGGCCCTGGTCGGGCGTCGGCCACACACACGAGCACGGGGGCGCCGAGTCTGCGCCAGCGCCGCCCAGGAAGGTAAGAGCTCGCACGCCTGAGTCGCCGCCGGCCGCACGCCGCTCCCACAGCACGTCCCGCTGCTGGACGGCGGGGCCGGGCACTCGCTCTCCACTTCGGACCTTTGCCATGACATCAGGACAGAAGGAAGGTGGCATCTGAGGAGACCTGGAGTCACTCTGCATAGGTCAGCAAGATGGAGGGGCTCTGGCGTGATCAAAGCAGAGAGGGCCGGGGCCTCCAGCGGGCGCGGCGGGAGGCCAGAGGGTGGGCGGCTCCCGGGGGAGCGGCGGCGCTGAGGCCGCGCGGGGCTGCGGGCTGCTGGGCGCCTTCCGGCCTCCCGCATTCTCCAAGTGGACAGCTGGAGGGGCCCTCGCCAGGACTGTGTCTTCCCCAGCACGCGTCCCGCCTGGGCCCACCGGTCCACACCAGGCCGGAAGTGCTCCTGCCTCCGGGCTCAGACAGCCCGTGCGCTGCCGCTGGGCCTCCCGGGAGGGGCAGGCTGGGCTCCTGTCTCTGTTGTCAGCCCGCGCCTGACTACAAACGCACCTGTACGCTGCACCGGCTGTAGGTGACCCAGGTGTGGAGGAAGCGCTGGGTCGCCGTGAAACCCCTCTAATTGCCTCATTAGCCGGATGGGGACGGCGGTGTGTTTGTTTCACGAGGAGGCAGAAAGCTGGTAATTGCATGGTGGAGGAGAGCAAAAGCAGCGGAGGAAGCAAGAGGCCAAACGAAGAGGCTATGTGTGCACAGCTGTAATTAAACCAGTGCCTGGAGACGCAGGCCCACGTGCCAGCGCGGCGAGACGGGACGGGACAGGCTTTGGCACGGCTTCGCCTGGGGGCCAGGGGCCAGTTGCCCCTGGGCCTGAGGTACTGGGAGCAGCCTGTGCAGGAGGCCGGGTGAACTCTGCCTCAACAACCACCCCCCGAAGCCCCCTGCCATGGCCAACGTGCGCCTGCCGCCACCCGTCTGGAGCTCCGTCTGCTCAGTACGAGTGGTCCGGGGAGAGCCCTCGATGCAGCCCTGCTCACCCGCTCATCTGCCCTGACCACGGTCCCTGGACACGCTGTTGCCTGTGCCTGGCGGCCCCCGGTTCTAGACCCATGCGTCGCTGCTCGTCCTCACACGTCTTCAAGGACGTGCCCTCTCCTGCGCTGCCTCAGGCTCCCAGGGGCTGTCCCTGGGCCTGGCTTTCAGAGCAGCAGCCAAGTTCATGAGCCCCTCAGCCCGTGCCTCACCAGTTCAGACTGCAGGGACCGAGCCCCTGGCGGGCCTGGGTGCGTGCCCGACTCGGCACCGGCCGCCTCTGAGGGCAGCGTCAGGTCCGACCTCGGGAGACAGCTCACCTGCCTCCGCCGCCGCTGCTGCTGCCGCCGGCCCACGGGCCGGGTCCGGTGACCTGGCCCCTCAGCCCAGGCGGCAGCTCTGTCTGGAGGGTGGCAGGTGAAGACCCCGCTCCGGGCCTACCCCAACGTCCCCCTGGAGAGGCTCCCGCGGGCCTGGGCTCCCAGGGCAGACTAGGAGGCGGGCTCAGAACAGGTGACTCTGGGTCACGGGATCCCGCGGCACTCGGCCGGAAGGAGCCCTCTTCCCTTCTCTCCCCTGTGCTCACCCCCCAGAAGGAGCTGCTTTCACGTTCCGCTCCTTCAGCCAGAGAGATTTCCTGGGCACCTACTGAGTGCCAGGAACTTTTCTGGTGCTGGGGATGCAACAGGCGACAAACCCACAGAGCCGGGCCACGCTGAGGTGCATGCGAGAGGACAGGAAGCCGAGAGCAGAGCTGAGGGGCGGGGACCTGCCTGGGGGCGTCCCAGGGAGCAGGAGGGGTCTGGCTGGGGAGGGGAGGACAGGAAGCAGGGGGCTGGGTGAGGAGAAAGGTCAGCAGAGGCCAGGCGGGCCTTGGAAAGTGGGGCGTGCTTGTCGCTCGTGACAACTGTCGGAGTCATGCAACGTCACCACAAGGTTGGGGCGCAGGCAGGGCCGGCCAGGGGTGTGGAGGGGCCAGGAGGCTCGGTGGCCACAGGACAGACTGTTCTGGAAGCGCAGATGAGGGAAAGGGCTGGGCGTTGTTTCCGGCGCCCTGGATGGCGCAGAAGTGTCCCTGCGTCCCCGCGCGGCTTTGTCCAGCCTCTGATTTCATGTTTGGCCAATCTGCCTTTCATAAGATGACAACTGGCTCTAAGAAACAGAGAAAATTCTCAGAGCGGGCAAGACTCCAGGTTTGCCTCCAGCTAATTAAGTGATATTAGGGAAGCTGTAAATGCCACATAAAAACTGGCAGGCGAGCTGCTCGTAATGGCAAGAATATTGCTTTACAGGGAGTGCAGCTGCAGCCTCCGTGCCGCCTTGCAGGGCCAGCCGTGTGCTCTCAAGGTTGTCCTGAGAAGAGAAGTTCAAGGGGGCTAAGAGGTGGGCAGTGGACAGAACTGGCCACGTCTGCTTCGGGACGCTATTCAGGTGGGCTGGAGCCAAGGAGGAACCCACCCTTGCCACCGCCGCCGCCCTGGGCAGCGTGGGCGAGACAGCCGGTTGAGGAGGACTCGGCCCTGAGGGGCCCCTAAGGAACAAGAGGAGGCCAGCGCAGCGCAGACAGGGCGGAGCCGGGCCCCGGGGCGACGGCCAGCGCTGGCTAGGTACAGAGTCATTACTGACAGACAAGGCTAAGACAGTGAAACAGCAGAGGTTCTCGAAGACAAAACAGGCCCCCAGGGAAGCTGTGCCCACTCTGCTCTGAACTTCAGCCACAAAGCCGCGGGCAGCTTTCGGGCGTCGGCCCCAGCACCCACCTGCACCCGGGCGGCCCACGGCGGCCCCGTACCCATGATCACTGCAGCCCAGTATGAAAACCACCTCAGCGTCCAGCCCTCCCTCACAAACACCTTCATGTACTCAGCACGGAGCGCACCCACTGAAAGACCACTGAGCTGTGAAAAGAGATGCGAGCCGCCACCTGCAGCAACACAGCTGGACCGTGGGGGCGTCGTGCTGAGTGGCGTGAGACAGGCAGAGAGTGCGCGATCGTCAGCAGCGTGACATCACTCCCATGTGGGGTACGGAGAGACTAAGCAAATGAACAGAAAACAAAATCAGACCCTCAGACACCGGGAATGGGTTGATGGCCACACGCACACGTTCCAGCTGTCTCCGGCTGTGTCGAGCACACCAGCAGACAGAGACGGCGAGCCAGGACGAGGCCAGTCCGCCACCAAGGGCGGCAGCAGACCCCAGAGAGGCTGACACAGCCTGGCCCTGCAGCCCCGCGCCGCAACACCAAGGCCCAGGCGCCCACCTCCACGCTCTGAACCTGCCCGCAGGGTCCAGCAGGGCGGGAGCCCAGTGCCCTGGGTGCCGCCGCCCTTCCCGGATGTGTGCTGCGCAGGGCGCCCTGCCCGGACCAGCCGACCACCGGGACGCGTCGGCCTCTCACAGCAGAGCACGCTGGGTCTCAGCAGCGAGTGGAGACGGAGATTCTGGGAATCGCGTTACCTTTGCTTCCGAACAACCGCATCTCACGGAGAAAATACTGTGCCTGTGACGGATGTTGCTGAGGGGCTACTCAATATTTTACCAACAGCACCAGCTACCCGTGTACATGCCTGAAGGAGCGGGGTGGGGGTGGGGGCCCTCCACAGGTGCGTGCAGGTGTCATGGAGGCGTAGTGCCCGCGCTCTCTTCGGTGCCGGGTGCGGGAAGACGTTCAGCATTCCCTCCGGAACCGGGAACTGAAAAAGCGACCCGGTGATTAAGACCTCACTGGGGGACAGCCACTACTTTCCTGCAAAGTGACTCAGTAGAATAAAGGCACGCGGACGCGTCAGCCCTTGCCACCGTGCGGAGCCGCCCCCGCCCAGGCAGGTCCCCCTGGGCCTCCCGCCCCGCCCGCAGCCCGGCCCCTGCCAGGGCCTGAGGCGCCAGGGCCTGAGGTGCGGGGCTGTGCAGGCAGCCGGGGCCGCAGCACAGAGGCCTGCGTCCGCGAGGGCCATCCCAGGCGGCGAGTGTCGCAAAGCGGGACATGAGCTAACGGAGAGTTCAGGGCCTGTATTTTACGCCCCATGAGAATGTAAGGGGCATTCCCCTCTTGGCAGAGGCTGGCAGAGGTACGCCTCAGCTCAATCATGACCCAGGGCCACAGCAGGGCTCGCATATATCGCTGGATGGACTTTTCTTCCCAATCCCCGAAAAGCAGCAACTGGCACTGGTATGAGCCCTGACCGGAGCGCGGAAAATCAGTCACGTTCTCCCTACCACCCGCCCTGGCCACAGCGACACGGTCCACGTGTGGACCAGCTGCAGGGCCATTCCTGCTCCAGGAGTGACAAGATCCCACGTAAAGAGAGGTGCCCACTGTATCCGTGAGCACCCGTCTGCACGGCCAAGGCGGCGGGGCGGGAGGATGCAGGGAGTGTGGCGAGAAATGCCTTCAAAAGGAGGGCATAACCGCGGAAAAGTGGCTGGGACAGAGCGGTGACATGGCGAGAACAGAGAGCAGCATTGTCGCGGCGGAGTAATCCTGTGACACGCTGCTGTCACTCACGCCGGCCCCTGCCGCGCCGGCCGACATCAAAGGCGGCCCCATACCATCTTACATGCTCTTTACCGGCTAATCAGCCCATTCTTCCTTGAAGAAAGCCCCACTAAATCCCCCGCTCACAGAGGGACGGCCGTCCTGGTGCCCATCTGCTGGCCAGGGCAGCCGAACAGGAGGCGGAGGCCTGTCCTCCCTGGCGGCTTCTCAAGGTAAGAACAATGCTGGCGCCCGGCCCCCCGCCCCCCCACCCCCCCGCCAGCCTTCCCGGACTTGCGGACGAGACTGCCGGCCACAGGCACCTCTTCTGCTAATACTACCGTGCTGGGCGACTTTCTTTTATTTGCAGGGAGGGGCAAACAAAAAATATGTCTGTCTCCTATGAGCAGTCACCTACCAGGCCTCGTCCTCCCTTCCCAGAGCCTCAGCACCTTAGAGACGGTGATGGGGTCAGGGTCCTAGAGGCCACTCAGACCCCAGGGGCCTGAGATCACCACACACATAGTCAGGGTCACTCTGTGTAGATGCCGCAGCTGAAGACAGGGCGCACCCGGCTCGGAGGCCGCGGCCGCCTCGCGTGGGCCTGCTCCAGCAGCGGCAGGAAGACCCCGGCTGCGCAGCAGGCGGCTCCCGGACGCCCACCTCGCCTGGCTCGGCAGCGCAGCAGCGCGGAAGAGCACCTGCCTCACGGAACCGTGCCAGCACTGTCCTGGGAGAGGCATCGAGCTGAGAGACGCATCCAGCGGACTGACCCATTGTAAAGGGCCAGGTGGGTGGCCAGGCCCGACAGGCCAAGCTGGGGTTCCAGCGCCATGACTCACCTGGTCTCCAGCGCTCCGTCCTGGCCCGTAATCAGCATGGCCCTTTCCGCTCCAAAGGCCACCCCATCACTTAATTTTGATTCTCTCAGCGATACAGTGAAAGCGCAAGCTTGGTCTCCCCTCGAGCAGTGGAGCAGACCCAGCTCCATGTAGGCAGGCGAAGCGAAGGCCGGCTCGCGGCAGGGCAGCGTGGGCAGCCGCCCCCGGCCCACCTCCCAGCAGCGCCCCGACGCCGGGCGTGCCGTGCCCCGTGTGTCCCCACACACCGGGGGCTGGGCCCAACACGCCAGGGCGGGGTCAACACTTTGTGGAGACAGTGGCCACACTGTGT
The DNA here is from genome assembly GCF_000260355.1 of Condylura cristata. NCBI lineage: Eukaryota > Metazoa > Chordata > Mammalia > Eulipotyphla > Talpidae > Condylura > Condylura cristata. The sequence goes on along the minus strand of NW_004567107.1, from coordinate 1,876,810 downwards.
GGGGCTGGAGGGCTGCGTGGGAAGCGTGGTTTTGCTGCCGAGTCTGGAGTCTGGGCAGACAGGTTTTGGCATTTGTAAAAACCACACAAAACAAAGGACACGTGAAGCCAGGTAACTGCCCCAAGTCTTCAAGGCTGTGCCGAGTGGGCATGAGCAGAAGGCAGGTCTCCGGCCCCAGCCCCCAGCTAGCTGTGTCCTTCCCACCCCCACCACGCACTTGACAATGGCGCTCAGCCCCTCAGTGCCCGGGACGAGCAGCTTGAGCGGCCAGACCGCCCTAGGGGGGCCCTGTGGGGGCCGGCACTGAAAAAGACCTTTCCTGAACATAGCCTGTGACAGAAGTTGTCTCAGGATCCCAGAACAGTGCAGATGGGCTCAGGGTCCAGTCTCCAACCTGCGGGGCCAAACTCCTCACTCTGATGGCCTGTCGCTGTGACCCGGGGGCAGCAGCGTCATGGAACTCGCCTCCAGGAATGCTGGCCTGAGAGCACATCAGCACCAAGGAGAGCGGCCGACAGTGCTGGGCACCCCGGGCCCCTCGGGCACGCCCAGTCCACTGGCACAGGGGAGGCTGACACGTGCCAGCAGGGCTGACTCGCCCAGAGGCTCTGCAGGGTGGCCATGGGGGAAGGGGCGGCGAGTCCCTGCGTTCCTCTGCCCACCCAGCACTGTCTTGTAGCTCCCGTGACCCCAGTGCGCCACAGCCGGCAGGAGACGCCGCTGCAGCACAGGCGCACAAAGCCTCCGGGAGCGCGCTCCTCCGGCCCGCCCAGCGCCCGCGCGCCCGCCCGCCCTACACGGCGCCAGGCAGAGGCCGGGCCTGCTGCCTCTGCGCTCATCTGAGGCTCGCTGCCGCCTGGCGGGCACGCGTCTCACCTCTTCTTCCTCTTCAGAGCAGGGGCACCGAGGCCATGGGGCGCATCTCTCAGCCCGAAGCTCTTGGCCACGTGCCCGAGGTGGAGCAGACGGACATGGAAGATGTGCTTCAGCCCCCGCGGGTAGGTTGTGTAGGCCCGGATGAAGGACTGCAGAGCTGGGGAGAAAAGGGGAGAGGCTGTAAGGCAGGCCTGGGACGCCCCCCCGCCTGCCCCGATGGCTGTGGGGCCCAGGCAGCACCACACAGCTGCAGATGGCACACACCAGCAGCCAAACCCACACGTGGCACTTTCTCCAAACTCTCCAAAAGCACAGGGAGCCGACGTCGCTTCAGATTTTACTGTGTGACCTGCAGGAGGGCCGTCTCCCTTGGCATCACGGCACGGGGCCAAGCACAGTGCCCCTCGCAGCCCAGTACACACCATGGGTGAGGAGCAGGGAAGAGCCTAAGCCGTGGTCAGCAGAGCATCATGTCTGTGGGAAAGGGTGCGGACCTTCTCCTACTCTCACACTGTTTAGGTTTTGGACAGCCAATACGTGCAAACGTGAGTGGGCTCTCCCTGCCCCACGCACGCCAGCCCCGGGCGGCCCCGGGGTCTGACCTTGCGCTCCGAAACCAAGCTCGTCCTCAAGTACGCAAGACTGGTGGCAGTGTGCTTCCCAGTCAAAGGAATGGAATGAAAACAGGGTATTTGAAAGGAGAAAAAAAATTATGAAATTCCTAACACAGTCCATGGACCAAGTTACCCTTTGAGGGCTGCAGTTTGGACTTCCCCACACAGGTAAGAACAAGGTCCCAGTTGTGGCCCAGTGCCAGCAAAGAAAGGCCAGGTAAGTGCCAGACTGGGCACCCGGGAGGTCGGAGCTCCCACGACACCCTGACTGGCCTTCCTTCAGGGAGAGACTTTCCTATCCTGGTTCCCCTGGGAAATCTCGCAGTGACCATGAAAATCAGGCTGTCTGCCTGTTTCTCCCTTCAGCAGGGCGGCGGGGCTGTTCTGCAAGGTGCCCCCGTCCCCGCTGACTGGCGTGCGAGCCCTGCTCTTCGGCAGCGTCTGCTGGAAGCAGACTCTAAACTCCAGCCTCTCGTCCTCGCTGGTCGAGCCACTGGACGGGCAAGTTTGCCCACAGCTTAAGCCTAATATCCCAGCAGCACCTGGAGATTGGCGTTTATGAACAGTAATAAAAAGTGTCATTTTAGCAGATCAGCCCTGGAAGGATCCTGGGAATCCGCGAAGGCTCTGTTTACTGAGCAAAGTGAACTCCTTTTCCCAATCGATGAGAAATAATAACCAAGGCAACTCCTCTGCACCCCTTCTTAAGTCTAAGCTTGCTCCCCTTTCTAATAACTGGGGACTGGCTTTTTAGGACGGTCTCTCACATCTCGGGCAGTCTGAGCTGTCTGGGGCTGGCAGTGGCTTCCCACGCAGAGCTACGCGTTCAAGGCCCCGGCGAGGGGGGCCTTGCACAACCTCCCTCTCTGCCCCGACCCCCAACACTTACCCTGGTCTACATTAAACCAGACGAGGCCAACACCAGCCAAGCCAAACTAAAGAACATGGCCTTTAACACCGCTCACTTGATTCCTGGCCAGCTCCCCATGCACCCTTGCTGAAGCCAGCAACTCAGGGTCCCCCCACCTTCTCCCCAGTCCTGAGAGTGGAGGATGGAGCGCCCTGCCCCAGGAGAAGAAGGTGCCCAACTAACAGCTTTCCAGGAATACTGAGTCTGCCGAGAAGCGGCAGGTAGGGCTTCTGCCCTGACCACTGGGCAGCACTTGAAGCCGCAGACTTTGCTCGGCTGGCCCCTGGCCCCCAAGGCCGCGACTCGCTGGGGGCAGCCACGACTCGTGACTCTGTCCGCATGTACTCGTGACTCTGAACTTGGGTGATTCAGAGGAGCGAGTTTCCGACACGGCAGCAGCTGTCTGTAGGCCTGTCCGAGGCAGGGCAGGCCCACGCGGGCAGGGCCAAGCACGTGGAGAAGCGGAGCAGGCTGCTCGGGGCGGCAGGAGGCACAGCCGGTGAGCGTAGGCTCTGAAGCCTCGGCTCCTCGTGAGTGGCCAGAGGCAGACGAGTAAGGGGTATTGATTTAAAAACATTCTCCGTGGCTTCTGCGCCCTTCCTTCATACACTCACGTTTCTACATGGCCATTCGGTCTGTCACAGGGTGTCTTAGGGGTGTTGGTGAAGCCAAGGTCACAGGAAGGAGCAAAGCCCTGAGCGGAAGGTGTGGAGGGTCTTGCTTCCCCCAGCTGAGCCTAGAGGCACCTGCTCTTCCTCCCCACAGGCCACGCAGACAGATGCCCAAAGCGTGTGTGTGGCGGGTTGAATCTCTAAGAATGAGGCCTGTGGGGCCACTGAGCACAAGGAACAATGGTCATCGCCGAGTCAGGTATGGCCCGCACAGCCTGTCCCTCTGTCAGGGGGACAGGGAGGCCTGCACCCCACAGCAGTGGACACAGAGCTCCCTTTTCTGGGATTTCTGTTCATGAGTCTGGAGTTGGAACTTAGGGTACCTGCATCTCTAGCCAGAAATGCAGAAAAGGCAGAGCAAAGGCAACTGCTTCTGGAAAGGGAGGGCAATTAAATGCTGGTTATTAAGCACGGCTGGGCCAGAAAATGCAAAAGAAAAACAAATGCAGCTTGGCCCAGCTTCCACCTACCTTCCGCCACAAAGGCAAAACCAGCTGCTTTGTTAATTATTCATGAGGTAGGTTCTGAAATGGCTTACAAGTAGGCAAGTCAGTGGCGGGGATTTGCATATGCAGATGAAAATGCAGAAGACAGTCTGAACTTGTGGGGTGCATTATGTGGTGGCTTCAGCACCTTTCCTTAACTGGGTGTTTTATCTCCCCAAACCTGCAGAACTCACAACCCTAATAACAGCGGAGGAGAGAAGGGAGGAGAGCTTTAAGTCTGAAGTGACCGAGGCCCTCTTCAGAGAGGAGACTGGTCTGGGCCGAGCACAGAGGGCAGTGGCAGACAGGCAGCACTAGTCTTGTTCTCTGCAGGTCACTGTCACCTGCCCTGACCATCCGGACACCCCAAAACAGGAGGAGCCTGCTTGTTCTCGCCAGGCCATCCCTGCCACGTCACTCACTATGCTCAGCCGCTGCTGACCCAGCTGCTGTCGGTGGTGATCCCTGGTGGGCACCATGCGTCTCCGACTGGGCCCAATTCCACACAAGCTTGTTCACGGAGTGATTTGAAGAGAAAAGCTCTTTATGGAGAGACTGGGGGTGGGAGGCACAGATGGGACAAGCAGCCTGCTGCGGTCATGGTCAAAGAACTATGGTCCTCACAGGGAGTGGCCTGCGGCACACAGGCCTCCGTGGCCAGGACACGGACACCAGCCACAAAGGCCCCCACGTCCAGCTCTGCGTGCCAAGTGAACTGTAAGTCCAGACCCGAAGCGTGGGGTGCCGGGAGCCCCTTCAACCCCCACACCGTCGAGTGTGCGAGGATGCCGGCGTGCGCTCCTCCCGGAGCGGGCTCTGCCCGCGGCCCGTCCAGCCTCCGCCGCTCCCCTTGCTGACAGACAGGGGCGCTGGGTCGCACATTTCCGGCCCTTACCTGCATCTTCCGCTCCCCCTCTACAATTATGTCTACTAACATGCCACACCCTCCAGTTTTCAGGCAGGAACGTGGCGCCCTCAGAGCTGCAGGGCGGGTCAGCTCCCCAGTGCTGATGTGAAGCCACGACAGAGCCTCACTTGTGCGAAACACGGAAAGGATGAAATTAACATTTAATATCACTTTAAAGCCTTCCGTGCCTGGCTCCAAACCCTGCAGAATTAGGGAGATTGAAGGCTTTTGCTGGTGGGCAGAGTTGCCTGTCGGCTCCTCAGCTGCCTGGGGGTGTTCAGCGGCGGTGGGCGAGCTTGCGGGGAGCCGCTCGGCGGTCACCTGAGGAACCCACCCACCTCTCTTTGCCCAGGAGATCCTCTTCTCGCTAGAGTGCACGTAATCTTCAAACACCGTCTGCAAGATTGTGGCTCGCTCTCGGATTTCCTGGGGGCCGGCGGCACGGGACTGCGGTGAGGGCGAGGGGAGGATTAAAGGAGAGACAGAGTGAGAGTCAGGAATAATGAAGCAGTTTATAATAGATTTAATAACAGTAAAATCACACAGTAACCACCCAGGGGCCAAAGAGGGTAATCCTCTCAATATTACTAGGGAAAAAGAGGGAGGTATAAAGATGTTAAAGGCAAGCAAAGATGAGGATGGCTTTGTGAGGGAGCAGACCAGGTCTGTTTGTTTATTTACTTATTTACTGATCTCTGCCTCTTATCACTCTTGTGCAAAAATGAAAGACCACCCAAGAAGATGCTTGGAATTTTCCATGTCCAATTTGGGTGCTGAAAACATCACGAACAGAAGCCGTCTGCAGGCGGCCCGGGCACTGCTCGCTCGAGCTTCCATCTCTCCCTCCCCACCCCATCAGGGACCTGACAGCCCTCTGCCAGGACGTCCTCAGAACGCGCCTGAGATCCTGCCCACCCTTGAGTTTCACTCCTCTGGAGGGTCGACTTGAAGGGTTCAGTCATCCATCTGGCGCAGAAGCACCGTGGAGGCCCAGCAACCCAGTCCGGAGCGGGCTGTTCCCGCAGACATGGCCACAGGCCCCCAGGCTGGCAGCAGGCAGCCCGCTGCAGGAGTCGCCTCTGTGTGCACCGGGAGACTGACAGGAGCGAGAGGCGAGTAAGAATACCTTCCTTTGCCTCCCGTAACAATCCTGGAGAAGGGCTCCTGGCTCCCCAGCCCCGCACCCTGAAAACAAACCGGCAGGCTCTGTCGAGTATGAAGCCAAAACCCCCCAGACAGATGCTCAGACCCAGCCTGCTCACAGGCCTTCCCGGGATGCGGCCTTCCCCGTGACTGGCGCCCTCGTGCCTCTACTCCCCTCCGCTGGGCTCCAGGAAAAGCTGGTGCCGCCCCAGGCCCTGCTCCTCGCCCTCAGAGAGGGCGGAGTGCGAGCAGCGAGCCTGGCCGCCCTGCTGCCCAGGGCCCGGCCTTCTCACGTGGGAGGCTGCCCGAGGGGCAGCGAAGGAGGCACCTCCCGGCAGCGACGCTCACCTCCGTGTTAATAGAGACTTAACAACCCGAGACTGTTTTTAGTTTAATCAAATGGCTCCTGCCACCTGTTTGGCTGATGACAGTCTAGCTGGTCTCACGGTACACGGCCCCCGAAGGGTTTTAGCTGCTCAAATGTCAAGAGAAAAGTCACTCCGGAGCTGTGTTCCCAAAGTGGACATTTGCTATTGTCATTAACGAGGATTTTTTTTTACGCTCTTAACTGATGTGAAATGCAAACTTCTCCGCTGCCCTCCTTTCGTTAAGCCACCTCAGCAGCGCGACTGTCACCTTCCTCGCATTTTTTTTTTAATATGAATGTGAAATTAGCGAGGATGCCCTTTCCCCTGGCGGACAGAATCCTCTGTTATTAAAAAGTAAAGCACTTTAATAATGAAAACTTTTCCCTCTTTTTCCTGTGTTTTAACTGTTTAAAATTAATGAGAAGGGCAGAACGGTTGTCAGAGCAATACTGAAAGCCGGGCAGCCAGGACCGAATAAGCACAAAATCCCTCCAGAGTGTTAAATAAACAGAGCTCCAGCCCTCTCGAATCCCTCTGTTGGTTATTGTATACATTCTGTAACAGCTCTCAGAATAGATCTGAGAGCCGGGGAGCAGAGAGGTTTCAGAATTCCAATAAAGGCCTCAAATTAAAGACAGCCTGGCGCGAATTCCGGGAGAAAATTAAAGAGACCTCCAGCTTAAGTGACAGGTGACTTGCTTCTGTGTCACGACTGTCAGGGGATTTAGTGATAATATGGCAATATATTACAAAGGGCTTTTCTTATTCCCCCCTTTAGGTTTCAAAATGAGGCATCTTTTCTTCCCAGCCCAAAAAAAAAAAAAAAAGAAAGAAAAGAAAAAATTACACACACACATATCTAATGTGAGTGTGTGTACAAGTGGAGTAAGAAGAAAACCAGGCCCACACATTTGAAAGGATGAGGGCAGTTTCAGTAAAATAGAGGCAAAAGTTAATGGCAGAAAACATAACACGCCGAGGAGAGCTGGTCGCACTCCCCACCCCACTTCCAGAAATACCTGATTTGAAAGCTGCCCTCCCGAGAGCGAACGGAGAGGGTTCTGCAGGCGCGTTCTGGGGAGGACAGTCTAAATTTAAACCGAAGGCGGAGGCCCGAGTGAAGCAGCCACCGCAGCCCAGACAGGCGAAGGCTCCCCTAATGAGCGCGGGGCAAACCCCGGAGGGCACAGGCACACCCCGGCCGCTCCCGCCCTCAGAGGCAGGCTCGCCTGCTAATGAAGCCGACTGGCAACTGGTGGGCCCCACGCCTTGGCGGAAGCACCCGACGGCGGGGCACCCTCTCGGGTGCTGGAAGAGCCCCAGACCCCGGGGGCCGCCCGGGAGGTGGGGAGGGGGCTGTGCCGAGGCCACAGCGCCGGAGGACGTGCGGGGAACTCTGACGTTTAAAACGTCACATCTAGCGACAGCAGCAGATAAGTTTAAGACGAGGCCACATTATTTTTGTTATGAAAACTTTCAGCGGCAGTGGTGGGGGGAGCGTCGCCCCCATTTCCTCTGGAGCGGGCCTTGACTGGCCATCTTCGGGGTAGTTTTAAACCAAACTGGAGGGTTTGGTCTGGATCACTTCATCGCCAGGCTGAGTTTTACCCCTCAGCCCCTAGAACCTTCGGAGCGCTTCCCAGTAAAGTTGAAAGATCAAATTTATTCTCTTTGTAGGCGGGTGAACACTCGCACACCCAGACATGGCCATATATATTTTATATACCTAAATATGAAATATACATTTTACAGATGCTTCGCTCGCTTTCATTCTGTTTGCAGAAGCCCAAAAATGTGCGCGCCGGAGGGCCAGCGGCGGGCTCGGCCAAGCTGGGGAGGGCCCCGACGCCGCTCCGAGGCGCCTGGACACGCGTGTGCCCACGTGAGAGAGCCAGGAGCTGTATCCAGCGTGCGCCTCAACCTCCCACCACTCACGCAGGCCACGTCTGGCTGAACACCTGCGTGGTCCTCAGTGTCGGGGTCGACCCCTGCCTGCCACACCTCGCTAGCCACCTGATCTACACAGCAAGCGCAGAACCTTCACACAATCCAAGAACCGCCCCCAACCCCTCTCTGCTGTGGCACCGTCGGGGGGTCAGATTTCACCTCTGCAAATGGCTGGCGTGACAGCTCGGAACACACGGTGCTCCTGCGGCCCAGGGGGCGCCGCGCGGAGGCAAGCCGGGCGCAGGGGGGCGCGCCACGGCCCTGGGGCGGAAGCCCGCTTCCGCAGCCCGCCGCGGTGAGCCTCGGCCTCCTCCTCTGTGAAGTGGGCCAACGCCCGCCCTCAGGGAGAGCTCCCGCGCGCATCCGACCGAGCTCAGGCAGGACGGGCACCTGCCTGTGGGGAGCGCAGCAGCCGTCTGCGGGGCCGACGCGCCTGTCGGTCCACTCAGCCTCGAGAAGCGAGTGCAGGCTGCTCAAACAGCAAGCCCTGCACAGAGGGGCGCGCACTCGGCCGGGGCGCCGCCCAGCAGGGCTGCCCCAGGGGCTCCACCAGCCGCAGGTTACTTCTCCACTCGACGTTTCCTCTTAACGCACACCAACAAGGGCCCCAACAAGTGTGCGTGAAGGGAGTCCAGAGAATTCCTTTACGCGTGCCGTCTGGGGAGGACAGGCCCAGCCAGCTGCCCCACTGGTCGTCTGTGGGGTGGGCCACCACTCGGCCCCTGGCCGGGGGCGAGACCATTCTCCCCGTGGACGGCTGTGGGCAGCACAGCGAACATACCGGAGCAAAGGCAGGGACACACTCACGTGCTCGCCGCTGCATGTGTTGCTCGGGGGAGAAAATGATCTGTGGCAAGCCTCGTGGGAGAGGGCCACGTCAGTGAGCAGCAAACACAACACACACTCACCTGGCCTCCCCGCCGTCTCCCTTTAAAGCAGTCATCCCGTGTCAGAACAGACAAAATCGCCTCCATCTTAATCTCAGTCATGCTGTGAAGGAAGGACAAGGCACAGTGAACCTCACGTTCTTCCGTAAACATCCGGGATCTTGCAGCACAAAGTGGCTGTCTCAAGCTGGTAAGAGGGGCAGAAGCTTCGCCGTCCTGGAAAGCGAACAGTCCTGATCCCCGAGAATTCGAAGAAAGGGCTCATGAGGCTACTGCGAGCCAGAGCGGTGACACTCCCAGCCATGTGCTTCCTCCCGGATGAAGTCACAGCGGGCTCCCACAGAACCCTCTGCAGGGCCCTGACACTTTCTCACCCCGGGCCCGTGCATCCATCTACCACCCTGATGACCAGATCACGAAGCCACAAACAGCCACACTGTCCCTTTGGCTTGATATTAAAACCATAAAGGGGGGGGGGTGGCTTTTTCAGGAAGACATCATACATCCATCTAACTATACTGATATCTACCTATCTATACGGATTTATTTATGCACACAGAGCTGGGGTACAGGCCAGAGGTGCAGGGGTGATGACAGGCTTCACCAGAGAGACAGAGCAGGGAGCAGGACAGGCAGATGGACAAAAATCCACCGCTGAGGGAGCAGCAGTGAGACAGGAGAGGTCTGCTGCACCCTGTGGGTCACCCCCTGGCGGGGATGGAATTCGCACTGAAGCGGCTGCGGCCAGCTTGCAGTGCTGCGTCTTGACCTGCCGCGCCACCAGGGAGGGCCTCTACTGTTGAGGCAAACACCTCAGTGGAACTTACCGAGTACCCAGCAGCCACCCAAACACCTGCACCCTCTGCTCTACCCAAAGGGCCCTCACCACTCTCACTCACAACTACTGGGGGACGAGGACCATCACCCTCTGGTGACTCAGAGCTACGTGCAAATGGGTAACCTCGACTGGATTCACTCCCACACAGGAGCCACCGCGGGCCAAGCAGAACCCGGCGGCCCAGTCAGCAGCGGGCCCGGGAAAGCCAGGCCCTCACCTGCCGCCTCCCGAGGCCACAGCGGACCCCAGACCCACGTGGCCAGGATGAGGGGGGAAAACTGCTGGCTGAAGACAGATTCCCGGGGAGAAAAGGAAGGGGCTTTTCTGGGGGAGAAGAACAGATCAGGCAGAGATAAATGACTTTCCTGTATGTTGTTTTCCTCCCTAATGTAACAGCAAATTAAAACATGAATGGCAGCCTCTTACGTAGGAGACAAGTCTCCCTCCCCGAAGGTTACTCTGACAAAGCTATGAATGAAATCGTCACATCTCCGACAGCGATTCACCTGAAACCTGTCACTGCTTCCCGACACCCCAGCCCCCAGCCCCCCTCGGCTGCCGCGCACAGCCCCGGGGATGCACGGGTCCTTTCACAGCAGTGAGCCCGCCGGAGAAGCCAGCGTGCTGCGGGAGGCGGCAGGGCGGGTGAGGGGTGCCAGCGAGCTCACGGAACAATCTATTTTTCATAAGAGACAGAAGCGCAAGCAGTTGAATTGCCTCTTGTTGCGCCTGGAAATCTGAAGGAAGATGAAGCCCTATCCTTTCTTTTGTCTAGCTGACCTGCCGCCATTCATCCCTTTTCTTCTAGAAGACAAAAAAGAAAAATACAAAAATAAAAGAAACATAAGAACTTGGGGTCAAATCTTAAAAGCAGGGAGAAAAACAACAAAAAGCCTTTCCCTGTCAGGCGCGGGGATGAGCAGGCCAAAGAAGGCAGAGCCAGGCCAGCCGAGGTTGCTGGGGCTGCCTACGCCGCCCGGGGCCCGAGGGGGGCTGGAGCGAGTCACCGTTTGAAGGGGCCTTAGCCAGACTAAGAAATCAATCTTGGCTTCGGACGACAGGCACACCCACTCTCTGTATATGTTCTGGCCACAGACCGGAGCACCCGCCTCTGTGAAAGGGAAAGGCGAGCAAACACACTCAGGCGCTGCCTTCGGCCTGTTCTAAGGAGTAGCAAGTTTGAAGAAGCATTTCCATTTTATCAAACCAGTGATGGCTTTCCTGACTTTGAAAGGAGAAGCAGAGAACAGTGAGGACGCTGGCAAGTACAGCAAAGTCAGGGGATGGAGAAACGGGGGCCCAGGCGTGGCTCCCGCCCTGTCCGCTAATGCCACTGCAGGGTGCTGTCTGGCGGAAGGCGGGGCGGGCGGCAACCTGTGGGGACGCACCCCGGGGCCGAGCTGCAGCCTGCCCTGTGCCCTGCGCCCACAGCTCCCGCAGGCTGGCCCTCCCCGCGGAGTCTCAGGCAGGAAACGCCCTCGCTGCGCCTCCCTCCACGTCTGAGGCTGGGAGTGCACCTCCTGAGCTCAAGAGCGCCCAGGTCTGCTTCCTCACCACTCGCTCTGCAGCTCGCTCTTACTGGACTGACTTTTCGGTCTGAAGTCGGAGAGACTGGCCGTCCGTAGCTATCCAGCACCTGCGCCTTGACGGAAGAACCCTGCAGGGCTCCAGGCCCTTAGTCTGCTCTGTCAGCCCGCGGGGCGCCGCCTGGTGCAGCGCACGAAGCTGCTTTTGGGGCAGAAACCAGCAGGGGCGGGCGGTCGCTGGCCGCCGTGGCTCCAGCCCTCTGGAGGAACATTCTTCAGCTGTGAGCCCCTCACCCGCCCAGCCCAGCCCCGCCTCCGGGAGCGGTGTCCCCAAGCAGCATCAGGCCGAGCCTCGAGAGCCGAGAGCCGTCTGGCCCTTTCGCAGCGCGGCCAGCGCCGACTCGGTGCCCCGCACCCGCCGCCGGCCCCTCGCCTACAAGCGAGAAGCCTCTGAGCGGAGGCTGCGTCACGCGGCGCCCGGAGAGGGGACACCCCGTGAGGGAGCTGCCGGCAGGGGGGCGCCGTGACGGCAACATCACTGAAGACACTTCCCACGGGGGCACGAGCCCCAGGGACGCACAAGAGCCGCTGCACAGGGGCGCCAGTGTCTCGGGGCATCTGCACCCCCACCCCACATCTGGGGCACGGAGGGCCACACACCCACAAACGCAAGTGCCAGCCAGGGACCTGGGGTCCAGCAGCGATGAAGCCCTCAGGGACTAGTGACTGACCTGCCAGCTCCTCGCACGCCCAAACACGCCATCTGCCTGCGCGCCCCAACAACAGGGTTCAGGCGAGACACGTGAAGTAAAAGCCCAGGCAACACTCGAAACCAGAGAGCAGGCCCGCCCGCCCGCAGAGGCAGGGCCCTTTCCGGCCCACTGGAGCAACCTGGGGGGGCGCCCCAAAGTCTGGCACAGGGGAGGGGAGCGCTGCAGGGGAGCATGCAGGGCAGCCGGGTGGACGCGTGTCCCGCTCTCTAAGTGGCTGCCTTTGCTTGGCCCCAGGCCCCGGCCAGGTCCGCGCACGGCCCCGGATGACTCAGTGCTGGCCTGAACACACGCCTGCCCAGTGCTGGACTTGAGCGGGTCGAATCTTGTGGGTTCATGGACACAGCACATAAAAGACAAGAGCCAAGCAGAGGACGCGTGGCCTCGGGCCCAGGTGGGCCGTGGCCCCTGCTCGCCTGTGGGGCGCCCCGCGCTATGGGCTGACGTGCGGCCTCCAGCCTCCTGCTGCTGAGCCGAGGGTGTCTGCACAAGCCCGAGGTCAGCGTGAGCCCCCCCCCCCCCCCCAGCCATGTGAGCCGCTTATTTCAGGTGCTGGAGTTTGTGGAAAAGACGAGAAGAGAAATTCATTCCTGGGGCCCAGGGAGTTTGCCCGGCCTCTGGAGCCTGGCTCCTGGCCCAGCCGGGCCGCGCTCTCTGGGCTTGCTCTGTGTTTCTCCCTAAGACCGAGGCTGGGGCGCCCTGGCTCCGTGTGTGCGGCTGTGCCCTGGGCGGCGTGGGGGCTCAGCGGGGCGGAAGCCACCGCTGCCAGGCACCAGTACTGTGTGGGCTCCCTGCCCCGGGGGCAGGAGGCAGGTGGTGAGCTGTCAGTCTGAACAGGAAAGGGCTTTCCGCTGCGGCCAAGGGGGCCGCGCACGCGCTGGGGGCAGAGCGAGCGCCGCCCGCGACCCCAGACAGGTGCGACCGCCTCGCCACACTCCGTCTGCTGCCTGGTGACAACTGTCACGCGCTGATGGCATTAAGGGTGTTAGTTTTTGCCACCGGCTACTCTGGGACTCATTTAGGGATCACAAGGGTTAATGGCTCTTCGTCAGCTTACAAGGCCCGTCCCTGTAAAAGGCGACAGAAAGTTAATTAGGTGAGATCAGCGGAAAGCCGTTCAGGTTTCTGACTCACTTGATTTTGTGAGAAGCCAACGAGTTGACATATTCTGCCTCCGAAGGAGCCAAAATGAGCAGGCTGCTCCCCTGGCAGCCAATCCGGGCGGTTCTCCCAATCCGGTGGATGTATTCGGCAGGTGAAGACGGAGCGTTGTACTAAAGAGGGCAGGAAAATGAAGGTGTTCACAGATCAAGGGATTGCCATTAATTGGAAGTGCAATACCCCTCACCTGCCTCCAGGTATCCCAAGAATTAAATCCTGGTGCTATGGTTACGCTCACGCAATCACAAGGAGAAGTCACTCAGCCTCAAACTCCTGGCCTCATCGGAAGTAACAAGGCTCTGACACGCCAGCGTGAGTCGCGGCCAAGTTTCGGGGAAACGAGATGTCTCCTCGTCCCAATGTTGCCCTTTTAATTTTACTTCTCCACAGGTCTCTTCACGTTCCCATTTGCATCTTTTCACTGTGGTGACTGAGCAAGGTGAGCACACAGGCAGGGGGGCGCAGTTCTGCAGGCTGACCACACGACCTTGGCCTACTTGCCCGCAGGCAGAGCAGCGGGATGGGCGGCGGACAGGCAGAGGTGGTGTGGCACATGAGCCGCGGGGCTGGCCGCCCTGCTGCACCCCGCCCAGGCCCACAGAGCGGGCGGCCGGGCCGGGCCTGGCCAGCGGGGAGAGGCAGGTTCCCGTGCGTCGGGGCCTGCCGTGGGCGAAGGCAGACTACGCTGTGGTGGGGTGGGTGACCACACAGGCTCTTTTCCTCCACTGTTCCTCTGCGGCCGCGCGGAGCAGAGACCCGAGGGCCTCGATGTCTACGGCCTACGGGAGGCCAGGCCTGTCGTGCCAATCACAAGCAGGCGCCGAATGGTAACTACGTGTCCGGCCTCTCGCACATTAAGGCCCTGCGGCCTCCCTATCTTCGCCGTGCCCAGGGGCCAGCAGAGAAGACAAATCGTGCGCCAGGTGCGAGGAGACCTGCAGTGAGCACAGCAGGTTCCCCAGCCAGCCACAGGCATGCAGTCCATGAGAAGAGCTCACGGAAACGTACGCACCCCCGCAGCAGGGCCTGAAAAGCACCATTCTGCAGGCTAACGAAAAGATAAAGCAAAACGAAAACCGCCAGACTCTAGTGCTAACACCTGTAGCCCCCGGCCACGTGTGCAGGGCTGCGTGTAAGCTGCTGTCAAGGCCTTCACTGCCCTGCACAGGACACAGCTCTCAGGACAGTGAGGGGTCTCCTCCTGGACACCGTGAGGCCCCGGGCGACCCCTCCAGGTTCAGGCTGCTGAGACTGCGCGTGACACGGGTCAGCCTGCCGCAGGCCGCTCCCGCGAGTGCGCAGGCGGCTGTCTGGCGGCGACAGAGCTGGGCCGGGCGAGGGAGAGAACATGCAGGGAAGGGTGCTTGCTGCCCGGTTACCAGGGCAACACCCGAGCGGGCAGCAGTAATTATTCTACTTAAAAGCAATGCACCCCTCGAGACCGTGTATTCCTGCATCAAGCTCACACTTGAACAAGTCAAAAATTACCTGAACAATCCATGTGACTTGAGGGAGATCTAAGCCCCGAGCTGCAACATCCTTCAAAAGAGAAAAGAACATGGCTTAACACTGAGTTTCTAAACCTTTGGTCATGGAAGTCAGGAGCTGTCTGACAGTCTAAGCACCCAGGAGGCCACACGCCCTCACCACGCAGGCGCCGAGAGGCCATCTGCGGCTTCACCTCTTCCAAGATCGGGGGCCTCCGAGGCCTGGGGAGCTGGGCATGACCTGCTTCCCAGAGACACGGCGCAGCCCAGAGGTGCAGCCCGCCCCGCTGTCACGTTTATGTGGAAGCTGCCACGATGCAGAGCCTCTGGGGTTATCCACCGCGCTTCTGGAGGGCACCCAGGTGTCCCCCTGGGGGACTGTGCTCAGCACCCCAGAGAGCACCGAGGCACAGCGAGGGCCGCCACCTTCGAGTGCTACACTCGCAGTGCTACACCACGCCGTGACCCGGCGGACACCAAGTGTAGGAGCACTGGCGCTTTGTCAGCCAAACGGCCAGGACTCCCCTCCCCGGGCTCTGGTCTCCTGGCAGGCGGACTAGCGAGTGGGGCTCTACCAGGCCTTGGCAGTGAACTCCCACGTGCCCTCAGCCCCGAGGGCGACCCGCAGCCCAGGAACGCCCTGGCACTCCCATGCACCAGACACCCACTGCTCAGGGCCCTCACCTCTGCTGTCTCGACTCATCCCCCGGGAGCCCAACACCAGCACTATTTCCATCTGACAGAGAGAAAATCGAGGTTCAGAGAGATAAGCAAGCTGGCCAGGGCATAGAGCCGAGGAGAGGCCCTGAAGTCCAGGCCCGCCTTCCTTTTCCTTACTAGATCACTTTGTGTTCCGCCATCAAAAAGGCCGTGTCTCTAATGTGCTGCTGGTGGGAATGCGAAGCAGGGCACAGTCCCCACGGCAGGCAACAGGCCAATAGCCAGTACCATCACAGGACTCGCCCTTTGACACAGCGGCGCCTCCAGAAGCACCACGAACACACAGGGCGGCAGGCGCATAAGGCGGTCCCTCCAGCAAGGAGCTGCGTCCGGAGGGAGGTGGCTGGGCCACGGTCGCCCCAGGCCCATGGGCAGCATGGGGGGCGTGGACGGGCACCGAGGCCCTTGGGGAGTATTCCGAGCGCAAGCTATACCTCTGTGCAAAATGAGAGGGTTACAATAACCTCCTATTTGAAAAAAAAAAAACGAAAAAAGAAAACCCCAAAAGCTTACAAAAGGGGAAGGAAAACACGAAGGGGCCCAGGACAGAAGCTGGACCTCCTTTGCTGACCTACACACGCTGACTGATCCACTGGGACAGAAAGCCAGCTGTCCTGCGGCAGGAGGCTGACTCACCCCTCAGCTCCACTGGCGAAAATAAAGTAGGCACAGCTCAAGAGCCCGAGTCCGACCAGTCTCCACCCAGCTGCTGGTGGACAACTGGCCAGACCCAGAATGGGGGGTGTGCTGCAGGGGAAAGGACCCCTCACCCCACCCAGGAAACAAGAGGGTGACGCAAGCCAACGACTTCAAGCAGGCGCCGAGTGGACGAGACAGCACGTGCCGTGCAGCCAGGCGGCTCCCTGGGGGAGCGCCCACAGGCCTCACTGCTCGGCCCCGGGGCCTTTACTTCGTCTTTCTTCTAGCAACGAATGCACATCATTTCTGATCCAATCTTTCACTTTCTAAATGTAAACCCACAAAACACTGAGGACGAGTGTGGCAGCCCAGACACCAGACCCACAATCCACACAACCCACACGTGCTTTCTTGAACACACAGATGCTTCCCAAACCATCTAAGTTGCAAATGTCACAGTTGCCCTGAAATGCTCTTCAGCACGTACTTCCTAAGTGAATGGAAGTTCCTGTACATAGTCACACCTGAGAACTTCAGCTCTGGAACGCCCTGTTCCCAAATAACCAGTTTACAGGTTCACGGCTGGCCTGCTGGTCACGGTCCTCTCCGGACCCAGAATGGAAGCAGAGAGCACACCCTCCATCTGTAAGCGATCTTTCTAGACTTCCACGGTCTGGAACAAATAGACAGGCCCCTGATTTACTCAGTGCTCTCACAACTACCCATTTTGAGAGTCCAGGTGTCTTGAAAAACAATCCAGAGCCTGAAATTATATGAACCAGGCTTTAAAAAGAAAATACTAGCCCTCTGCATAGGTTCCACATGAGGCACCACAACCCGCTGGCTTCCTCTACCGCCCAGGGCCTGGGCAGGACTGGGGGCAGTGGCCGCCACCCCGCCTCACCAGGCCCCGGAGCCAGGGTCTGCCTGCCCCCGGGCTGGCCGGCCTCCCTGAACCATCGCATGGTTCAGGCCTCCCTGAACCATCGCTGGGTTGCACGCGTCAAGTGCCGCGTGGAAGTTGAAGGTGGTACGCACGGCAACCACCCACGAAGTGCTCAGACACTCCCCCGTGCCCTGAGAGCGGCAGGCTGACGTTCCAGAGCTGCTACCTCTGAGAACACAATTCACAGTGTTCTCCGCACGAACCACTGCTGATGCCTTGAGACAAACTGACGGGCTCTTAAATCTGCTAAGCTCCTGTGAAGACGTGACTTATTTTATGTAAGTGCTCTGCAGCGGGGCGCATGTAGACAATGGGCTGCCTGAGCTTTACAGACAGGCTTTGTAAAAAATTTAATGCTCGTCAGTTTAGTAAATTCAGCCAAGCAACAAAGATAAAACCCTAAACTGGCACATGCGTGCACAAGACCCGCGGAGCGCGAGCGCGCGGCCGCGGCGAGAACTCGTCCCTGGTGTGGGGACAGCCGAGGGCCCAGCCTCCCCGGGTGACCTTGCCTAGGACAAGAGGCTGGGCACGAGCTCCCCACCCCCTCTACTCACCTCGGGGCGGGAGAGCCCCGGCAGCCACCACCAAGCCATTTCTGTAAGGGCTTCTCGCCACAAGCCGTCAGCGCTACCTCAGGGAACAGGAGAGAGGCAACCACCTTCCAGACCCGGGAACAGAGACCCTGGGCTTCAGGGCCACTTCTGAGGCCACACATCCATCGCAGGTCAATGCAGCTCTCTGCGCCTCAGTTTACCCACCTATGAACTAGCTGAGCGTGTACCCTGGAGGGGGTGTTGATCACCCTATGTGGCACATGTTAGGGGAGTTTGCTTAAGCAGTGACGTGGGGCACCCCCCCCCCCCAAACAGAGGACACAGAGGAGCAGGCGCCTGCTCCGCCTTCCCAGAACACCGGGGCGCCAGACTGCCGGGCACCGTGGCCTGCCCCCAGCTAGGTCCTCTGCCCGCTCCAGGGTGTCAGGCCAGCCCGACCGTATTCCTTTAACCTCATTAGGGCAAAAGAATGGCTAAAGTCAGGTCTGAAAGACACTCAGCGCTGAGGCCGTGGAGCCGGGGCCTGAGGCTCGTTGCCTCCGTGAGAGCGAGGAGTGCAGATGGAAGGCAGCTTGCTCAGGTGCCAGCCTGTCAGTTGGATTAAAATGACTCATTTATTTACCCAAGAACCTCACAAAGTGCTTTTACTACCAGGGAGAGGGAGCCTGCAGGCTCTCAGAGCAAGGGACACAGCAAACCCGCCTCTGCCGCTTCTCGGCCTGCCAAAAGTCATTATTGCCGGGTGTGGAAAGCCATCAGCGGGGTACAGGCCCCTGTTGTCCGGGTGACAGATTGGGCTGCGTAATCAGAGGAGGAAGGGGAGAGTGCAGAAGCTGTCAGAGGCGAGAGATCTTGGCTAGAGCCGCCAAAGACCTGGCAACGTGAGTTAGTGTAACCGAGTAAGCAGCCAGCGTCTCCAAATGCCTCGCCACCGACGCGGCTGGAATCAAGTGGGCGAGAACCGGACCAAGCACAGCCGGGAAGAGCAGGCGCCCGCCCTCCTGGGGGCCGGGGAGCCAGCTCCCACCCTCGGGCCTCTCGCCCGTCTCCTGCCCCGGCACCGTGGAAAACTCCCGGGGAGGAGACGGAGGGCGGCACGGACGTGGCAGCGCCCCGAGTGCAGCGGAACCCAGTGGGGTTGGTGGAGGGGGCACCGGCGACCAGGGCTGGCCTGAACGAGGCAGCACGCGCTGGACAACCAGCTGGGGCCAGCAGCCAGCAGACCCCACGGGGCGGGAAGGCCACTGCCCCCACTGACCCAGACAACCAGAGAGCACCTTGCGTACCAAGAGAAAGCCGGGTCCGCCTTCGAAACGGGGAGCCTCAAATACAGCCGGGCACCGGGCAGTCTCGGCAGCCGTGAAGCGAGGGCGGCAGAAGCCACAGTGCCCCCAGCCCCCAGACGAGTCTCCACCACCAGCAGGACATATTTGTGGCGAGTCTGACACCTTGTCTCTGACGCCTCTAATTTCTGAACTCCGCTGGGGAGCAGGCTCTGCACCTTAAGTGACTCCTTCCCACTCACCCCTGCTCCCCACTCGCCTGGCTTCTGAGCTCTGGTTTTCTCAAGGACACAAAAGCCCATCACAAATGTGTAAAGACATCTCCCAAACAAAGCGGTCTCCCCTGCAACTGGCCGCCTGCAGCCCCGCCTCAGCCCCGGGAGACCCCCACGGGCCATGCCGAGACCACCCCGCATCCTTCCTCGGCCCTTGCTGCCAGGATGTTCGCAGCGGTGACGAAAAGGTGCTCGGTTAGGTGCTCCTTCCCACAGACGCTAGCTAGCGGAGGAGAGAGGCGGGACCGGCCCTCCAGCAGGGAAGGAGCGAGAAGGGGAGCCTTGGGCGGAGCCACCCCCACGGCCTGCGGGCGCTCACAGGGCCTCCGAGACGCAGCAAAAGGAACAGAGGCCCCGCGACAATTAACAACATGATTCCTCTTTATCAAAAGAAGCAGGTTCTCCATCTGCCTTGTCCTGACGTGGCCCTCGTTCCTCATTAACACCAAGGAGGCTCCTGCGGCTCAGAAGGCCTGGCGAGCAACAGGCTGCTGGGAGGTGGCAGCCCGCCCCCGCCCCACCCCGCTGACGGCCCTCGGACACCAGGAGCCACAGGCTGAAGCAAGCGAACATGGCGGAAGTGGAAGGGCCGCTGGGAGGGAGAAGAAACCCGTGCTTGGCTCGTGGAAGTGGGGGGACAGTGTGCCCCCAGTTCTCCCCAGTAGCTGACTACAGATGAAAAGAGGGAGCTGGCAAAGGACTGGGGTCCTGGAAGAGCCACATGCCCACCCAGAGAGGGCCAAGGGTGGCTGCACCCCCACCCCCGCCCGCCCCGGGCTCTGTCCGCCAAGGGCTCCTTGTCTAGCTGTCACGGGCCTGCAGGCAGCAGCGACAGAACCAGCCGTCACATGGTCCGGACCCCACCGACAATTACATTTCAGAAAGAATGATTTTTTTCCTTCCATGTCAAGCTACTAAAAATCCAAACCCCAAACTAAGCAAGTCAAAATGCTGACTTTTTCTCCATTCCTGGAGTTTTCTGAAGCTTCATGCTCGCCCAAGCCTGCAAAGTGCATTGTCAGCCAGGAGACGAGGCCAGGACAGCGCCAGTCTGCAGGGTGAGAGAGACACCTCGCCCTGAGCCCAGCCCTGCCCCGACTCGCAGGTCGCACTGCTCCGACGCGGCCAGGCGCCGAGAACCGCTCCTTGGGAGCGACACGGGCAGAGGGCTCGGCTGCAGCGAGCGGGCAGCTTTGTCTTCACAGAGCTGCGCGCTGTGGTGCTCGGCGCCGGCTTCCTGGGCCTCATCCACCCAGTGGGGCCACAAACACCGAGGCCCACTGAGCGCCCGCTCGGTGCCAACCCTGAGTGGAACAACAACAAGCTTGCGACTTGCGGGCAGACACCCAGACCTGGGGCAGGCCCTCTTCCATTGGGAGAGCCCAGGGACCTGCTCCCTGAAAAAATGAAACCGAAGCTGAGACTAAGCAGGGAGAGTGAGTTAGGTGTGCCGGGCGGAGGGGCCGCGTGGACCAGGGCCCAGCTCCGAAAAGGCAAGGTCACCACATTCAGGGGCTGAAGGGCTGGAGCACGGGGCCGCAGGGGCAGAGAGGACAAGAAGGGGCAGGCCCCGGAAGGGCTGCCTGCAAACAGCGAGGGTCCCTGGCAAAATTCAATGCGCAGATTAGCCAAACTCCTCTTTGCTTCAGATCTGGCACTTAAAGATGTTTCTAGAGCAGGACCTCCTTGGTGGCGCAGCGGGTCGGAGCACAGGACCATGAAGCTACAGCCATGTATGAATTCGATCCCCGGCCAGGGAGTGACTCCCAGGGCGCGGCAGACCCTCCTGACCTCCCGCTGCTCCCCTTAGCAGTGTGCTTGTCAGTCAGCCTGTTCCGCTCCCGCTCTGTCTGGTGAATCCTCTCACCCCCCTGCACTGCTGGCCTGTACACCAGTTCTGTGTGCACAAATAAATACACCTTTTTTTAAAAAGCAAAAGATGTTTCTAGAGCAGACTCGAGCATCCGCCTTGCGCCTGGATGGACGGCGAGACTCAGAGCTCCCTGGGAGGTGAGCCGCCCGCAGGCTGACTTGTCTGTGAGCACGCACATTCACACAGCAGAACAAAGCCACGCTCACTCACGCACTCTAGACTCAGAGAGCGCAATCTCTACTGCCCTTAAAATGCAATACAGAGCAGGAGGGCCTGAAAAAGGAGCTGCATTAAGTGAGACCCACACAGGCCACCAAAGCCCAGAGTCTGTTCCCACCCAGTGCCATCCGCTGATTCTCTACTTTTCGTGCGATTTCACATTTCACTACGGCATAGACTGCGTCGGGGCTCCTCAAACAGCCAGCTGGAGACTGTCACATCATCCAAGACGGCACAAACAGAGATGGCATTTTCATCTTGGGAGCGAGCAGGAGCAAAGGGGGAGTGAATCCCCAGAGAAGCGGCACAGGCAAGGTGTGTTTCAATCTCGAAGGAGCACCAGAGGCGCGCATTAAAAAGGTCAGTGCTGCGCTGGCGGGCCAGCCCCGCCTGCGGACCCAGGACGGATGAGCTGGCCCTGAAAATTGCGGCCAAATGATAGTTTTAGACAACAGCAAGTAAGGCCCATGCAAATGCATCTGTTTTCCTTTAAGGAGAGGCAGGCAGAGCAGCCCGTTGTGGGCAGACTTTCTCAGCTCTAATTACTCCCGATAGCTGTTAATTTACAAGTTCTTGGTGAATAGAAATCGCCGAGATTCACACATTCTCAAGCCAACAGCTGCCACTATTAGTGAGCAAATCGCCAAGTCCTGTGCAGGGTGGCAGCGACTGTGGCAGGCAGGGGACGACTGGCAGCATAAGAGACCAGCCACCAGGAGGCCGCTGTCTGTGGGGTGGGTGCGGGGTACCCTCAGCAGCCAGCATCACAGCCCCCCCGCACGTGGACAACAGGGATACGCACCGTGCAGAGGAGGACGCCCGCCTTGGCGCTCGAGAACCCTTGGAACACGGCTGTTCTTTCCTGCAACACAGAGGAAGGGAGCGCCTCACAACCTGAGGGAGGCCGGCGTGGCAGGCACAGCCCCCCCGGCACCCCCCGACGGCTGCCCGCTTCGGTTCTGCAGGCCGGGGGGCAGTGGACGCCCCGGGTCCACGAAGACCTCCGTCGATGCAGCAGGCCTCACGGGCTCTGGCCAAGGGTGGGGGCGAGGCTCGAGGCTCGCTGATGTCGAGCCGTGAGGCACGCCGTTCGGGAACAGCCCACATCACGAGCAGGCGAGCCGCCCAACTCGGATCTAGGCAGCTTCCTTCCAGTAGATTCCAGAAGAAGTACCACCCACTTTCCCTACAGAGCCACTTTTTTAAAGATGAATTTTTAAAGGGCTCCTTGGTGGCGTGGGGGTTAGTCTCAGCACTGTGACTGCTACAGCCTGAGTGTGGCCCCGGGCCAGGGCGGGACCCGCAGGGCGCAGCAGACCCGTTTCCACGCTGTCCCCTCAGCAGTGCGTGTCAGTAAAATTCGCCTGATCTGCTCCCTACTGTCTCTGGCGAATCCTCTCACCCCCCCCCCCCATCTCTGGCCTGTACCCCAGTCCTACGCAAAAAAATATATATTTATAAAAGAAAAATTAAAAAGAGCAAAAAAGTATGAAAGCCATTTATTTGATGTGGAGAAAACCAAGTCAAAGGGGCCGTGAGAGCACGACGAAGGCAAAGCAGCACCGGCAGCAGCAGGCTGCAGAGCCCCGCGAGGCACCACCAAGAGCGAGGCTCTCCGCGTGGCCGGTCAGCGCCGGAACAGCTCTTACGAGACCTGGGCCGGACGTGCGCGTCTTTCACACCCACACCCCAGGCACGTCGGCTCCCGGACACTGGGCCACCCTCAGGGGAGGGGCGCTCGTTGCCGGGCGGGTCCAGCCCCCCGAGACGGACGTCCTGGCTGGCAGCACACCTCACCGCCCCCTTGGGGTAAAGTGCCAAGGCAGACAGGCGGGCCTGTGAGGTCTTGGCAGGAGCGTGCCCGGGGCACACTCCAGAGGGTGCTGAAGCCCTGCAGTACCAGCAGTTGAGACGTGGCTGCGTGCACGTTCAGCAACAAGAGAAAGCCAACCAGGGAACGAGAAATGTGCACGAGAGAAGAGAAGAGAAGAGAAGGATCTCTCTTTCCGCCCTGGCATGGCCACTGGGTCGCCGTCTGGGCTCTGCAGCCCCAGTGGGACGACAACTCACACAGCGCGGGGCCTGAGGCGACTCCCAGACCCCGCTGCCCGCTCCCGTCTGAGCCTGTCCTCCCAACGCTGGCCAGACCGGTGCTGTCGGCGCCTCTGGAGCAGAGGGAGAGGCCCAGGCCCAGGGTCAGGCCGCTGGGGGGACAGGCCCAAGGTCCAGGCACACTGAGTCTGGGGAAAGGACCCGTGGCTGCGAGGTCCTTTCCAGGTTGACTTCTCAAGGTTGTGCTGTCGCTCAAAATCAGAAACACTCAGACGTTCACGAAAGCCAGTGAGACAGCTGAAAGACTGGACGTAACATGGTGAGCCTCGGCATGAGACCCCACTCAGGACGTGCCATGTGGGCGGGTGCAGCATCTTGAGGAGCAACTGGCTCCGTGGCTCACGAACATGGCGACACTCGGGTCAGCCAGTCAGGAGGCCGCAGTGGGCCTGGATGACCAGCCAGGAGGGACTGATTTAGCCGAGTCGGGCCAAGGCCCCAGAACTCACTGTCACAAGGGGAAGTGCAGGGCCAGTCCTCCCACCTGGCCCTCGCCTACGTGGAGACGGTGAGGGCCCAGCCCTAACCCGCAGAGAAGCGGTGGCTGAACTGTGGGGAGCCGGACTAGCCCAGCCTTCCCAGGGTGTCCTGCTGCGGGCCTGGCCTTGGCACCCTACCTGCGTTAGCTCACTGTCACGGCACCCCAAGGAAACACTCTCAGCCCCGTTTGAGAAGCGAGGAAACTGAGGCTCAGAGAAGTGAAGCACAAAGCGGGAAGAGAGACCCTTCTCTTTCCTCTCGTGCACATTTCTCGTTCCCTGGTTGGCTTTCTCTTGTTGCTGAACGTGCACGCAGCCACGTCTCTACTGCCATTCACACGGGGGGCAGCCGGGGACCAGCCCCCAAGCAGTCTCCCCAGGCCCCGTGGCTGCTAGAAGGTCACCCTATTATAGCTCGAGAGAACAGTGGGCAATAACCGTAGAAGCTTGTGCAGGATTATTCAAACTGCAAGATCCTTCCAGTCCACAGCCAGCGTCCACACCCAGGGGACCTACGTCCTCAGGCCAATGCTGCAGAGAGCCCTGGTGAAGCAGCCCAGAGATTTAGGGAGCCCAGACAACAAGTCCAGCACCATGAACAGCCCTGCATCCAGGCCCTGAAGGCCCAAAACAAGCATTTAGCCAACCCACAAAGCCAGGAACTGGGGAAACTCTAGACAGGGTGGCAAGAGGAAGCTGTGTCCTTGAGTGACCTTGGGAGCGCTCACGCTTCTAGAGGCTAACCTGAATGATCTTTAATGTTTCTTTAGCTCTAAAAATGTTAGACTTTTGAATGCTGGCTCCAGGTAAGCGTCTCTCTGCTTTCTGACTCCGTTCACGCCTCCTAGTTCTCCAGGCTGCCTGGCGACCTCTCTTCTAGGACAAGATGGCTCCGCTTCCCAGCCCTGCGTGTCCTTCCTTCCGCCACCCAGAGAGCTGTTCGCACGCCCCACTCCGCCCCATGCCCGAGCGGATGGCCTAGTTTCCAGTGGTGAAACGAGAGGGTAGCAGCTCAGCAGCTAACAGAGGGGAAATGCTCTTCTCTTCTTCCTGAACAAAAATATTACTCAGTTGAGACACACCAAGGCCCCGGAGCCCCTTGGATACATGGTGCCCGCTCCCAACCAAAATGCTAAGCGAGCGAGCGCTGCATCTTGTTGACAAGGACAGCAGTCACGCTCAGCAGTACCATATGGGATCCACAATTTAGCTCCATTAATGCTCTTAATTTGAAGACATCAAGCCCTAATTACACACTGGGTACTAAAAAGGCAAAACCCTTCCCCGGTGCCAGCTACTTAGTGGTACTCTGTTGCCTTAACAGCTGGCTGAGGTAGAGTCAGGCCAAGCCAGCCTGCGCGCTCTCTCAGGTGGAAGAGACCGGCTCCCGGGGCTCAGCGCTGGGGACAATGGCCTTCCCCTGCCCACCTTGCCACAGCGGTGTGGCAGCAGGCCGCCCCTCCGGGCTCTTGTGCCCTCGCCCAGTGGGGTGGGTGAGGGCGGCCGGCGCCGCAGGTGAGGACCAGCGCAACCCCGGGCTGGGCAGCGCCGCCTGCGGGGGGAGGGGGGCGCTCACCTCCTGCTCCAGCGCCCCGTGCAGCCGGTAGAACTGCAATTTCGCGGCGGCAGATGGCGACGGCCCCGAGTCCAGGGCCCCCAAGAGGCCCGGCAGGGTCTGCACGAAGAGGGTGTAGTGGAACTCCACCAGTTCACAACTTGAGAGGAAGACGATCATCTTCTGATCCTGCTCAAACTGCGGACACAAAGGGGAACAGTGAGCCCCGTGGCGCCAAACGCGCCTCAGCACACCGTCACGCTGCACCAACTGGAAACACAGTAGCAGATGGCCCGAGTTATTTTTAAAAATAAAACTGCAACTCTACACTACAAAAAGCAGGGAAAGGAAAGTGCAGCGCTCTCACCTTGAAAGTTTCCCGAGAAAAGAAAGGCACCTGAGGGGGCGGGTCCCGCGGCCCCTGGCCGAACGGTGGCAGCCGAGGGGTGGCAAGTCGTGCGGCTGCACAGAGGCCCTTCCGCCTACTGCCCCACGGCCAGAGGCAGCACCACGTGGCTCCAGTAAACATACACGTGAGCGCCAGCTCCTTTAAGAACACGCACCAGGCTGGTCTGCCTGGCTTCTGCCCCCCACGTGGTGCCAGCACGCTGCCTCGCCTCGCCTCGCCTCGCCTCGCCTCGCCTCGCCACGCCACGCCACACCACGCCAGAAGCACTGGCCGGAACGACACCGTCATGGGCTCGTCACACAGTGGGGGCGCAACACTGCCGCGCACCTCCACTCACGGCCCTGGTGCCCAACCCAAAAGCAGGCTGCTGGCTGGGGCTGCATGGGCTGAGCCTGGCCTACCTGGCATTTCTGCAAGATGAAGGCTGCCAGGGAGACGAGCCTGAGTTTGCTGGGAACCAATACCACGTGCTGGTCCAGGCTCACGGGTATGGCGAAGCCGGCCTGCTGGTCACCAGCCGGGGGAGGAGCGGCTGCGGGCATCACGCTGCCCCCGTGGGTGGATGGAGCGCAGTTGTCATCCTGCACAGAAATGCTGACAGGGTCGTGCAGACTGATGTCAGCCAGCCGGGTGACGCCTGGGATCAAGCGAGAAGGCACAGGAGACGTCAGGCACGCCTCTTTAGGAAAGGCGGGGGATTCCACTGACGCGCTGGGGCCCTCGTCGCACGCTAACCTCCCGAGCCCAGGGGGCTGACGGTGGTCAGCCCTGTGTCCAAGGGCAGATGGATGGAAAAGCAGTCCTCAGGGGTACCTTGGTAGTCCCCGGCACCCTGGGTCAAGAACCTCTGCGGCAATGAAGCCGTCAGGCCTCGGCCCGAAGGTCACTCTTTCTACTCGCCTTCTGTGAGCGTCGCCGACAGCAAGACGTTCTGTCGCCGCTGGCACTGGGCGTTCACAGCATTCAGGATCACCGTGACATCCTTTTCAAAGCCCAAATCCAAGATTCTGCGGTTTCGAGAAAAGGAACTTTACTCCAGGAGAGACACACACGGGCTGAGGGTACAGCCGCTGCCGGGTGGCAACTGCGCCCTGGGCAAGGCTCACCTGTCCGCTTCATCCAGAACCAGCCACTGTACCCTACTGAACTGAATGTTTTTTGTGGATTTTATATGATCCACCAGGCGTCCGGGAGTTGATATAAGGATATTTATTCCTTTGCGGAGTCTGTTAAAAAAATCACACATCATAAAAGAAAGTAAGTCAAGTGGGGCTGGACGCCTGGAGAGCGGGAATGTGGCAGGGCCGCACCAAGCGCCGCACAGCGTCGCTGGGCACCGAGGTTCATTTTCCTCTGAACTGTCTCTTCCCTGCAGTGTAACTATTAAGGTCTGAAATTATATGAAAGCCATAAGGCCTTAACATTGAAAGAAATCTTTATAATCCAATGCCTTTTACCTCATCCATGTTCTTTTTTCAAGGTTTTTGAATTTATGCACACAGAACTGGGTGCAGACCAGAAGTGCAGGGGTTGAGAGGATTCACCAGACAGAGCGGGGAGCAGAACAGGCAGACTGACCGAAACACACTGTTAAGGGGAGCAGCGGACGAGACAGGAGAGGTCTGCTGCGCCCTGTGGGTCACCTCCCAGGCTGGGGGTATCGAACGCCCATTGAGGTGGCTGCGGCAGCTTTGCAGTGCTGCGCTTTAACCACTGCACCACTAGCGAGGGCCCGCATCCATATTCTTTCAAGAACATTCTGGACAGACGGTCCTCTAGCCTGTTTTTAAAGGCTTCTGTGCCACAGAAGCTCTTACCTGAATGCATTGTCAGGCCCATATGCTGTCGTGGCCAGAACGTTTTTTCTCATACTGAATTCCTTTTGTAACTTCAGTGCAATGGGCCTAGCTCTGTCCCACAGACTGGGTAGAATAACTCTGACTCCATATTCCCCAAATATTCTGTACCCCGTTATTCCATAATAATAAAAGTCCCCAGTTTTTGACTATGTGTATTTTCCAGGTTCCCATGCAATTTAAGTGTGGCCATGTGTCTCTACCCCACCAGTGCCTTACAGAGACGAGGCATGACTATCCTTGCTCCTGTCAGCAGGAAATCAGATGTAATGAGGGAGCTCCAGCAACTCTCCAACACTGTGAGGTAGTCTTAAAAATGGAAGCCTTGGGCCCTCCCTGGTGGTGCAGCGGGTTAAAGCACAGCACAAAGAAGCTTAAGCCACTGCAGCATGAGTTCGATCCCCGCCTGCCCCGGAGGAGACCCACATGGCACAGCAGACCTCTCCTGCCAGCCTGCTGCTCCTCTCAGCAGTGTACTTTGTCGATCTGCCTGTTCTGCTCCCCACTCTGTCCCTGGTGAATCCTCTCACCCTCCACATCTCTGGCCTGTACCCTAGTTCTGTACAAATCAATAAATAAATCTTAAAAAAAAAAAATGGAAGCCTTACTCGGTGGACAAAAGACAGGGGGAGCCTGGGTCCTACCCGGGGTGCCAGCCAGGCTGGGGTGGGTGCTGTCGGGTTTCCAGGATGCAGCAGCAAAGTCACACTCCCACACTGTTTGTGCCCTGCTCCTCATTACTGATGGGTAGCTGCACCCCAGCCGTGTTCGCTCCTCAGTGAGACTGCATGCACAGCTGTGCTACTGATGGGCATTAGGCGGTAAGACACAGAATGTGTTTGCAAACGAAGCAGACAATTTTGGATTTACTTGTGGCAATAATTCTCTCCTGACACCCATCACCGGTCCTTACAGAATCAGGAATCAATGCATTTGGGTACAAGATGCAAGATGCAAAGCAGCATGTAAGTTTATCATGTTAATTTTGTAAAATCAAACAACAGCACCCCAAACACTGAATGTCTGCAAGGGGAGCCACCCTGGGATACTCCTGAACAGCGGGGCTGCAGGGCGCCAAAGTTCTGGCAAAGGGCATGGCCAGGCCTTGTGAGCTCATCCGTTTTGAGAAAGAGCATGGTCCAGGTGCCCTCACCGCCGACTCAATCTGTCCCCACGCACTGGTCCGAGGAGGCAGAACTGAGACCAGGCCCTCTCCAGGCGTAGAAGGACAAGCCTGACCAAACAGGAAAGCAGGACGCGTTCTGAAAAGAATCGACAACAAACAATCCTCCCCTACCTGGCTTTTTCTGATTTTCTCTTTTCTCCTCCCATTAACACTCCAGGCACAATCCAGGTAAATGGCTAGAGAAAGACATCAGACCAAAATTAATGCGAAGCCCCATACTCTAAAAACAGACAAGCTCAAAGTTCCTTTTCCTTCAGGAAGCTGAGCCTCCCAGGAGGACTCAGGCTCTCACGACGAGATGCCACCGTGCAGACACCATGGCCACCCCGATGTCACCATCACTCTGATTTGAATGACAGTCGCCTAACTAGCCTCCACTTCGGGCGAGAGGAATGTGCCTCTTGAAGCAATTCGAGTAGCTTCTCTGTCTTTCCCCACGGAGCAGGAATTGAAAACACATTTCAGTAAGTATGTCACTATTTTTTTCCTTCTCGGGTAAGATAAAACCCAAGCACAAGCCTTCCCTGCTGCCCAGGCTGGCTAAGAGAAAAGAGATTCTTGAGCTGATCTGGCGGTGGGCAGGCTTCGCTCTGACTCCTCTCTCTTCTCACACAGCTACTTGCAGCTTTTGAAGTTGCTTCCCACTGGTCATCTTAAGGCCGCACCTGTGGACGTCAGTGTGCAGTTGCTCGCGATGTGATGAGCAGACGCGGAGTCTTAAGTCCAGGAAACTCAAGTCAGCTAGCTAAGCCAGAAACGGCAGCTGGTGAGGTTTGACAGAGCCACCTCGGGAGAGCAGACATCCGGGGGCAGAGGGCAATTACAGTAATGTCTAGCTCTTTGAAAATAAAGACAAGAGAGCAGTGTATTTCTTTCCTTAAAAGTCAGAAAAAAAGCATAAAACTGAACTCATGGCTTGCCTTACCTTAAGCAGCTTCTGGACAGTGTCAAAGCTCTGGAGAGCCAGCTGTAAATATTAAAGTTACAGGTCATTTCTTCTCTCTAGAAATTTTTCATTTAGACAATGGAAAGTGCTTGCAATCCAAATGGAGACCTCACCTCAGGTTTAGGAAACAAAAATCCTATACACAGAATCGGCTAGGAAAAATGCCCCGTTCTTAAAAGCTAACTGAGAGCTGCCCGTTTGGGAAATGTGGGCAGAGGCGGCACATCCATTTCCTGACAAACACAAAAACAGTGTTTTGTGCTCCCTCTGCTGGCTCAAATTCCCACAGAGCCATGCAGAGAGCAGAGTGCTCGAAGACAGAAGAGAAGGAGACAACCTCCACCTGGTTTGGCTCTTTAGGAAGAGAAAGAACAGGAAAGCCCAGGGCTGAGCGGGAACAGGTTCACCTTGGGAACAGGAAAGCCCAGGGCTGAGCGGGAACAGGTTCACATTTGGGAACAGGAAAGCCCAGGGCTGAGCGGGAACAGGTTCACCTTTGGGAACAGGAAAGCCCAGGGCTGAGCGGGAACAGGTTCACCTTTGGGAACCGGCTAGCCCAGGGCTGAGCGGGAACAGGTTCACCTTGGGAACTCAGCTTTAAAGGTGTCAAGACTGAACAGGCCACAGAGGCCTGTGTCGGAGTGGGAGGCGTTCACTCCGTGTTACTGAAGGGAGACACTCAAAGCCACAGGCAGCGGAAACCAGAAAAGTGAACAGTCAGTGGAGGTGAAAATGATTAAGCACCATCAGAAGAGCTTGGCTCCAGCCCTTCACCCGCCGAGGCCCAGTCCCCACATGCCTAACATCCATGTGGCCCGCGGGGACGTGGCGAGTGTGCCACGGTCTAAGTCCCCGGATGCTTGTCTCCATTGGGCTGAGCTGCAGCCCCCGTGGCCATGATCAGCTCTTAGACAGGGGAAAGGTCAGCACTTGCTGTAAGGACAGAGAACATTACCCCGAATCGCCACCGACGGCAGGTACAGTGGATCAAAGAGACTTCTCCGAGAGGGAAGAAAATCACTGAGAAGCTTAACTTAAAAATTTTAAGCTTAAGTCTCAAGTTGTTGGTATAAAACGTCCAGAAAGTCGCTTTGGATCAGGACTCATTCACTTTTAACTAAGGGGAGCAAGAACAAAGTGCAAAGTGTGACTTCAATTGCACAACATTATACTGCCTGTCACAAAATTTGCAGTGCCATTCGCCTTCGCAAAAAAGGGACAAGCGTTTCCATATGTGATTTCTGGCTGCGGACAGCACTGGAAGGTGAGCGCCTGCCAGGATGGGGGGGTGGGTCCTGCAGCGGGAGAGGCAAGGGGAGGCTCCTTGGAAGTCCCACAGATCACCAGAGGCACTTGCCTAAAAGTGGCCCGGAAGTGCTTACCTCTCTCGTGGGCACCAGCACCAGGGCGTAGGGGCCGTCGCTGCGCTGGGGACACAGAGGGAGAGAAGCGCGTGAGTGGGGCGGAGGTCAGAGCGCAGCAGAAGCCCGAGGGAACAGCCACCTGCAGAGGGCGCTCCACACGGGGAAACCTTAAGGGAATCGCTTACAAACTAGTATACTAAAGACACTTTAGTCAAGTAGCGGAGTGCAAAGTTAGGACTACAAAACCCACCACCTCCCAGCACAGAGAGGCAGAGAGCAGACTGGAAGGGGACACAGCACAGCGACAATGCCTGCAACAAAGTTGTAAGGAACACGCCTGCAAAATCTATGTGACAAAAATTTTAAAACACCACTGGTGTGTCTCGTTCTTGGAACAAGACTGGGCATTACAGAAAAGCTCTTAAACCAATTCATAAATGTCTGCAATGTCACCAAAAATGCCATGAATCCGCCTGTACACATATGCCCAACGGACAGATCAGGCAGATGGATTTCCAAGCCGTCAGGAAACTGAAGTGTGCAAGAATAACCAAAACCTTTCTGAGAAACATCCGTTAAAAGTAAAATTGTACATAAGTTGAACTGAAAAACATCTTTTCACATGGCACATAAACAGAGACGACAAGAGTCAGCAGAACAGAATCGAATACATACAAAAATTCAGGGACGAGATTAAGGGCCATTTTATAATAGTAGGGAAGATGCCTTATGCTAAAGTCCTGCTAGGAAGAATAAAATTGGAATTACACCGACTTTTTTTATAGATGACATAAAACTCAGAAACAACAAAATACTGATGAACTTTACTACACAAAAACTACAACTTTCACATGGACAACAAACACTGAAACAAAATCAAGAGTCAAAGGACAAAGCGGGGATTTGGGCCACACGGAAGACGAAGGGCCGTCCCCTCAGCACGCGCGAGGCCCCACGTCAGTCGTCAGTCAAACACAGAAAGTTAGAGACAGCAGCGACTCAAACAGCAAATGGGAAACCAGCCGATGCGTGGAAAACACAAAACGTGTCCTGTGCACACACGTGGGTGCTTCACTTTACTTCTGGGAGACATCCAAACGGAAGGCACAACAAGCCCTCTTTCTCCTGCCCAGCGGGCAGACCGGAAGGCGCACAGAGGGAGGGCGTGGGCAGCAGAACACAGCACTGCGGCGGAGTGCACACCGGCACCCCTTCAGGTCAG